>NC_143052.1:337924107-338230714 GCF_052426305.1 Pelodiscus sinensis | reverse complement strand
TGTAACTTTATACTATCCATTTTCTCTCCTCTTTAGTTCAGGAGTCTTTCCCACAACTTCAGCTACTTCTCTCCATTTCTAAGTTCTAAACCTCTGAATGGGCATGTATCTCACAAAGGCAATTTTCAGCAGTGGTTTGGTTACATTGGCTTACTCTACTCCCACTACCATGAGAGTATTCAACTCATTAGCACGCCAAAAATTAAACTGTTGCTTTTGTGGAATTAAAATTAGTCATATCAAGGAAACTGAACTAAGTTTTGAGTTCACTTCAAATAAATGGTTTGCTGTACTGCAGGAAAATCATATATAAGAATGTAGCAAAAATAAATAAATAAAATAAAAAAATCAGTAGGTAGAAAGTGACCAGCAGAAATATTTTTGTCCCCAAGAGAGAGAAGTCAAGTGTTCATACGACATTCTGCAATGCACTGTCAAGAAGATGGACTAGATCACATAATAGGCCTTTTCCATCTTAGTTTTGTGAACCATCAAAATGTCATTGACTTTCCTTAAGAAAATGATTTTTCCTATTGTACCTTAATGTGAAAAACTCAAATGTTCAGAATATATTTATCATCACTTTCCTTTTTACTTTATTTTAGCAGCTGTCAATGAGTGCAGGGCTGACGAGAGAAAGAAAGTAACATACCGTGCTAATGGATACTATACAAATGTCACCAGAGTTGGCACATCCCACTTTAGGCTTACAATGCTTCTACTTGGGCTCCAAGCCTTTCTTCAACTAAATTATGTGAGAGTTTGCCAAAAGCTGGGAGGAGGACACCAAATTAAAATAATTAATTTGGATTTAGGCCTGGTAAAATGTTTTGAAATAAATATTTCTGTTTTGGAAAATAGCATGGAAATGCAGTTTTGCCAATTAATTCTATGTATGGCTCATACTTTGGGACCCATGTCTCTATAGATAAAACTATAGAACAATCCCACTGAACTACCTAACACCCCCATAGACACAGAGAATTGTAGAAACATAGGAATTGGTGTACGGTCCATTTTCTGCAGTATCCTCTCACACACAGTGACCAGAAGAAAATAATTCAGATGAATGTGCAAGAACACTATAACAGACAGATGTCGGATTATGAGCTCCTCGCCCCATTAGTTGAAAGATGAAGTTTTAATCCTTTCCAGCATTCCTGGTTTGCATTAGATAGAGCAACTATGGATATTCTTCTTATCCATAGGTTGACAAAATCCTATTTCTTTGTTAACCCTAAAATCTTAGCCTTAGTGACCTCCTATGAATGCAATCTAATTATGCACTGAGTGAAAAAGTATCTTCTTTTATCCATTTGGAATTCACCATCTTTCAGTTTAATTGAAAGTCTCCTTGTTCTTGTGTTGTGACACAAAGAGAACAGATACTGATGATCTAGTTTCTCCACCATTCATTATTTTGTACGCTTGTTATCTCTTTCTTTTTTTCATGGAAAGAAATCGCACTCTTTATCAATTTCTTTTGTGAGAGTTTTTCCATGCCCCCGGTCATTTTCATTGTTCATTTCTGATCCTCTTCTAATTCTGCAGTGTGCTTTTTGAGATATGGTGACCACTACTCTGGGTTAGGGTGTACAATGCCTTTATACAATAGCATTATAACATTATCCATATTATTCTCCATCCATTCCTTACACATCATTACGTCTTTTACCGTCTGTCAGCAACTGCACACAGAGAAGTATTGTAATGAATAAATAAAGCTTTTTTAAGACTAAATTTCTAATCAGCAGGAATTTATGTTAAGTAGAGTGACAATAAAAAAGAATGACTTCTATTTCAAGGTTCATGTTATTTTGAAGACACACAGAGAAAAATTCTTATTTGCTCAGGGTCAGATTATGCCAGTCAGTCATGTAGTGAGTAGTGCACATTCACTAAGCATGAGTTAATTTGCTCAGCATGAGAAATGATTTGCAGAGTTAGGATGATGACCTCAAAAATCAGAATAATAAAAAAAGTGATGAGATGTTATAGGTGCATGACTTTGCACTAAGGGTATATCTACACTACCCCGCTAGTTCAAACTAGCGGGGTAATGTAGGCATACCGCACTTGCAAATGAAGCCCGGGATTTGAATTTCCCGGGCTTCATTTGCATAAGCGAGGAGTCGACCCCGCTGGTTCGAACCCCGTGCAGCGGGGCACGAACTAGATAGTTCGAACTAGGCTTCCTAGTTCGAACTACCATTACTCCTCCTTTTAAGACTGAGAGAATACCTACAATGTCAGATGGCCCATCTGCAACTGCTATTAGAAAATAGCTCCAAAGGCTGAAGATGGGACACTAGAGCAGGAGGGCTCAGAGTTACTATAGAAATGCCTTTCCTGGGTAATGGGCTGGTGAGTTTTGCCCACATGCTTAGGATCTAACTGATCACCATATTTAGGGTCAGGAAGGAGTTGAATTTAGAAAATGTTCTGGGATTTTTTTACCTTTCTTTGCAGTACAGGGAATTACAGATAAAAACATTTTATGGGGGCCTTGAAAGCATGGCCTGTCCATAATGGAGGCTGGGGAAAGCCAAGCCTCCCCAAATCTCTCACTGCTGCGGGGAGAGGTATATTTGGCGCACCTGGGAAAAAAAATCTCCCCTTGCCACAGCCCTGTGATTTGAAGAATTCTCTCTCCCTGCCGTGGCCTCAGGGCTACAACAGGGACATACAGCTTTTCTGATCTTGGGGCTACAGGCAGGGGAGGGAAAGGAGGAGTGGCGGCAGGGCCTGAGGCGGAAGAGGTGGAGTGGAAATGGAACAGGGGCAAGGCTATGGGAGAAGAGGTGCCTCCTTTTGCCTTGAAAAGCCCCAGGGAGCTAAGATACTGGACAGCTGCCAAGATGGAGTGCTAGACAAAGGATCTATGACATGAGAGGGTGCCTACAGATCCCAGAATTAAGCCAGTAATTGGACTCCACTCAGACTCCAAAGACTTTAAACACTCAGGGATCCAGAGAGTTGGATTCTGCTCAGATTAGTCTGGTGGGTTGCCAGTAGAAGGCTCCACTCCACCTCATGACACTAATATTTTACACCCTTTTTGCACAGCAGTGGTGCAGGACAATGGAAAAATGGAGTCTGGGCCAAAAATCTCAGCTAGAGGAGTGCACAAGTCCTCTGGCAAGCTTCGTTCTTGATGGGAAATGGGGGAGGTGTTTGTTTTAACAAGCAATAGCTGTCTCACATCTCTGACTCCATTACCAGGGCCACAGTGCCTTGTGAACATTAGCCTTATGATTTTAACTCATGATCCAGCAGCGAAGAGGCCACAGAGCAAGCAGTAACACTAAATGTTATGCCCTTCCTGCAGGTTTGCTGTGGCCACCTTTTCAAGTCCTCATGGGCATGTCTTATTAAACTAAGACTAGAGGCCACAAACATTGCACTGAAAAACATAAGGCATTTTTAAAGCAAGAGTCCAGCAATACATAGACATGAGGGACAAAATTTGTAACACGACAGGCACTCAGAGATGGGACCATGCATTGGGAGTAAGGAACAGTAGGGTCTTCTTCTCTCTGCCCACATCCATCCCTGCTCTCCCAACTTCAGGGCCTCCGGAAGGAGTTGCCATTATACCTTGGAAGGGAAACTGCTGTCCAGCAGCAGCACAAGTTCCCTTCCCCTTTTCTTTCTCCCCCAGCACCAGAGATCCCCGATGGGCTGGTCTGGCAAGGGATGGGAGGAAACCATGAACAGTCTAGCTGCTGACAGGTTGGCTTGAGCTGGTGGATTGAAGCACTGATACTTGTCATATTAACTCGTCAGCAGTACAAGAAACTTACAGGTTGTATTTCTTGATTGTTGTGTTTAAAGACACAGACTTGGCATTGTAATAACATGTATTGTATTTGTATTGCATTTACCTAGGTGCTCGCACACTTTCATTATTGTAACAGTTGAACTTCCCAAACAATTAAGAATTTATTCTCACCAAACCACAGAGTATTATTGATTCTATTTTACACAAAAAGGATCAGAGATTCAAAATGAGACAGCTAAAATTAACAGCCTATACCCATATTTAAGCACCCAAATGCATAGTCTAATTTTCCAAAAGTAACATCAATGTTAATGGGAGCTGTTGAGTTCTCTGCACTTTTAAGGAAACAAACCAATCAACCCTCAGGTCATCAGTATAGATACAGATTTAGCAACAGCTGTGCATGTCTCTCTTTCATTGATAAAGGGGGCAAACTGTATGAACTTTTTCTATGTAAAACTTGTATACGGAGTAAGATGAATTTATATGGGGGGGTTTGATACTATTTGGGGCTTACAAGTCCCTGTAGCTGAGCCTTTGCAGAACTGAGTTGTTACCAGTGTCCATGTTACTCTGCTGGGGGGCAGTTACCCTAACTCTATTATCCCCCACATAGCTGCGAGAGACCAGACAATCTGACCAGCTGGTCATGGTGTTGGGGGCACACCAGAGCTCAGCTAGGCGGGCCCAGTGGTATGATCAGCATACTGGGTAACTGGCCCAAGGGGACCTCTGTGACCCAACCCATCAAAGACATAACACATTTTTCCCAGTGCATTTTTTATGAAGAATCTTATTTGGGTCCAGAGTGCAAGCTTTTTTCTGGTCCTAGCCCACTCCCCACACCCAACATTTTGGCCGAAATGGCATCATTTTGCTTTTGACCCGACTTTCAGCTTCTCAGAAAACAACTTCACATTTCAATTTCTGAGTAAATTGGGAACTGCCCAAGGAACTCTGAGACAAGGGCACTGAAATTCCACATGGACACCCAGTGGAGAATTTGGCCTGCAATATTTTGTCTGACTTCTGTTCACCCTAAGCCAGTTCCTCAGCTAATGTAAACAGACAACTTTAATGTAGCCATGCTAATTTACATTAGCCGAGTTTCTGACCCTTTGGCTATTTTGTGGACAGCACACTATTAGCAAAGGGCCCTTGATTACAGAACGTGGTTTCACTAGAAATCAAGATGAAACTAAAACTAGCTAACTTCAGATCACAATGCAAAAACTTTTAGGGGGTCTTTGCCTAACTGAAGCAAGAAAACGAAAAGGTCCTGGAAAACAAGTCACTGAAATTCACCTGGAAGTGAGAGTTAAGCAGTAAACAGATCATCTGCACATGGGAGAATTTAGCCTTTTGAGAGATATCAGATCTTAAGAATTCAGTCTCTTGCAGGAATGGAGTTTCTTTCGTACAGGAAATCAGTTGTACTTAGGGCAGGTGACAGTTGCATCAGAAATGCCTATGTAGACAGGCAAATGTAAAGCTGTCATAAAAACTTGAAATAGGAGACTCCTATTGGCTCATTTAAACTACTATCTCTCAATGCTGATGTAGGACCCCCTACAGTATATTTCCCAGGGCTGCTAATGGTTTTCCTCTATCGCAGAGTCATTTCTATACATTAGTGCTGATTTTCAGTCCTGCCTTGAAGGCAGTGAGAACTGAAACTTAAAGTCTGCCGCCACAGCAGCTTTCAGATAGTGCTCTGCCCACCCACAGCTGACTTTGAACTTTTACTTGCTATTGAAAAAAGTGAAATTAGGACTTTTAAAATATTGCTTCAGCTAAGTTGTAAAACCTGTAATTGTGCACAGGGAGGGAAAAAAGGGTCTTTAAAAAAAGAAAGGGCCACCCACTAGTAAAAAGTAATAGTTAAAGGTCTCTGATGGAATAACTCCCTTTTAACATCACAGTGAGATTAGTGCTTCATAGGCATTTGGGCATGCTTACTTTGGAAGCACAAAACGTACATTATGTAACTCCAGAGCCTAGGAGGAAGCTTGTGGCAACAGGAGATGGAAAGAAGCAGAGTCATAAGCGAGAGAGCATAGCAGAAAGACACAGAATGAGCACAAGTGAGCCAGTATGATCATCATCACCTTAGCCAATGCATCTGACAGCTGTGCAGGGCAGAGCATGAACAAGAGGCCTCTAGAGATCAAACTAAGGAGATACCTCTCCTAGCTAGAGGCTGTTACAGCTTCTCAGCTCCTGGTCACTGAGTGGATTGGGGAGGCAGAACACACACTGAATGACCAGTGGAGTGCATAAGGGAGCTGCTAATTGGAATGGGACAACTATAAAGCTTGTGAAATCCATTTTCCAAGGCTGGTTGAAGGCCTGACCAAGCAAAGAATTCTAAGGCTACATTTAACCCTTCCCTTAAAATGATCCAGTATTTTCCTAGTTGTAATGAGACCAGATGACCCCATTGACGTTTCATTCCCATTTAGTCTCAGTACAAGCACAAATTAAACACTCTAGGGCAGTTTTCTTCATCCCAATTTAAATATCCACCAGGCAAACCAGGGCAACTTCCTTTAGCAAAGGGTCCAGTCAGAGTAAACAGAAACAGGTCAATTCCTCTCTCACACAGCTGCTGAGAGAATGGAGTAGAGGAGTAATTCATGCAGGCTGTGTACCTTCCCCTCACTCCCTGATAGTCAGAGAAATGACAAGCAGAGAAAGCAGCATCCCCGTACACAAGACTGCAGTCCTCCCTTCCCCAACCCTCCTGAAATGGCGCTCTTGCTTCCAGTTTCTGGTACCAACATTGACCTCTTCAGGACTTTGAACCTCAATAGTAAAATGGTGGTTCAAATTATTTCAACAACTGTGGTCGTGGGAATGTGTTGCTGGAGGATAAACTTGAAAAACAAAGCACAGAAAGAGAAAATGCAAATGAAATGAATATATAAATAAGGCTGTATATAAAAGGGAGCGGAACATAGGCCTGGCTTGACATGACTCATTAAACATGGGGGGAGGCTTCATTTCTTAGACAGGAGTAGGGAAGTAAATAGGTCAGTGGACTGAAAACAGAATGTCTGTACTAAATCATATAGGTAAATGGCCAGTGAGCTCAGAGACAGACTGTTTGAACTGGCTAAAATAAGGGGAGGGATCACACAGGGAGCCATTTACAAAAACTGAGATAACAGTGGACAAGTTAGGCTGGGAATGTAAAGATAAGATAACGAGTAGGTCGAACATGAACAGTGTGTGGAAAGAACATTCTGTACAGGGTTTGGCTCCTATAAAATAATCAAACAGATCCCAAAATGTGTGATGAAATGTATGGCAAATGCAATGAGATGTGTAAATGTAAATAACGGATGAGGGTTTCTGTGGAAGTTTGTATCTGTGATGTACCTGCACCCATCTCCTGTGTTTGTGTCTGAACAGCTCAGCCTAGTACTGCAGTATGCCAAATAAAGATACCGAAGTGACAAAGTCTGAAGTAAAACTGAGTTCTTGTGAAGCCAAGTGGAAAGAGGTCTCAGAGGGAATCCCAACAGCAGACATGTTTGCTCTCAGACCATATTGTGTTCACAGTTGACTTGCATCACACAGCAAGTGTCTGTCTCTGAGTCATGGACCAAGAGGTCTCCTCACAGGGCATAAAACCAAGTGCTAAGTCCAGGAAAACCCTCAAAACCCTCCTGGTGATGAAATTACATTTTTGCACATAAGTAAAAGGCTGTTGTACTACAAATGCAAAGATCTTGAGATCAGCTATTTCTGGCTGAGGTGATATCAGAACTGCAAAATGTAGATCCTATTTTGAACTCCCACAGACTCAGATAGGGAGTTGCATAAAGGTTATAAACTGAACTCATTACACAAAAAACTTCTCAGTGGAGATTCACTTGAATTGGAATTGTACTCTCTTCATGTTGCCTTGAGGTAGGTTTCATCCTAGCCAATGACCTGGTGCTAACACACACTCCAAACAAACCAAGTACTTTTTAAAAAAATGTTTGTTTTCACTGACGCTGTTCAGAACAAGCTCACTAATGAGGGAGATTTCAATTAGGAGCCCATCCATTTTTGATGGGTAAAGCACCCACTCTAAACTCAGTGAGGAAAAGCAGGTTGTTTCACCAACTTCTGATTAGAATACACACAGTATAGTTCACCTAGTTATCTCCTAGACAAGTGCATACTTCTGATTTGGAAAAAATGCTCAAGTGATTAAGAAGCATCTTTTGCATTTTATAAGCCACTATGCAGAAACCTCCCAAAATATTTTTGTTTTTGAATGAAAATATTTTTTAACATTTCATATAATTTTTTTCATGTGAACTTTTATTCCTATTAGCTTTTAACACATTGCCTTTTACTAATGGTGTGTCAAATGCTGCCCCACTCTCTGTTGTAGGGCATGAATACACTAGAATTGTCATTGTTCCACTGCAAGAGAGGGCAATGAGAGGATTCTCCCCAACTTTGCAATTAGCAGCATGTGGTGGTGGAGTGGCCAGTGTATCCAGCATTATACAGATCCAACAGGCTCAAACTTTCTATGCAGGAGCATGCCAGAGAACCAGTGGAAACTAAAGCTCTTGGACCTGGAGCATCAGCATCAGCTTGAGCCCCTGGATTCTTTCCCACACATTCCTTTTGGGTCCTCTGCACAAAGGCTGTTTATTTTTGAGGAAGCAAACTTTGTCCTAGTAGAATTGTACCTCTAATGCTAATCAAAGAGCCTGACACAATAAAAGGCCATAGGCTAAATGTAAAGAAGAATGCTACCAAACAATAGATGTATCATATACTCTATATTAGCTAACTCAGTCATTATTATTTATACTACTGTAGTGGCTGGAGGTCCCAATTGAAATCAGGGTTCCCGTGTGGCAGGAGCTGTACAAACTCACAGAAGAGACATTCTATTTATTAAGCTAAACAGACAGGTCAAAGGTCATACAGCAGGTCAGTGCCTGGGCTGGATACAGAATGCAGTCTCCTGACATGTAGTAAAAGGGCACGTCTTCACTTGCTGCACTGGAGATCAATGTTCTGGCTTCGATTTAGCGGATCTAGTATTGACCTGTAAATTGAATGCTGAGGGCAACTCCAGCCAGTGCCTGTACTCCTCATAGTCATGAGAAGTACAAGAAGCTGATGGGAACAATCCCCTCCCGCTCTGTGGATGCCACCAACCTCAACTTAAGGTAAACCAACTCCAGCTAGGTATTCTACATAGCTGGAGTTGTGTACTTTAAGCCGACCATCCAGGTCCCAGGGTAGACCTGACAAATGGCCTTTCCTCTGGACCAGATTTCCTCTGAATGATTATGTTATTAATAAAACTGTTGTTAGCTGCACCACTCTGGCCCCACCAGAAAATAGAAGTAAATTAAACAGTAGAGGGAATGCAAGGAAATGGTGATGATGATCCAGCACAGCAATAGTGCCAACATTTCACCTATGTGATAAGCTATGGCATCTGAGTGCACATTTCAAAAAAGAAAGCATCAGTTGTTCATGACATTTGTCAATCATGACTCTGCTTCATGACTCTGCTTGAATGTAACAGCCCTTTCCAATACTGCCTGTTGCAGAGTGGCAGTGATGCTGTTTGTGCTTCTTGGTGAATCCACATGGTGCTGTATTCAGTACCTGGTAATTATGTGTCAGAAAGAGGCATGACATTTGAAAGCTCTATGAAGTCATCATTGAGTTCTTTCCCCATCCCTATTTTCTGAATACCCCTACAACCTTTTTGATGATATAACTAGTCAATTGTCTCCTACTAGGGAACTCGTGGTGAGTTCTCCCAGCATGCACACTCAATGGTGTTTATGCATGGTTTCTCCCTAGCCTATCAAGTTACTTGCCTATCATGCTAATAATATGGTCGGGTTAATTTAGATTAATTAGTTAATAGTTAAGAGCTGTAATGCAAAAAAATCTGCTAAAGGCTGGTCTGCAGCACAATGTGCCCTGCCTGCCCAGTGCCTCAGATTGGAGCACTTTGGGGAGGGGGGTGCACGAGGGCATATCTACCTGGCCAGAGGGCTACACTCAGGGGAGTGGGAGGCAGGCATTGCAAAGCAGATCTCAGCATTCCTGCAGGCCCTTTGTGTTAGCTTGACTGATGTCTGGGTTCAGGTGTAATACACTAGGCCTTATGTCTGCCCATTGCAGTTTGTGAAGGCCCACTGAATATTAGCACAGAGGGCCTGTCAAATCCTTGTGGTGGTGGGGGGGCTTTGCCATTGACCTGCCTGGGTACAGGTCCGTGCCCTTTCTTGGCTGGGGCTAGGGCATGTTTGTAAATAAGAGTCTAGCAAGAGCCCCAAATTAGTGGTCCTGTTGCTTGTAACTGTCTCTGTGTGTGGGCTGTTGGTGCCATTCACTGTCTGGGCTGTGTGGCAGTCCAGATGCCATTGGGCATGGGAGTGGCATGGATGCAGCACAGCCCTGACCAAGGGCTGTCTGGTGAATCGGGGTCCCCTGCAGTGCAGTGGTTCCTGCTCTGGGGTATGGCGGAACGGTTCAGCCTCTTAATGCACTTCCCAACGAGTGCCATATCTGCATTAAAGCCAATTAGAGCGCAGGGTTGCATTTGAATGAAAACACACACATACGTTCACAATTCAGGTCAAGTAATATGGGGCTATATTTTATCTTTGGTCCAGGCTGTAACAGGCCATTTGCAAGATCAGCAGAAGCTAAGGTTAGCAGATTTCCGTGGTTGAGACACGATCTTACCCAGATACAGGTCATAGCTTATTTATGGTTTCCTGGAACTGAAAAGGGGAACTTATGTCAAGGACCTTTCACCCACACAGGATGGTAGGAAAAATAACATCAGAACACAGGATGCGATAAATGACCACAAAGGCCCATGGTAATGAATTGACATATATGATAATAAGTTAAGAGCAATGATACATTGACCTATAGGAAAAGGACACTTCAACATTAGAAATGTCCCCTACTGAATATGCATCAAACATGTCAGCATCAGCATCACATAGTATAAAAGTGGGACCCCATCCTAGGGGCGATAGGGAGGAGAAGATGTCGTCCTTGGAAGGGCCAGAATGATGGCTCCTGGTGATGGGGAAGGTAAAGATAATGAAGAAAGATGATGGGCTAACACCTAAGATTGTTCTAGAAGGAATGATGTATGTATATATGGTACGGAAATATGGATGCACATTTCCTATTTTATGTAACTGGGGTGTTTGTGATTGTGCTAACTGTATTAATAAACTATATTTGTAAATATACAAGAGTTTCCATATTGTGAGTGTTGCAACTGTTCACATCAGGGTTCCCAATCATAGAATAAATAAATACTGAGCCTGATCCTGGGACAAAGGACCTGTCAACCCTAAAGGTGGGTAATTAGAAATTTAAACATAATCTTACATTAAGCAACACATGTCAGAGCAAAAAAGCAATTAATCTGTTAAAAATACAGTCATCTGAGAAGCAGGATGATTCTTTTGAGTTGAGTAGATTAATTTTATGCCATACAAGTCAGGACAGAAGTCATGGTTTAATTCTTTCTGGATTACAGTCCAATCAGGACTTGTTTGAGCTGCTCCCATGTGGAACCGTAATCCACAAACAAAGAAAAAGAGGAGTTAAGCTAACATTACAAGGACAAAAAGAAAAAAAAAACAGAAACCCCACAACCTGTTTTGAAAACTGGGTAAACAAAACAGATTTGACTTTTTCTATTCAGTAAAGAAGTCTGCAATATACAGAGTAATGTACAACCTAGAGGAAATCTGTTCAAATTATATTATGAATACGGCGCTAATAGAAAATTCACTTTCCATGCCTGCATAGAAATAAACCAGCTGCTTTCACTAGGAATGGCTGGGGTTCATTGTTATTTCATCTCGATTCAGAGCTCATGCCATTTCCCTTATGGCAGAATTTCAAATATTTAAGCAAAAATGAAATAAAATCTTTTCCATTTTCTAAACAGTCAAGATTAAGACAGCAGCACATCTTCTGCTGTTTCTTCTGAAGATTATCCCTCCCAGGTTATTATGAATTCATTTATATACAAGTGATTATTCAATAGCCCTTTGGACACCTGATATACTGTAAGACATTTGTGTTTTGCACAAATAGAGAAACCATCTCCATGTGGGCTTGACAAATCTTTTTGTCAATCAACAGGACAGGCAGAAATAAATATATGCTACTCTGGTAATGTGTCATTTTTCACGGTTTTTCTTCCAATACAGCAAATCTAACAGTCACAAGAATCTATAGATTTTTTAGAAAGTTCTCTGTTGTTGTGTCTTACTATAGTTCATATTTCATGATTCAACGACTCTTTCAGTAGTGTGCACTTCAGTGGCTATGGATTCAGTAGCTGGGCAGAAAACTGAATGATGAATTTGTCTTTATTCAGAGAGAATTTATGCATTCTGCTCCATTTTGTATGTCTGCTGAACAAGACAAACTGTAACAAGCTATGTATATATGTCTGTTTATATACTGTGCACATACCCCAACAACAGCGTGAAAGAACACCTGAATAAAAAACTCAGTCATTGGAAATGGCAGAGTGTTTAGTTTAGCTACTCTATGTAGTAGATTCAAAGAGTGGAGTCTTTGTACTATCAGGGTCAGTGGAAAGAGCTCTTTCACAAAAAGGCTTCTTCCTCATAGAATGAGGATTACCAATGCTAGAAAAAACCCTCTGTTCTTTCGATTTTCTAGTGGAAGAACACAGTTGCAGTGTGGATATTCCTCAAGTTTTGTTGGAAAAATGTCAGTTTTTCTGAAAAAAACTCTGTAGTGTAGACATACCCTCAATGATAATTAGTATCAGCCCCCTTTTTGTTTATATAGTCTATTTGCAATAGTGATGCAAACCAACAGATTCCTATACAGATTCTTGTTGACCTATAGGAAACACCTATTTTATTGTTTTGTTCAGGAACTCAGTAGAATTCAATGGAATATACTTCACAGCAAAAGAAATATTCCACAAGAGATGCAGAATATTAAGGTTCCAAAATGTAGCATCATATCAGGAATCACTTTCTGGGCAAACAAAGGAGCACTACTGGTTTGGTGTAGGCTACCTGATTGCCCTGATTCAATTGGAATACTCAGCAGCAGGCTCTTCAGGCTACCAGCAACAAAGCATAGGAAATCCTTGGGAATTTAAATGTTCAGTCACAAAGGGAATGATCTTCACTAGAAGAAAGATTACACAAGAATGTAATTTATGGAGAACAGGCCCACATAGTTAGCAGTTTGAAGTTTCTGGGTTAATTGTTTATTAACAAATTAACTTGGAAGGGCCCTATACAAAGTATTAAAAATATAAAGGTAGGATTGATATATTTAAAAGTATTACTGAGATCCACTAGGGAGCAGTTAAGAAAATGCTCATGATGCTATATACAACATTAATATAACCAGTCATAGATTATTGGTATCAAAACTTTAGTTCTGAGTACAGATTAGATCTTAAAAAATTAGATTCGATCTCAAGAACTACAAATTGCAGGTGGAACATTTCATGTGACTCCTATGTGTGTAATGCAAGGAACTATTGAAGAACTGCTTACTCATTTAGGAATAAAAATATTAGACGTGGCATTTTGGGCTACGTTTGAGGGAAATAGTATTTGATAAGAGTACTAGACAAATATATGAGGAATGTTGGGAATTAAATGGACTAAATGTAGCCTAACACAGTAAACTTGCTGATGCTATTAGGGTTAAAATATGGGTAAAATTTTAAGTGAAAAGGCTGGACTGAAAGATTAAAATCCAGGGTTATGGGGCAGTAAATTATACATGGAAAATCATCTCTCTGGCTATGAAGTTAGAATTGTATAATAAAATGAAGGGAAAGAAAGTCATCCTATGTGATGGATAAAGTTTGATTTAGTATGTGGTAAATGGAATCTAAAAGAATATCTAATTCTGAAGCCACTTTGGCAGCTGAATTGGTGGGAACAATAAAAACATAATATAAGAATGGCCATATTGGGTCAGACCAAAGGTCCATCTAGCCATGGGTGGTCAATGAAGGTAGGGCTGGGGGAGGCATGCGCCCAGTCCCACCCCTTTTGCTGAGGTCCTGCTCCCATCACAGAGAAGAGAGGAGGCGGGTCATCACACCAAGCACATGTGCCCCCCCACCATGGGGAATAGAGGAAGTGAGCATGCATGCGCGCCCCAGCCCCTGAGCATCAGGGAGGGAGGAGGGCATGCATCTCCAGCCTCCTTGATCCTTGAGCACTGGGGAGGGTGGGTACTCCGGTGCAGCAACGCTCCACCTCAGTATATTTAAAACAGGCATTCTGGAAGCGGAGTGTGGGCAGGGCCATGCCTGGCGGTTTGGGAAGGCCATGTCTTCTCCCACCTAGGATACCAGACACCCGCATTCAGCCCAGTAACCTGTCTTCCAACAGTGACCAATGCCAGGTGGTCCAGATGGAATGAACAGACTAGGTAACCATCCCCTGTCATTCATTCCCAGCTTTTGGCAAATAGAAGCTAGCGATATCACCTCTGCCATCTTGGCTAATAGCCATTGGTGAACCTATCCTTTATGAATTTATGTAGTTCTTTTTTGAACCCTGTTATAATGGCCTTCACATCATCTTCTGGCAATGAGTTCCACAGGCTGGCTGTGCATTGTATGAAGAAATTAGAGATGTTAAAATCAGATTAATCAACTAATCGGACAGTCAATGGAATTTCCATCAACTATTTGATTAGTCAATAAGGGCACTTCCGCTTTAAAATGTAGCAAGAGTCTGCTCAGATGTCACTACATTTCAAAGGCAGAAGTGCCGCACGGTGTTCTGCCTTTGATACATACAAGAGCCCTAGAATGGGCTCTTATGCATTTTGAAGATTGAAATGCAGCATGAGCCCGGGGCCAGTGGAGGACTCTTAGTCCACTGCTGGCCCCAGGCTCCATGCCACGCTTCTGCTTTGAAAAATACAAGAACCCTGGTGGGGACTTTTGTACATTTCAAATGTGGAATGCCACTGCTGTGCCCCTACCCCCTCCCACAGAAGGGAAATGGGGAGAACCAGCTTCCCCCCCCCTCCCCCGTTGCCTCTTTCTGACAGAGACAGCAAGGGTGGGGGAGAAACGACTAGTCAACTAGAGTGTTGACTATCCGATAAGCTTTTGCTTATCATGTAGAGTAGTCACTTACATCCCTAGAAGAAATGCTTCCTTTCTGTTTGTTTTAAACGTGCTGCCTATTAATTTCATTGGGTGAACCCTAGATCTTGTGTATTGAAAAGAAGTAAATAACACTTCCTTATTTGCTATCTCTACAGCAGTCATGATTTTGTAGACCTCCATCATAATTCCCCTTAGTTGAGTTACTACTAAACAATGGATAAAGGACCTACAGTCTACTGTAATAGTTTTCTTTTTGGATTTGTGATCGGGATTATCGGCAATCAGGAAGCAGAAGTTATCTAAGAAATGAAATATTGTTTTTGGCAACATACACATGTTGGGACATTTGTCAATTAAATGGCAGATAAGAACGGGAAAAATGCTTCAAAAATGAAGAAACTGGCCTAATAATTCCTTTGAGTAAGCAGGAACTACAAAGTTTAGTTAAAAAAAAGATTAAAAAAGGAACAGGAAGAAATGTGGACCAAGGAAAAAAGAGAAAGTAGATTCAATGAAGCACACCCCAAAATAGAGGACAATGTGATACTCCAATGTTCTGTGGGGATCTGCAAAGGGATCTAGAAGGTAAACTAGCCTTTGTGATTTCAATAATAACTTATCATTTTGAGCAGACACAGAGATGTGTTGTGTAATACATAGGAGTTAAAGAAAATGTTGATCACCTGTTAGGGAAAGTAGGGGCGTATCCCTGGAGTGACAGGCTCTTTATGCGGAGCTTAAATGCAACGGTGACATTTCAGGAGGGTAGGGGGGCAGCAGCTGTGCGCGCTAGGATGCAGCTTGCTTTTCATCCCATTCCCTGGATGCTAAGGGAGTGAGGGGAAAGTGCTTGCATTCCATGCATTCCTCTCACACCTGGCTGGTGAGCTTCCTTTACCTGCCAGGTGAGAGAGGCATGCACAGAATGCAAGCACTTTCTGCTCACTCCCTTAGAATCTGGGAAACAGGATGAAAAGCTAGCTGTGTCCTGGAGCGCATGGCCCCAGTCTCCATGCCGCGCTTCTGCTTTGAAAAGTACAAAACGGCGCCCTTGCTTAGATGCTTTAAGGAGACAGACTGTACAATGAGTGAAGGATTTAGGGAGAGTATTGGGAAGTGGAATAACAAGAAAAAGGCTATACTAGGTTGTTTTAAAATTGTAGAGCAGGGTCAGAGAGGGTAGTGACATGATTGTATATGAGGGTGAACAGAATTACTAAGCCGTGGGGCAAGGTTGGGGGAGCAGCTCTGCACCCCCAGAAGAGCTGGAGCCTCAGGCAGAAGAGGCAGGGATGGGGGAGTCAGCCCACAGTACTGCTCAGACCTCTTGCACCCCTCCCAGACAGCCCTTACCACTGCCTGGAATGCGCTGCCTGGGGCTCCAGCTGCTGCTTCGGTAGGTGGTAGGTGGGAGCTATGAGCCCTTTTGAATTATCAGGCTCCAGGGCACTTGCCCCTGCTGCCCCACCTCGTTGGCAGGCCTGAATGTACATGGAGTACAATAGGTGGTGTTTATAGACCCAAGAGATGAGTCTGCTTCACCACAAAAATAATAATGAGCAGCAGTTCAGTGGCCATTGAGGCATCTGCCCACGGCTGTGCTAGCTCCCTTGTGTGCTTTGGAGCCAGGGTTGCTTCACTCCTGGCCCTGATCCTCATCTCCAGAATTCTGACCTCTCTCCCTTGGCTCTGGTACCAGGCCTTTGGCTCTGATTCCTGGCTGTGGCTCTGAATTTGAGCTCTGGTTCTGAACCATAGCTCCAATTTCTGACTAAACACTAGGAAGACCACCCATGTCCTTGTCACTGACACGTTGTTTAATTAATTGAATGGAACTCACAACGTCTCAAGGAAATAATAGAGCTAAGAACTATTCCTTGTAACTGAAACTGTCAAGGAATAAAAGGCAACTGTATAAGAACTTGGCCAAGTCATTAGTAAATCACTTGGTTTCTGTGGTATTCCTTCAACAATAACATTAATTATGATCCACTATTGTGCTAAGAATATGGATGCAATATGTAAATCTTTAGGATTGTGAAAGTAATTTACCCTCCATTAATGTTCTCTTATAAAGACATGTTACTGAATCCTATTTCTCTTTAACATGACATCCGAGATCTCTTATATTAAATTACATAACTTGCAACATCTGCTTTTGTGAATATTTTCCTGTGCTTTGATTTTAATTCCATACATTATTTTCAAATGTATTTTATACAACCATTTTTTTTTCAAACCTAAACAGCGAACAAGAGAAGGCTCTTCCAGGAACATTAATAAATTGTCTGTAGGGATCATTTCAATGTTTATTCAAAAACTAGCATTTTTATGTAATCAACTCTAAATCATAGCTGTCAAACAGGAGATAAACAAGAGATGGTTTGAAATATAACAGACCTCTTTATAGTCCTATGCCTGTAACAAAGAAGATGTAAATCTGAACGGTAAGGATTTACTACATGATACATACTAAATACATATATTTAAGTATAGGTACCCTTATATTTAGGATGCTAACACTTTCCATTATAAAAGTGTGATTTCTGTGATGTTTTTCAAGCTCTAAAGGAGGAAAGTCCTCATGCTAGAGAAGTATCTTTTCTTTGTTTCCTTAAAACCTATTCTGGAGCAGGTTGAATCTTTAAAAACTGGGACCATGGATGTTCCTGGTCAGAGAGCCCAGTGGCTGGGCATGAGGTCACAGGGGGCCCATGGCCAGGAGCCCTGCTGAGACTGGCGGCCGTGGACAGCTGCAGTGGGACTGGCAGCCTGGCTAGGGCTGCAATCAGAACCAGTCCAGAGGACTAGGGTTGGAGGTAGGGTTGGTCCTAACCAATTGGCAGCCCTGGGCGACTACCCCGCTCACCCATACAGTTTCCAGATGGTTCAAAAAAAAAAAAAAACAGATTCAGGAGGTCGGGCCGAAATGCGGTCACAGCCCACCCCTAAGACCGGCTCTGTTGGCAGCCCCTTGGAAATGGCGGCCCTGGGCGACTGTCCGGCTCGCCTGCCCCTACGAACAGTTCTGGGTGGAGGGAGTGGCTGCTGGGTCCAGGAGTGGAGCTGGGCAAAGGGGCTGGAATTGACTTTCTGGAAAACTCTCTTGTTCAGGACCAGTCAGATTATGAGGGTGATGGTTTAGGGAGGTCCATCAGAGATAATGTTTTGAAAAATCCACCATTCTCCTTTTCTTGCTTTCATCCCCCGACCCCACCGCTGCTAAATCAGCAGTAGCACACACTGCACTGGGAGTCCCGAAAGCCAATAGCCTCCCCTGAAGTGATGGGTAGAGAACTGGACTGTGCTCCTTGTGACTCCTCTCCAAACCTAGTGGACCAGTGTCCTCTTTGGGGCACCATATAAGGACAGAGCTCCCCTCACCTTCTGTGAGGGTGGGAGGTAAAGAACAGGTTTCCCCTCAGAACTCTGTTTTGGACTTAACACATGCCCTAGTGACCCATTTCCTGGATAATAATTTTCTCTTGCTCCAAGCTATTGTACTAAATCCTGTAGCTCAAATCATAAAAGTCTGTTCTTAAGGGTTCAAATGCTAACATAACAGTAGTTTACTGTACTATATTTTTCTTTTTACCTAAATGCAAAAAAATTATTTGGTTTGCCTAGTCAAGCAGTTGAAAGCTAGGAAATGATAGATTTACAACTGTTCAACCAATCTTGATTCTTCTCCCTTATACGTGCATGCATTATGAGATAGCTTTTAGTTACATGAGACCATGCTAGGATTTTTTTACACAGGACCCTGCTCTCATTTGGCTCACAAATTGGAAACCCAAGAGTGCGGATTTACGATTGCATGGAAAACGATAAATATGGCATTTTCTAAGTTTGGAGTGCTTTACTCCATTTAGAGGGTGAATGGGAGGGGTCAGGATTTGGCCCATTATGAGTAAGTGGTTTAGAATCTCGCCCTGTTTAAGCACCCAAAAGATCAAAGATACAAAGTGAAGGCTGATGTATTTTGAAGCAGTGGTTTAGAATATTACTGTAGAACACTGCAATATGGTTTTGCAAACTTGCTACCCTCTACAGAAGCTTGTGCCTGAACTATATCCTAGTGTAAGCTGGAAACTTGATGTCAAACAAGCAGTGCAGTATTTTGAAAATTAACATTGAACTTTGTTTGTTCCAATGTTGGTTTGGAAAGGATTCCTCTGTAGAAATGGAAGGAACGTAGAAAAGGTCATGTTAAGATGTACATTTAAAAAGAAAAAAACCTCACCTTCAGTTTACCACCTTGCCTCTGTCTTGAAGAAAGCAAATGACTACAAGCCTATTTTGCATTAGAATCAAACAAGGAAGGTTATAATGGCCTCTGCTGCACCATGGAAAAGAAAAATAACCAATTTACTCTTGTATGGTTCAGGGGAAAATAGCCTTGAGAAAGAGTTATTGATGTAGTATGTTTATGTAGGATTATAAGACAGATTATGCCATCAGCAAATAAGGTCAAAGTAGCAGAATGTATTACGGTAAAAAGAGGTTGCTTAAAAAGGACAAAGGTTGCTTTAATTGCATATGAACCTTGATGTAAGCAGAGATGAAAAGATAAAAGGCTTCAATGTAGAATGTAAGTCTTTTGAAAACCTCAAAGCTATAAATGATATTTTCACTGATATGAATATTTCAACAGTTTTGGTAAAGGTAAAATTGAATGCCCAAGGAAATACATATGTTTGCTCCTTTCTCCTCCCAATGAATTCACATCTGATTACTTCTAGTTAGATTAAGGGCCTCATGTAAAATCACTGCAGCCAAAGGCTTTATCCTACTGACTTTAATAGCTTTTGGGCCAGATCCTAATTGCAGAAGGAAAATGTTGCAATTTAATAATCTTGTCCTTACACATGTAACTCAACAGAAGTGAATGGGCTTATCTATTTTCTAATGTAGACAAGGCTATTCACTTCAGTTGGGCTACATGAATAAGGCATCTTTTGCTGACAAAAAGGAACAGCTGGACCAATCAATCAAGTATGTTTTACTAGTGTGCATATGACATATGTCTTTTCCAACTACCAAAACATACAGCATCTAAAATGCCAACATCCATATAATACATTAAAATGTCAATCAGAATGTAATAAACACTCTCATCTTCAACACAATGCTATAAGGGGAAAAAATTGCCACCAATTTGTTTTACTACCAGGGATTGCAAAAATGGTAAAAACATTATTGTTCGAGTTGATGATGAAGATTTTTTTTGTATACAAAAGAGGATGCCCACAGAAGCTGGAAAATTCAACATTCCTAAAGATAATGAGATAGCTTTTCCCAACACTCCAGATCTACATGGACAAAGCAAAGTTGTGAAGGAACCTTTCCATATCTATCTTTCAGGAGAGAGGTTTGGAATCTGTGCACATGCCGTACAGACATGAGGACAAAGAGAGAAGCTGGACTGGTGCTGAATGCACCATTTAACCCCAAGAGTTTACAAGGCCAAACTGTTCCATTCAGAACAGGGTTGAATCTTACATTCTGGAATGATGCTAAACCTGGGTTGTCATTGCCTACTTGTACAGTTAAACCGTGGTCCCCATTGGTTCTACTGCATCCATTGCTGACACCCATGTTAAGCAGCTGATACTTTTCCTAGTGTATGTGCCTTGGCCTGCATGCAACATTTTGGACAAATCTTGCTGTATTAAGTTAAACCTTACTGAGTTAAGTTTAAATATCTCAGCAATTTGTTGTATGCAAAATGTAAGTATGTATAGTGACACTGGATGTAATTACCCTGGAAGGGGAGCAAGGGGCATAAGCTGTATGGATTTTGCAGCATTACACAATATTTCATACCCAAACTGTGGGTATCTGGAGATATAAAGACCCACAGATTCCTGGGAGGTGCTTGTTCTGAGCTATTGGCTGTTACAAATTTGTGATGACAGAAACTCCCGTGTAAGGTTTGAAGGGCTGTTAACCTGCCGGGACCCTTGCTGGAGTTGAGGTGATCTCTGCTAAGCTTATTCATGCGGGTTCTTTTATTGTTTTAATGTTTTCTCTAATGTTTTCACCTTAAGAACAAATGTGCTTGCTTAGAATGGGCTCTGTAATAACTGATACCTATGGACAATGACAATTTATTGCAGTCTGACTTTATGGCAGTCTGACTTGCTGGGGAATTCACAAGAACCTGGAAAAAAAACCCAGTCAGGCAGGAGGGAGTCATGGGTCTTTACCCAAGAGAGTTAACTTCTGAGGGCCCTGCAGCAGGTGCCCTCACTGAGACACAGAGGGGCAAGATAGGTGCAGTGGCCCTGAACTGTGACGTGTAGACAATGCTTATGAGACTAGTCACAGGAGTATGGATCTCTCATAGGAGTGAGAATTTCAAGAAACTACCACTGTATGAGCTCTGAGTTGGTAGATCTACCTTCCAACTCAAGATCTTAAAGAAAGAAATCTGCATGTTTGAATTAATTTGGTGAAGGATCTTAAACACACATAAAAAAAGTAAACAAAAACCCCAAATGAAAACTGCCTTTTAATTGCGATTGGGCATTACTGCGAGTTTTGGAATGAAAAGCACTTAATCTAGTACAGTTTTAAAACAAACAATGAAAATCTATTTTTAAAAAAATCCTGCATACTTCTCTCCAACAAGGGAAAATACACCTTTATTCATGATAATACATTTCACTATTCGGTCACTGCTATTTAAATGACAATTATGGTCAGTTTCTTACGCTTTCTACTGATCCTTTTTAGGTTCTCTAAACTTTACC
The DNA here is from genome assembly GCF_052426305.1 of Pelodiscus sinensis. Taxonomy (NCBI): domain Eukaryota; kingdom Metazoa; phylum Chordata; order Testudines; family Trionychidae; genus Pelodiscus; species Pelodiscus sinensis. The sequence goes on along the minus strand of NC_143052.1, from coordinate 338,209,026 downwards.
TCATGTCATCTTTTATTTGCTCAATTGTCAACATGTTGCCATTATACTTCTGCCATTTCTTATGATGTGTGGGGATGTTTTCTCTTCTGTGGTTGCTGCTGCTTTATTATGAATCTCCCTATGCCAATTAGAAGCCTACCTTGGGGATAAGAAAACAGACTTTAGCATGGAATCTTGGTGAAATTGTTTAGGTTCTGTTTGTGCTTAATTCTAATATAATTTACACCTATTCTACATTGTTGGAACTCAGTTAACTTCTGCTTTACACCAGTGGAAGTAAAATCAGTATCTGACTCATTTTCACAGTTAACCAATTCTAAAGCAGCTAGAATAACTTATTAGTGCCAGCAGGGAATTTTCTGTTGGAATGTTTTCCTCACAGCCAATACATTTTCTTCAAAATCAAAATTTTGGTGCGAAAATGTAAGTGTTGCAGACATTTTTATATTTTTCTTCACAGAAAATAAAAATGAAATATTTTGTTTGACTCAGACTGAAACATTTTAGATTATTGAACAGACTGGCATTAAACTGCATTTCATTATGGCACTGTGCTCATGGTAATTGCATGTTGGGCCCCCATTTCCTGCGGGATAGGCTCCCTGATTGGGCTACATTTCCCAGGATGCATTAGTCTTCCTGCTGATGAAGTGACATGGTGCAGATGAGCTGTGACTGCAGATGTATTCATTAGGCAACCTGCACTACCGTTCTCACAACACAATGTACCATCAGGTGAAAACTTAAATTAATGTTGGACTAATTGAAAAAAACATCAGTGAAAAAAGGTCCTTTAAAAAAAATGAGATGAAACATTTCAATTTGGGAAAGCTGAAGTATTTTGTAATGACCAAAAATGTTACAATGAAACATTTCAACATTTCTTAATCAAAATTTTAGCAACTTTTCATTCTGTGAAAAATGTCACTATGTCAGTTTAAGTTCTATGGTAAAACAAATGTTGAAAGAGTGGAATTTCTGACAGAATAATATATTGATTTGTTTTTTGAATATTATAGGGGCCTTGGGCAGCCCAGCTAAGGTTTTTATAGCATTTTGAGATCTTTTGATGAAAACAAAGTAAAAAAACACATGGTATTTTTATTAGGCCTTTCACTAAAATACAATTCTCTTATTTATCCTTGGCTGTAAAATCCCCAGGAGCTGCTTTACTAGTGAGAATAGCTAGAGTATAGACTTGGGGTGGGCAATAAGACAGAGGCAGTTTGCCAGGGTTAGCCCCTGGCAGGATATCACCTTTATTTACCTGTGCCTCTGCTTGTCTGGGTGCTTGCAGCTCCTATTGGCTGGGAACCATGATCCACAGCCAATGGGAGCTGCAAGCACCTGTACCTGCAGAGGCACAGGTAAATAAAGAGGTGGCGGCCCTCCAGGGACTAACCCTTATGAACTGCATGCAGCCCACAGATAGGTATTTGCCTTCCACTGCCGTAGGTTATGTCTACATTACAGCACTAATTCGAACTAGCTTAGTTCGAATTAATTAATTAATTCGAACTAAGCTAATTCAAATGAGCACATCTAGACTTAAAAACTAGTTCAAATTAGCATTTTGCTAATTCGAACTAGCATGTCCACATTGAGTGGACCCTGAACTGAGGTTAAGGCTGGCCGGAACCAGTGCCGGCAGGGCATCAGATTAGGACTCAAAGTGTGGACCTGCTGTCTCAGGCTAGCCGAGGGCTGTGCTTAAAGGGACCTGACCCCCACCCCGGACAGACAGTTCTCAGGGGTTCCCCACTTGCAAAGCAGTCCTGGCTTGGAGTGCCCTGAGTGCCCACACTCGGCACATCACAGCACTCGGCCATCAGCCCAGCTGCACTTGCCGCAGGCTGCCATCCCGGGGGGGGGGGGGAGTCAATCAAGAGGCTTCAGGAGAGTTTCCACCCCGAGGAGCCCGCAGAGCCAGCCCAGTCCTCCCCATCGGGGGCTCATACCCCATTCCTCCCTCACCTCCTTCCACTAACCTCAACCTAGCCCCCCTTCCTGATGTACAAAATAAAGGACACGTGTTCAAAAATAGAAACTCTTTTTATTGAACAAAACTCAGGGAGACTGAGAAAAGAAGGTGGGAGAGGGGAAGAGAGAGGCTGGGAGAGGGGAGGGCAACTAAAATGATCAGGGGTTTGGAATAGGTCCCATATGAAGAGAGGCTAAAGAGACTGGGACTTTTCAGCTTAGAAAAGAGGAGACTGAGGGGGGATATGATAGAGGTCTATAAAAGCATGAGTGGTGTGGAGAGGGTACATAAAGAAAAATTCTTCATTAGTTCCCATAATAGAAGGACTGAAGGACACCAAATGAAATGAATGGGTAGCAGGCTTCAAACTAACAACAGAAAGTTCTTCTTCACAAAGCAAATAGTCAACCTGTGGAACTCCTTTCTGCAGGAGGCTGTGAAGGCTAGAACTATAACAGAGTTTAAAGAGAAGTGAGATAAAGTCATGGAGGTTGGGTCCATGGAGTGCTATTAGCCAGGGGGTAGGAGTGGTGTCCCTGGCCTCTGTTTGTGGAAGGCTGGAGATGGATGGCATGAGACAAATGGCTTGGTCATTGTCTTCGGTCCATCCCCTCCAGGGTACCTAGTGATGGCCGCTGTCAGCAGACAGGCTACTGGGCTAGATGGACTTTCCTGTGCCTAGTGCGGAGGTCGTGGATGAGGTCCACGATGTCCGCACTAGACCAGGCGGGTGCCCACCTCTTGCGGCCCTGGGCAAGCTCCTGGGAGCCGCCAGCCTGGTCCCGGGAAGAGGCGGAGGGCTGGGTGGCAGTGGGTGGCTGGCTCAAGCCGTGCCAGGTGCAGGGTCTGCTAGCTGGGTGCTGGCAGACTTGTACCTGGCACGGGCACTGTAGCCAGCCCGTGCCCCTTTAGGGACTCCGGGGCTGGGAGGGGGGCAGACGAGTTTCCCTGGTGGTGCCCAGAGTGGCCACCAGGGAAAGCTGGGGAGGGCTAGCCTCCCACTAGTTCGAATTAAGTGGCTACACAGCCCTTAATTCGAACTAGTTAATTATAACTAGGCATTAGTCCTCGTAGAATGAGGTTTACCTAGTTCGAATTAAGCGCTCCGCTAGTTCGAATTAAGTTCGAACTAGCGATTTGCATGTGTAGCGCCTATGAAGGTTAATTCGAACTAACGTTTGTTAGTTCGAATTAACTTTCTAGTGTAGACATACCCGTAGTCTCTTCAGGCAGTGCTCACTCCCTTCTGTGTCTAGTCCCAGAACATCCAATACATTTGAAACATAAGAACCATTCAGGTAGCTGTTCACTACCCAAGCATTCAGGTATTCCATGAAGACCATTTCCAATGATTGTCTATAACTTTTGGGCCACCAGAGTGGTGTACAGAGGCTGTAGCATGGTGGAGAAACTGAGCCATTGAATGGAAGAAAAGGCATTTTTAGGTAGGAGATGGAATTGAGTCACTTAAACTGTCTGTGAGAAACAGTTCATTGTTTCTTTTGACATGCTGTTATTATTGCTTTTTATTTCTTTTCTTCAGTCCAGAGAGTGCCATGGAGACGCAGCGTAGCAATGTCAGAAAGAGTCTGTAATCACTGCATAGCAACTGTACTACATAGAATACCCTTCTGTCAAAGGATATTTCTACACAGAATATAAGACAATAGCTGGGAAACGCAATGTTAAACGAGCTCCATTTCGCTTGTTTGCCAATATCTATAATAAAAACACTAACATTTTCTGCCTGGAATGCTTTGTATTGATCTTGGGTTCAGGTTACCTGAGGATGGTCTCGCTTAGCTGCAGGAGACGTTACCAGGCGCTCATGTTTCTTTCTTTCTCTCAAAAGAAGAAAGCAATATTCCTATTTGGGCCTTGATACAAAAGTCAGCATTTCCAAGTTGTTATCCAGATTAGGTACTTGTATGAGCCTTACAAGTATTTGAGCATCGTGCAATCTTTAATGGATTTGTCCTCACAAGAGCCTCTTGAGGTAAAGAGGACTGTGAGATGAAGGAAGCCTAAATGAGAATTCTAGTTGCATGGATGGAAGCTTTATTTTAGAAACCTTATGCAGAAAGAATAAGCAAGATTTAAACATAACCTGGCAGTGATGATCAGGAGAGGGGTTTGAGTTGAAGATGACAGACAGGTTATGGTCTTAAGTGAACGCAGCATGGTAGTGTTTTCCAGCGTTAGAGAAATTTGAACCCCAGCTGATGCCCTAATCAGTGGACTAGTCTTCCCCTGATAAGTTGCCAAACTCAGTTCCTTGCTATAAGACCAAAAGAATCATGGGAGGAGGGAGTGCGTTTATGGTCTTGGTCTGGAAAGAGATACTTCCTTGATAACTAGCTCGATAACATAGGATTGAATGCGATTATTTACAGGTAGGACCTCTCTGGTCCAGGACTCTGGCCTGGCAACATCCATGCTGAGGCAGGACTACAGATGTTGCTGGACCAGAGAGCACTAGCAGCTGGGAGCAGGGGCTGGGGAGTGTGCCTGGGTTGGTGGCCAGCAGCCAGGGAGCACAGCTGGGGTTGGGGACGGGGAGCATGGTCGGTGGCAGGAGCTAGGATGGGGAATGGGGCAGAAAGAGAGCCTGTAGCCCCCTTGGAGAGCCTGGGGACTGGCAGCAGGGAACCAGGATTGACCTCCCCGATCCAACAAACTGTGTCATTTGGGATTGGTCAGGTACCAAGGTACCAGACCTGTATATAAGGAGTGTTCAGATACAGCCAGCATGCCGGATCCAGCTCGCAAAACATTTGGATCCATCCTGCCATGGCACAGCTCGGGCAGGCCCTTAGCTGCCACAGCCTCACATGTTGCTCAAAGTAGCCAACTGCTGGGATCAGGGTGCATGTCTCTGTGGGGTGCACTGCTTGGGGGAAGAGAGAGCTCTGTGCACTGCCTCTGCCCCCAGCACAATCCTCCCAGCACCCAGAAACTGGCCAATAGGAAGCTGCAGGGGCAGTGCTTGTAAGTGTGTGTAGCATGTGGAAATGTGCTGCCCTGTCCACCTAAGGGATGCATTGCACAGAGACAGATGCTGGCCCCAGCAGCCAGCCACTTTGAGTAGCATGTAAGGCCACAATAACCAGGGAGCCTGCCACAATAACCAGGGAGGGCCCCACTGGGAGTCCAGGCAAGAGCTACCTATAATAAGTACCTCTCGGCCAGAGCCAACACCTGCCACCCCACTCCCTCCCGCACCCCAAACCCCTACCCCAGGTCACAATCCCCTCCTGTACCCAAGCTCTTTGCACTCCCTCCTGTATGTTTCCACCAGATCAAAATCCTCTCCTGCATCCAACTCCCCTCCCAGACTCTCCACCCCCACTTCACTCCAGTCCCTTGCCCCAGTTCACAATGCCCTCCTTCACCCAAACCCCACATCCCCTCCTATGCCCCCAAGCTCTCTTCATTAATATCACAGAAAACTGTGGCTCTTCACCTCTTACTAAATTCTTGGAGTGCTCGCCTCTCAAAAATTATTGCCCACCTCTGATTTATATCATAGATGTTTTTACTGTTACACAATTGCAACAAATCGTGTACAGACAATGTTACAGTTTATCAAATAGAATTATCCTAGTTAATCTGTGTATCATTATTATATCTAAAATTACGAATATTGGCCACAGACTCATATCTTCCTCATGTGTTGTATTCCTGGATAAGGCCAACCAGATAACATTAACATCAAATCTAGACAGCTAAATGTCGATAGTACATTAAGGACATTTCATTTTAACTATGGGCTGTAGAAGAAACTCATCCCACCCAGTAAACTTTCCTGAGGATGCCTCAGAAAGAATATGGGCAATGGATGCTTCTGTGGTCATCAAAGCATCTAAGAGCATGTGATCTGCTCTTGTACTCCATCTTGGGCCAGTAATTTTCCATGCCCCTAAGCTGCAAGCTTTTTTTGAGACAATTTCCAGGTACATGACAGAATAGATTCATAGAATCATAGAATTCTAGGACTGGAAGGGACCTCGAGAGGTCATCGAGTCTAGTCCCCTGCCCCCATGGCAGGACCAAATACTGTCTAGACCATCCCTGATAGACATTTATCTAACCTACTCTTAAATATCTCCACAGATGGAGATTCCACAACCTCCCTGGGCAATTTATTCCAGTGTTTTACTACCCTGACAGTTAGGAACTTTTTCCTAATGTCCAACCTAAACCTCCCTTGTTGCAGTTTAAGCCCATTGCTTCTTGTTCTATCCCCAGAGGCCAAGATGAACAAGTTTTCTCCCTCCTCCTTATGACACCCGTTTAGATACCTGAAAACTGCTATCATGTCCCCCCTCAATCTTCTCTTTTCTAAACTAAACAAACCCAATTCTTTCAGCCTTCCTTCGTAGGTCACGTTCTCTAGACTTTTAGTCATTCTTGTTGCTCTTCTCTGGGCCTTCTCCAATTTCTCCACATCTTTCTTGAAATGCAGTGCTCAGAACTGAACACAATACTCCAAATGAGGCCTAACCAGTGCAGAGTAGAGTGGAAGAATGACTTCTTGTGTCTTGCTCACAACACACCTCTTAATGCATCTCAGAATCATGTTTGCTTTTTTTGCAACAGCATCTCACTGCTGACTCTCATTCAACTTGTGGTCCACTATAACCCCTAGATCCCTTTCTGCCATACTCCCTCCCAGACAGTCGCTTCCCATTTCTCCAATTTGTCCAGGTCATTTTGAATTATGATCCTATTCTCCAGAGCAGTCGCAACCCCTCCCAGTTTGATATCATCTGCAAACTTAATAAGTGTACTTTCTATGCCAATATCTAAATCATTGATGAAGATATTGAATAGAGCCGGTCCCAAAACAGACCCCTGCAGAACCCTACTGGTTATACCTTTCCAGCAGGATTGTGAACCATTAATAACTACTCTCTGAGTATGGTTATCCAGCCAGTTGTGCACCCACCTTATAGTAGCCCCATCAAAGTTGTATTCGCTTAGTTTATTGATAAGAATATAATGCAAAACTGTATCAAACACCTTACTAAAGTCTAGGTACCAAATCTACTGCTTCTCCCTTATCCACAAGACTCGTTATCCTATCAAAGAAAGCTATCAGATTGGTTTGACATGATTTATTCTTTACAAATCCATGCTGGCTGTTCCCTATCATCTTGCTACCTTCCAAGTGTTTACAGATGATTTTATATATAAGAGTATATAAAAACTTTTGAAATATCTCCATTTTGCCTCTTTTCCACTCTGATTTTCTCGACTGTGGATTTACATCTAAAAGGAGCATTTTGAGCTATGGACAGAAAACCTTCCAATCTTTTGTAAGTTACCAGGGAGGCTCTTGCAAGCAAGAAGTTTATTCCATCACTGACCTATGAGCTATGATTGTGACCTATGAGCACTGAAAAATCACATGTATATGGCTATGTCTACACTACCAGGTTATTATTTCAAAACAAGCTTATTTCTCTTCACAAGCAGGAGTTATTATTTTGAAATAACAAGCCCCTTATTTTGAAATATCAGGCTTGGTAGTGTATACACTTGCCTTATTATTTTGAAATAAGGGACTTGTTATTTCAAAATAACTCCCCAGTGTAGACATGTGTTATCTGATCAATTAACCATTTATAACTTTCTTCTCTTCTGTTATTATTAATGTTTTAGTGTCTAAATGATTGACACCAGTGTGATTACTAGGCAGAATCTGAGTTCTGTATAGACCTGGCTAAGTGGCTGATCCCTTGGAATTAGAAGGACTCCGAATTTGATGAAATTGGTTTTCAGTAACTACTCATCATAAAGCCTAGTGTCTGGCTGGTGAGCCAAATCTGGAATGTCTAAGGAGACTGTATTTTTGATTTCTTGTTAACTGGTATAGTGAGACAGAAGTTACTTTTGTTACTAGCTTGGTATAATCTAATGCAGTGGCTCTGAACCTTTCCAGACTACAAGAACTTCTTTCAAGAGTCTGATTTGTCTTGTGTACATCTAAACTCCACTTCACCTTAAAACAACTTGTTTACAAAATCAGACATAGGAATACAAAAGTGTCACAGTACACTATTACTGAAATACTGCTTGCTTACTTTTTCATTTTTACTATATAATTATAAAATAAATCAATTGCAATAGGAATATTGTACTTACATTTCGGTGCATAGCGTATACAGCAATATAAACAAGTCATTGCTGTACTTAATTTTAGTTTGTGCTGACTTTGCTAGTGCTTTTTCTTTTTGTTGCCTATTGTAAAACTAGACAAATATCTAGAAGAGCTGCATACCTCTTGGAAGACCTTTGTGTACCCAAAGCAGTACACATACCCATGATTGAGAATCTATGATATAATGATAGAATAATCACCAGTGTGGTGTGAGTCTGCTGTCTTTTACAGTGGTCTGCCCTGAATTTGGCAGCCTCAGCTGTGACCCATTCAGTACTGTGACCACTAGTAAGTGCCTCCTTCTGATAGGTGCTTTACAGTAGGTGCTTACAGTAGGATACCATGATAGTACCATGAGCTTTCATGGATACAAACTACTTCTTCAGACAAAGCGAAAGCTCATGATACCATATATATATTTTGTTAGTGTTTAAGGTGCTGCTAGACTATTTGTTGTTTTTTAAGTTTTTCCAGTTACAGACTAACTCAGCTACCCCTCTGAAGCTCGTAAAGTTTCAGTTAGCCATGGTGTGCCACACAGTGGCAATCACCAAGCCCAAGATGAACACTGATCAGCTGCCATAGAAATCAGTCCCATTTTAATGCAAAACAACACATTTAGAACAAAGTGAAAAGATAGAGCAGGTGGCTCCAAAATCAGCTCCAAAACATGAGAACAATGGTGTGAGCAAAGGAAAGATGAGGTCCTGGCTTCATATGTTGCCCACAAAGCAAAACAGCCTCTCAGAGATCTTTCTCCCTGGATATTGGTTTAAATTGGTTTCTCCCTGGAATTGGTATCAATTTGCACCAAGCTTCCAGAAATGATTCAGTAAAACAATGGCTGCAGAATATTTCCAACTCCTTGTGAGCCTGAGCGAGATCCCAGTGTCACCCCCCTGGATTGGTGAAGAGAGAAAGTGATAATTAAAAGAGAATGTGGGAAAACAACAGCCGTCTTGTTGAAATGTGACCTGATGTTTGGAGGGAGGAGGGAAAAGGTGCATTAATGGAGAGTGTATAAAATAATAACATTAATGGTAATAATGATCTCTTCATTTAATCGGAAGGTGCACTTAAAAGGAGCACTCTCATCCATAATTAAACAGAATGCCTTCCATCCAATATTAATTAGCACAGATCTAAAAACCTGCTCCTTGAAGAAGCCCTTTATATGATCCAACAAGCCATTGTGATTCCAGACCTTTCATTTTCATGCTACAATTTTCTAAAAGTGTTTACATAGTGTTCAGAGGCTGGTGTTACCAAAAGATTCAGCATCAGGTTATGGATGCGTAATTTGCTCACAAAATTGAAGTGAGGGACAGCCATATGGAATTTAATAATAATAATAATAATAATAATAATAATAATAATTTGTCAGAGTCAAAGGAACAGACTCTTCACAAGAGACCTTAAGAAATTCTTTGATCAGATCAATATTAAAAGCAGAGCAGGAAAAAATGGAGAGCCAGTAAATAAATAGGGTTTTTAATTATGGAATCACACAATCATAGGACTGGAAGGGACCTAAAAAACTCTTCTAACCCAGTGCCCTGGACTCATGGGAAGACTAAGTATCATATAGGCTATTCCTGACAAGTCTTTGTCTAACCAGCTCTTAAAAACTTCCCATGATGGGGATTTCATAACTTCCCTCATCAATTTATTCCAGAGAATAATTACCCTGATAGTTAGGAAATTTTTCCTAATGTGCAATTGAAACTGCTCTTACTGCAATTTAAGCCTCTTGCTTATTGTTTTCTCCTTAGAAGTTAAGGAGAACATTTTTCTCCCTCCCCTTTGTAATAACCTTTTATGTACTTGGAAACTACCAACATTTCCCCTCTTAGTCTTCTTGTTTCCAGACTAAACAGACCCATTTTTTCAATCTTTAATAATTTTTGTTGCTCTTCTCTGGACTTTCTCCAATTTGTCCACATCTTTCTTGCTGTGTGGTGCCCAGAACTCAATGCAATACTAGAGCCGAGGCCTAATCAGTGCAGAGTAGAGCAGAAGAATTACTTCTTGTGTCTTGCTTACAACACTCCTGCTAATACATCCTGGGATGATCGCTTTTTTTGCAGCAGTGTTATACTCTTGATTTATATTTAGCTTGTGGTCCACTATGATCCTCAGATCCCGTCCTGCAGTTTTCCATCCTCTGCAGTTATTTTTCATCTTACACATATGCAGTTCATTGTTCCTTCCTAAGTGAAGTACTTTGAATTTGTCCTTATTGAATTCCAATCTATGTACTTAAGCCCATTTCTCCAGATTGTCCAGATCACTTTGAATTCAATCCTATCTTCCAAAGCACTTGCACATTTTCCCTGCTTGATATTTTCTTCAAATTTTATTAGCGTATTCTGTATGCCACTGTCTAAATCATTGATGAAGTTATTGAACAGAACTGGACCCAGAACTTATCCCTGAGAGACCCCACTTGATACGGTCCAGACCCAGGCTGCCGACTGTTGGTGGGGAAGCACCGCTCTAGCTATTTTATGAGAAATTCATGAGTTAGCATCAAAATCCTTATTAAAGTCAAGATGTACTACATCTACCACTTCCCCAATCTATAGGGATTGTTACTCTTTTAGGGTATGTCTACACTACCCCCCTACTTTGAACTAGGGATGGGTAATGTAGTCATACGGCATTGCAAATGAAGCCCGGGGTTTGAATTTCCCGGGCTTCATTTGCATAAAGCCGGCCGGCGCCATTTTTAAATGCCGGCTAGGTCGGACCCCGTGCCGGGCGGCTACACGCGGCATGGACTAGCTAGTTCCACGAGGCGTACAGCTAGTTCGGATAGGAAGCCTAATCTGAACTAGCTAGTCCGTGCCGCGTGTAGCCGCGCGGCACGGGGTCTGACCTAGCCAGCATTTAAAAATGGCGCCGGATGGATTTATGGAAATGAAGCCCGGGAAATTCAAATTCCGGGCTTCATTTGCAACTCCGTATGACTACATTACCCCCCCCTAGTTTGAACTAGGGGGTAGTGTAGACATACCCTTAGAGAAAACTATTAGGTTGATTTGACACAAATTGTTCTTGATAAGACCACGCTGACATAGTTTATGTTGACTGCTTAATGATTTGCTCCATTATCTTTAAGGGTACTGAAGTTAAATTGACTAGCCTGTAATTCCTAGATTGTCCTCATTTCCTTATGTAGATGGGCACCATGTTTGCCATTTTCCATTTTCCTGCAATTTCACCTGTGTCTTCTATGACTATTTGAAGACTATCACTAATGGTTCAAATATCTTCTCAGTTTAGCTTCTTGGACATTCTAGGATGTATTTCATGTTGCCCTGGTAACTTGGGGTGTGTCTAGACCACAGGGTTTTGTAATTTTTAAATTGTTCTTTTTCATATGATATACAAAATAGTCAGACAGTGGAAGATTAAAACAACAGAGAAATACATAGGAATATAAAAGAAAGAAAGAAATGAGGTCCTGAGTGGAATGTAAAATTGGAAAACACCCAGACCAGATGGGATGCATGAATTCTGTCTGAAACACCTAACCTCACGCCATGACTTTATTTTAACAACTTAATAAATGTCTGAAGAATGGCTATGCAAGGTAGATGGAGAAAAGGAGAACAATCCTCAGAAGAAAGAATACAGTCATCATTTACATTGTAGACTAATGATGTGTTTAAGGACTATAAGGAAATTTCTAATGGCAGTTCTGGCAAAGGTGATCTGGAAAGCTGCCTCCTGACCAAAATAACTCCATGTTAAACATGATAAGGGTAAAAGATTACCTTAGGAAGCTCACAGAAGATGCAAACAAAAACCAAAAATGTAGAGATGGTGTGGACAAAATTGCCAAAAAACATACAACAGAAATTCACAATTTGTGTATAAGGGAGACATCGAAAATGCACAAGGTTCATTCAAATATCATTTTTATCTGCAGCAATCTATATTTATCTGGAATGTTTACTCTACCTGGAAGGGAATTGTTGAGAGGGTCCAAATTAAAAGAGTAATTTTTAAGGGAATTCCTTATCAACAATGAGATAGATACTCTGTGAGATAAATTGTGCTTATCATATCAGTAAAGAAACAACTAGTTAAGTATTTGTTATACATGTATGACCTGAAACTATATGGTTGGTCACAAAAAGAGATTGATATGTGTGGAAGAGTTTGGTGAAACTATAAAGCTAGGGGTTGACTTGGCTACATGTGCATTGGTGTGTATGAGAAAACTGGGGCAAACAGATGGATTAGAAGTTAACTAAAGTGTTGTCCAATCTCTCTCTCAGAATGGCATCTACAAATATCTTTCAGGAAGGGAACTATAAGAGTTACAAAATAAGGAAGTCAAAGAAAATGTGAGAAAAGTATATTAAAGAATTACTTTACGCACAACTCAAAGAATAAGACGTCTGATAGTACCTTAGGGTATGTCTACACTACAGCGTTAATTTGAACTAACTTAGTTCGAATTAGTTAATTCGAACTAAGCTAATTCGAACTAACGCATCCAGACTAAAAAATTAGTTCGAATTAGCGTTTTGCTAATTCGAACTAGCATGTCCACACAGAGTGGACCCTGAACTGGGGTTAAGGATGGCCGGAAGCAGTGCCATCAGGGCACCAGATGAGGACTTAGAGCGTGGAGCTGCTGTCTCAGGCTAGCCGAGGGCTGTGCTTAAAGGGACCCAACCCCCACCCTGGAAAGACAGTTCTCAGGGGTGTCCCGCTGGCAAAGCAGTCCTGTCTTGGATTGCCCGGAGTACACGCACTGGACACATCACCGCACTCGGCCATCAGACTGGCTGCACTTGCCACAGGCTGCCATCTGGGGAGAGGGGGCAATTGGGGGGCTGCAGGAGAGATTCCACCCCCAAAAGCCCGCAGAGCCAGCCCAGTCCTCCCCATCAGGGGCTCGTACCCCATTCCTCCCTCACCTCCTTCCACTTACCCCTCCCTAGCCCCCCTTCCTGATGTACAAAATAAAGGACAATTGTGTTCAAAAATAGAATCTCTCTTTATTGAACAAAACTGGGGGAGACTGGGAAGAGGAGGTGGGAGAGGGGAAGAGAGAGGGTGGGAGAGGGGAGGGCAATTACAATGATGAGGGGTTGGGAACAGTTCCCATATGAAGAGAGGCTAAAGAGACTGGGACTTTTCAGCTTAGAAAAGAGGAGATGGATGGGGGATATGATAGAGGTCTATAAAAGCACGAGTGGGGTGGAGAGGATGCATACAGAAAAGTTCTTCATTAGTTCCCATAATAGAAGGACTAGAAGACACCAAAGGAAAGAAATGGGTAGCAGGCTTCAAACTAATAACAGAAAGTTCTTCTTTACAAAGCAAATAGTCAACCTGTGGAACTCCTTGCTGCAGGAGGCTGTGATGGCTAGTACTAGAACAGAGTTTAAAGAGAAGTGAGATAAAGTCATGGAGGTTGGGTCCATGGAGTGCTATTAGCCAGGGGGTAGGAGTGGTGTCCCTGCCCGAAGTTTGTGGAAGGCTGGAGAGGGATGGCACGAGACAAATGGCTTGGTCACAGTCTTTGGTCCATACCCTCCAGGGTCCCAAGGGTCGGCTGCTGTTGGCAGACAGGCTACTGGGCTAGATGGACCTTTGGTCTGACCCAGTACGGCCATTCTAAGCTCAGGGCTCAGGGTCGGGGGTCTCAGTGGACCACCTTGATTTTCATGCCAACCTGCTCCTGGGTGGCCAGGCTGGCAGCTCTCCTGCCCTAGACGGCCGCTTTCCTGTGTCTAGTGCGGAGGTCGTAGACGAGGTCCACGATGTCTGCACTGGACCAGGCGGGTGCCCACCTCTTGTGGTCCTGGGCAAGCTCCCCGGAGCCGCCAGCCTGGTCCTGGGAAGAGGGGGGGGATGGGGGGCATCGGGTGGCTGGCTCGAGCCGTGCCAGGTGCAGGGTCTGCTGGCTGGGTGCTGGCATGCTTCCACCTGGCACGGGCACCGTAGCCAGCCCGTGCCCCTTTAAGGGATCTGGGGCCGGGAGGGGGGCAATAGAATTTCCCTGGTCTTGGCCAGAGTGGCCACCAGGGAAAGCTGGGGAGGGCTAGCCTCCTACTAGTTCGAATTAAGGGGCTACACAGCCTTTAATTCGAACTAGTAAGTTCGAAGTAGGCTTAGTCCTCGTACAATGAGGTTTACCTAGTTCGAACTAAGCGCTCCGCTAGTTCAAATTAAGTTCGAACTAGCGGAGCGCTAGTGTAGCGCCTATCAAAGTTAATTCGAACTAACGGATAGTTAGTTCGAATTAACTTTGTAGTGTAGACATACCCTTTAAGACCAACAGTTTTATTAGGGCATAAGCTTTCATATATTGTTTTATGAATTTGTGATGTTCATAAAATTATTAGTCTGGAAGGTGCCAAGAGTCTCTTTGTTGTTTTTGTTGAAACAGACTAATATTCTATTTTCCTGAATTCAAATAATATGATATGAGCCATTAATATATAGGTGATACCAGTAATAAAGTACACACTGCCAAAGTACTCAAGTGGAATCAAGAAGATAAAAAACAATCTGTCACCCAAAGAAGAAAGTTCCTGGAGATGCATGGAGTAACAAATATCAATCAAAATGTGCACAGGATGCACACCCAAAGATGTTATAGGTGTTCTCTGTGTGCAGGAAGCAATTGACAATAAATAATCAGCCAGCATGAAAGATCATCTAGCCATGATAACAAGTGATGGCCAAGTATGCATCACGACCAAAGAAAGAATAAGGAAAGGAGAAATGAACTCATCAAAGGAAGACTTCAAAGATTTACACAGAAATCAGTACATGGACATTGGTGGAGAGAGAGATCAAACTCTCTAGCAATTGAGAATTAACAAAATCATGGCTTGCAGAAGGATATTTCAAAAGATAGATAAGCTTGTTATGAATGTACAAGGAGTAGTCCTTAAGTCGTACATTCAAAACAAACATTAGCCAACAGAACTGCTGCCCAAAATACAGAACGTGTTCCAGAAAGGAAAAGACAGTAAAACATGTTTTGTGTGTGTACAGGGGCCTGGCTGGGAGAGAATATATGAACAGACACAATGAGGTTGACAAGTGTCTACATTGGCACCTCTATATCCAGTACAGATTTAAATACAACATATGGTATTGCAGCCAGTGAATTAAAAGAACACTAAAGAATGAAGAAGCTAAGATTTTATGGAATCTGACAATTATCACAGACCAAATGGTGAGGGCAAATGGGATATAATAGTTATACAAAAGAAGACAAATAGACCATGTCAATTGATATTGCCATACTATCAGACAGAAATGCAACAAGAAAAGAAGTGATTGACGTAGGAAGAACTCTTCCCTGTGTCCGAGACAGAACATCAGAAATGGCTGCCCGTCGCAGGGAGCCATAGCCTGTAATACCTCTGAGGCTGGTATAGGGGGCTCTGTCTGTGAGGTGGAGTGTTTTCCATATAAGGGCATGTAAATTAATAATCTTCCCCTCCTCGCTCCACCCATTGCAGTAACAGATCAGCCAGTGGGCTGACTGGTGCTCAGGCCTGCTACTCCACCCACTGCAGCAAAAACCAACCTATGGGGTGATAAGTTCACAGGCAATAAAACAGGCAGGCAGCCTCTCTCTCACTGGGGATTCGCATTGAGTGAACGCCTGGCCTGATCACCCAGACGCCTTGCAACCCCCGCTCGAGTCTTACTGAGCGTACTCCGAGTTGGTCGACCCGAGTGGAGACAGTTTATGAGCGTGTGACCGGTACTTGTGTATAACTCCCCCCCCCCCCGCCATCATCCCTATCCTAATTGATTTCTTAGTTGTCCTTATTGCTTGCCAAGTGACAGTGGCTAAAAAGTTACTAAGTTAGTTTATAAATAGTTGTGGTTTAGGTTTTTTACTGTTTCCTTGTATAAAGTTGTGTAAATAATCAGCCCTATGGATAATACCAGTGTTAATTCAACTGTTCCTAACCCCTGGGCAGTTATTGGAAATTATTGTGATTTAGAAAAGCCTCAGGGAATTGTTTTGTGTTGTCTGGAAATCTGTTTAATTTTTGTTCTGATGATTGTCTGGCGCCATCAAAATAAAATCAGTTTGTTGCTTTTTGAAACCCCCAGTTGTGGTCTCATCCTTTCCGGCATCCCTTCGAACCTCGTGTATTACGGGGACTGACACCCTGAAGTGGAGCAATTATGGAAAACAAAGACAAAAATAATCCCTGGAATTTATTGGAGCACCTGGATTGATTCTTAAGGATATGAATGAATAGCTCAATGTGTCAGGAATGCAAGACATCATGATCAATGACCTCCAGAAGACAGCACTCTTTAATACTGCAAGAATTTTAAGGAAAGTCAAGGAGAACGAATGAATGAAATTTTGAGGAAGGTTTAACAAAGCTCCTGACAACCCAAACCTATAGAATAAAATTTATTGGTGGCTCATGGAGCTACATTTTAGATACTGTAGTAGCTATCTCCTTTTATTTCGTATGCTGTAAAGGCTATTTTTTTTTTAAGAAAATCACCATGATGTAATAATGTTGGATTATTATAACGCAACAGGTTTGACCACTCTGGCCCAGCACTCTCAGGGCTTAAGTGGTTCCGAATCAGCGAGTTTGCCAGATCAAGTGAAGTCAAGGATCCTCTCTGGACTGTGGGGATCCCAGGAGCCTGGGCTTTCTTCCTTGCTGTTAGCCCCATGCTGAGGCTCCTGGGCTCAGTCTCCTTGGGCTGGGACTCTCCAGCCACAACAGGCCCCACTCCTCATTGGGGAGTCCCCCTGGCTGCCACTGGTCCTGCTTCTGCCAGGGTTTGGGGCAAGGGATTCCTCCGAGTTGGTGATGGCCCCGCTGAAGCCAGGGTTCCCAGCTGGGGCTGGAGACTTCTCCTGGCTGCTGCTGGGGCTCCATGGTGCTGGACTCCCCACCCAGTGCAGGACCTGCCCTTGCCAGCCCAATTGGGGCTCCCAGCACCTTCAGGATTCCCAGCTGGCTCGTGCTCCTCGCCTCTGGGGCTCCCTGGTCTGGCATCATCCATGATTATGATGATGAGTTCTGGATCAGAGAGTTCTGGATTTGGGAGATTCAGCTTATAATAAATAATAAATTATAATTGCAAACCATATTACAGTGGAGATAAAAGCCCCAATAATTATACTAGCCAGTCTGTGGAATAACACAGAAATGTAGGAAAATTAAAAGACCCAGTGAGAATGTCAAGGAGCTTCAGGAAGCAGAATGTAATACACTCAGTGTACATATACACTATGCACTTATTTTGGAATAATAACTCCCGGAATAGCTATTTCAAAATAGCGCGTCCACACCACAAATCCCCATCAAAATAGTGCAGATCTCTAGCGAAATAGCATGTCCACACTAGGAATGTAAAGGACTAGTCGACTATTCGATAAGCAAATGCTTATCAGATAGTCGACAGGATAGTCAATTAGTTGCTCCCCCCCTTGCTGCCTCTATCAAACAGAGGCAGTGGGGGGAAGAGGGGAGAAAAGGAGGGTACTTCAAAGTAGCAGTGCTGCATGGAGGCTGGAGTGAGCTGTTCTGTGTGCTGCCACTTTGAATGCCACAGAGAGCCCGGCGTCAGGCTCCTCACAGCATTTCAAAGTGGCAGAGCTGTTTGGAGCCTAGGGTTCCGCAGCGCTGCCACTTTGAAATGCCAGATGGAGCCCAGGATCAGCTGTGGCATTTCAGAGTGGCAGCACTGCTTGGAGCCCAGGATCAGCTGGAGACTCCAGCTGACTAGTCGATAGGCACTTGAGCATTCTGCCTTTGAAATGTATAAAAGCCCCAGCTGGGGCTCTTATGCATTTCAAAGTTGGAATGCCGTGTGGAGCCCAGGCCAGCGGGAAGTCCCGCTGATTCCAGGCTGCACCTGGGCGCTTCCGCTTTGAAATGCACTATTTCAAAATAGGCATTATTTCTCGTGAAGTGAGGGTTACCCATTTCGGAATAAGAATCCCATTATTTCAAAATTATTTCGAAATAACAGGCTTGCTGCGTAGATGTTATTTTGAAATAATCTTGCAGTGTAGATATGCCCTATGAGGCGACCCAGCCAGGACAGCCCCACCAGAGTAACACTTTGATGTCACAAACTTTCATCACACAAATGGCCCCATTAACTCCAGAACTGGGCTCTGAAGTTTTATGTATTCCTCTGACATAGTTTTATCTCTTCACCCTCCTTCTGTCCCTTAGTTTAAAACTAAAGCAAACATTATTTCACAATAAATTACTGTAAGATGATTGATTGGAGATGTTTAGGTAGAATGGAAGTAGCAACACAGATAAGAGTAAGTCTGGTGGCTGAAATCTTGTATTTCCCTGAAGACAGTTTTCAGACATTCCCTCCCTCATTTGTTAGTTTTTCTCAACTCTTCAGGGAGGGTAAGAGGCTTCCTAGCTTGAGAGAGTATGTTTTGTTCCACAACATGATTAGCAGCCTGGGCTTATGTCCAGATAGCTGGCAGTTATCAGTGCTGTTTCTCATTACTTGTCCCCGATATTTTGCCAAGTGCCAGGAAGTCCCCCAAAGAGGAACCATGCTGAAGAGTTTTTATTTCCTCACCTGACAATATTTTTTCTCCCAGTTCCATTCTTGGCAGGACTTCACTAGCTCTTCCAATTGAGTCAGGAAGTGTTCTACCATTGCAAGACAGCACTCGTAATTACTGAATTTTCCAGTCCTCCTTTTTTTCAATGCTCTCTCTCTCTCTGAATGATATGATGAAATGGCACCTTGCACTTATAGAACTGGATTGTCTGCTTGCTCCCTGCCTCTGCACAGCTCTGACAGCATACAGGGGAACAAGACTTGTCAGATTTCACCAGCTGAAAATTCCCCTTGTGTGGGGAAGTAGTCAGTTGACTAGAGCCAATACCTACTCATATACCATCAATCCAGGTTAGTGCTAAGACAGGGGAGCTGACAGCTTCTGTGGGCTCTCGGGCAAGAGGGTGTGTGGCTCCATGCCCTGAAAGAGGTGGGGCCTTAGGCAAAAGGGATGGGGCTGGGCACAGCCAGCACTCAGTGCTGCCTGCCCCAGCCCTCAATGCTGTGCAGAGTGCGTGACACAGTGCTCTGAAGGTGATTTAAAAGGCTGGGGCTCCAGCTACGGCAGCTGCCATAGTAGTATCGGCAGTGGCAAGGATCCCTGGAGCCCAGTGATTCAAATTGCTCCCTTTCCCCCTCAGTTGGCAGGCCTGCTCTAGAGTAAAGGGAATGCTGGGACATGACCAGAATGCTACTGGATTCTGGCTATTCCAAACTGGCATAATTTAAAGCAATCTGGGTATGTCTACACTACCCCCCTAGTTCGAACTAGGGGGGTAATGTATGCATACCAAACTTGCTAATGAAGCCCGGGATTTGAATTTCCCAGGCTTCATTAGCATAAAGCCGGCACCGCCATTTTTAAAAGCCGGCTAGTGCGAATCCCGTGCCGCGCGGCTACACGCGGCACGGACTAGATAGTTCGGATTAGGCTTCCTAATCCGTGGAACGAGGTGTACAGATAGTTCAGATTAGGAAGCCTAATCCGAACTATCTAGTCCGTGCCGCGTGTAGCCGCGCGGCACGGGGTTTTTATATGGAAAAAACTCTCTCTTCTCAGATGCTGAGGTATCAGAACAGCCAGGTGCCTCTTCCGTGCTTAGCTAAATCTGCACATGCTTCCACGGCAGCTCCCACAACTTAGTATGGACAGTTATCATGCAGTTAGCGCTACTGGGAATGTTTAGTCTGAACACTGCTGCTGCTCTGCGCCAGAGAACACAGAAGGCCTTGTTTTTTTCCTCCTCTCAAATGCAACCTCAGCACTGAACTCATGGATTAACTTTAACTTAGATTTTTTAGTGTTATAAACTGAAGATTTATGGATTTTTGTGTTTGTATTAAGCACATGAGAGCTTTCTTGGCACACTCTCCAATGCTTGTGAACACTTACAACTAAGAGCAGTGCTCACTTCCATGAGTAATTCCACTAGAGTATAAAATAATGTTAATGCTGTGGGTAGTTCCCTAAAGTTTGTGGGATCAGATACACTACAAGCTTCACAAGGCACAGAATGTGGCTGTTTCTATTTTTCATTCAAGTGCTGTGCACACCTATAGTGCTAAAATGGAATGATGACTTTGGGCAAATAAATTCAATATTTTAATGGAATACTCAATTTGTGTGCTGGACTGCATAGTTCTAACCCTGGGACACAGCTAGGGAACCACTGAGAGATTCACCAGAAACAGACCGGAATGGAGGAACTTTATCACTGCCCTAAATGCCAGAGGCATAATGGAAACACGATGATGATGAACTTGCCTCAGATTGATGCTTCAGGGAAAATTAACAGTAAGATGGTACCTCTCACTGCAAAGCCATTTATACAATTCACTAACATGTGAGTCTTTTAAACATCAGCTGGACCACATTCTTACTTATCAAGTTAACATTTCGATTATACAGGATGTTCTAACTAAGCACTGTAGTTTTCTTTCAGGCCTTAAAATACCACCATCACCAACCTCATTCTGATTCTTCGCATATCTTGAACAGCTGTCCATTATTTTCCAGCGCTTTTGTCCCCACCCACAACATACACTCCCTCTCCCCCTTTCTCTCTCTCTCTCTCTCACACACACACACACACACACACACACACTTTGAGCACTCCCACAATGTGACTACTCAGAAAAAATGAATTATCCGGACTATGAGGGATCCACAGGAATAAATCTTTTAATGAGAAGAATTCAACAGTGGGGTAGCATGAATATTACATTGTATAGTTATACGACACATGCTAACTCAAAGGATTCAAAATCCTTGAACTACAGCACGAATGCCTTCTGTGTCCCCACTGGGAGGAACTTCCAGTCCTACCTTCCTGGACCAATCCTACTGGCTCCTGGGGGAAGCTGGGGGACCAGGAGCAGGTAGCATGGACCTGACTAGGCCCAGACGTGGCCTGGCAGATTGAAGCCAGGGAACCTGTGCCCAGCGCCTTCCCCAGTGGCCTGCCAGCCCAGGGACCACTGTGCTCTCCTCACCCCACCAGAGTTATCTGTGAGGAGTGGGAGATGGCAGCGGGGGGGAGAGGGGAGGAAGAGAAGGGGGGAACTCTATCCTCACACTCCACTTCCTCTCCTCCAGCACATTCAGTCCCTGTCTCTGGTAGCCAGGCCCAGAGAGGGAGTGGCATGGATGCTTCTCACATGGTTGAAAAACTGGTGACTGCTTAGGGTGGCCATATTTCTCAAAGAAAAAACAGGACACCTCACAAGACTGGCCCAAGTCCTCTCCCATCCTTTGCAGGGCTGGCCTGGGTGGCCTGGGCTCCACTCTCCAATCCCACCCCTTCCACTCCATACCCAGGCCCAGGTGCCAAGGACAGGGGCTAAATGTTCCAAGAGGCAGGTACAGTGGGAGAAGAACAGATCTTCTCTCCAACCACCCCAACAGACTAGGCAGAAATCTGGGAGGGGGCACTTGGCCCCCAGGCTGCCCTAAACATTGCTTATGCTGCAAACTTTTAGAAAATGGGATGTGTTTGAAGTTAAATCATCATCATATCAATGGACAGATGGGAAGCTATCTATAAAGGCTAGACTGTGCCCCCCTCCACTCTCATAGCCAGTGGACTGTGAAACTCTTCAAAGGCTATGTATTAGAAAAGGGATTTTTACTAATGTGTAAGTGTAAAGTCTGAAGTTTTATCTTTATGCTTATTTTTCCATCTAATTCTTTGTGTGTTTTCTTTCCCTTACTCATCAAATCATTGAATCATACAATCCTAGAACTGGAAGGGACCTTGAGAGGTCACTGAGTCCAGTCCCCTGCCCTCACGGCAGGACCAAGCAGTGTCTAGATCATCCCTGATAGACGTCTGTCTAACCTGCTCTTAAATAACTCCAGTGATGGAGATTCCACAACCTCTATAGGCAATTTATTCTAGTGTTTAACACCTTGACAGTTAGGAAGTTTTTCCTCATTTCCAACCTAAACCTCCCTTGTTGCAATTTAAGCCTGTTGCTTCTTGTCCTAACTTCAAAAGCCAATAAGAACAATTTTTCTCCCTCCTCCTTTAACCTTTTTAGGAACGTGAAAACTGTTTTCATGTCCTCTCTCAGTCTTATCTTTTCTAAACTAAACAAGCCCAATTCTTTCAGGGTATGTCTACACTACCCCGCTAGTTCGTTCCACGAGGCGTACAGATAGTTCGGAATAGCTAGCTAGTTCGAACTATCTAGCCCGTGCTGCGTGTAGCCGCGCAGCACGGGGTTCGCACTAGCCGGCTTTTAAAAATGGCGGCGCCGGCTTTATGCTAATGAAGCCCGGGAAATTCAAATCCCAGGCTTCATTAGCAAGTTCGGTATGCATACATTACCCCGCTAGTTCGAACTAGCGGGGTAGTGTAGACATACCCCCCGTCTTCCCTCACAGGTCATGTTTTCTAGACCTTGAATCAGTTTTGTTGCTCTTCTCTGGACCTTCTACAATTTCTCCACATTTTTCCTAAAATGTGGTGCCCAGAATTGGACACAATACTCCAACTGAGGCCTAATCAGTGCAGAGTAGAGCAGAAGAATCACTTCTCATGTCTCTCTCACAACACTCCTGTTAATGCAACCCAGAATCATGTTTGCTTTTTTTGCAAGTGTCATATTTAGCTTGTGGTCCACTATGACCCCTAAATCCCTTTCTGCAGTGCTCCTTCCTAGACAGTCATTTGCCATTCTGTATGTGTAAAACCGATTGTTCCTGTGCTTGACTCATCTGTTACATAGTATAACGGTCAACAGCCTTATCAGCTGGAGGGTCCAGAGTCAATAGCCATGGATATGAATGCAATAGCTTATACCTTTTAAAGAATGGCAAAATGGCAGATGAACTTCAATGTTGATATGTGCAAAGTAATGCATCGTGGAAAACAGAATCCCAACTATATGTATAAAATGATGGGATTCAAATTAGCTGTTACCACTCAAGAGAGAGATCTTGGAGTCACTGTGGACAATTCTCTGAAAACATCCACTCAGTGTCCAGCAGTAGTCAAAAAAGTAAACAGAATGCTGGGGATCATTCAGAAGGGGATAGAGAATAAGACCGAAAATATCGTATTGCCTCTCTATAAAACCATGATTCTCTATAAAACCATGTACAGATGTGGTCACCTTATCTTGAAAAAGATATCATGGCACTAGAAAAAATTCAGAAAAGGGCAACAAAAATGATTAGGGATCTGGAACAGCTGACATATGAGGAGAAATTAACAAGACTGGGACTTTTCAGCTTGTGAAAGAAATGACTAAGGGAGGATATAATAGAGGTCTATAAAATCACCACTGGTGTGGAGAAAGTGAATAAAGAAGTTATTTACTCTTTCCCATAACACAAGAAGTAGGGGTCACCAAGGGTATGTCTAGACTACATGCCTCTGCCAACAGAGGCATGTAAATTAGACATACCGACATAGTCAATGAAGCAGGTATTTAAATATCCCCCGCTTCATTAGAATAAAAATGGCTGCCGCATTGTGCCAGCTCAGCTGTTTGTTGGCACAAAGCGGCAGTCAAGACGGGGATCGGTCGGCAAGGAAAGCCTTTGCCGACCGATCCCTTATGCCTCTTGCAATGAGGTTTACAGGATTGGTTGGCAAAGCCTTTCCTTGCCGACTGATCTTCGTCTTGACTGTTGCTTTGTGCCGACAAACAGCTGAGCCGGCACAATGCGGTGGCCATTTTTATTCTAATGAAGCGGGGGATATTTACGTCCCCGCTTCATTGACTATGTCGGTATGTCTAATTTACATGCCTCTGTCAGCAGAGGCATGTAGTCTAGACATACCGCAAATGATATTAATAGGTAGCAGGTTTAAAACAAATAAAAGGAAGTATTTCTTCATGCAGCGCACAGCCAACCTGTGGAACTCCTTGCCAGAGGATGTTGTGAAGGCTCAGCATTCAAAAAAGAGCTAGATAGATTCGTGGAAGATAGGCCCATCAATGGCAATTAGCCAGGATGGGCAGAGATGGTGTCCCTAGCCTCTGTTTGTAAGAATCTGGGAATGGACAACAGTAGAGGGATCACTTGATGATTCCTTGTTCTGTTCATTTCCTCTGGAGCATCTGGCATTGGCCATTGTTGGAAGATAGGATAGTGGGCTAGATGTACTTTTGGTCTGAGGCAGTATGGCCATTCTTATGTTCTAAAGCTGTGGTTTCAGGCAGCTTGCAAACTCAGGAAGACAGTCCACAAATAGTATAGCCTTAGGGCATGTTTTCTTCACAACTGTAAGGCTAGATTTTTTTAAAGTGAACACTGAAAGCCAGAAATAGATGTTGTTCCCTTTGTTCGGGCATATGTATTCTAGGGTAATGGTTTTGTAACCACCACCAAGTGGATTTGAACCTGGGATCTTCTAGAGCTTAGCGTAGGAGCCGCTACAGCAGTGGTCGTCAAACAGTAGATTGGGATCTATTATTAGATCTTGGAGCCTCTGACAGGTGATCGTTCATCTTTGACTCTTTCTAGAAAATAAACTTTTTGTTTGTTTTTAGTCTTAGCAAGTTTCTGTTATGCAAACTCAGTGTAGTATGTATCCCAAAGTAAACTAATAACTGAAGGGATAACTAGTGTCACGCCTTCAGGAGTGATGAACCATTGGGAAAGAATCTGAGAGTAGATCTACACTACAAGGACAGGTCTATCTAAGCTACACAATTGGAGTAAGATTAGTAGCACAGCTCAAATCAACGTAGCATAGGTCTACTTACCTGGGGGTCTGCACTGCAGGGAGTCAACAGAAAAAACTCTCCCGCCTACTCCCCTTACTCATCTTGTTCTGCTAGAGTACCAAAGTTGACGGAGAGTGATCGGTGATTGATTCAGTGAATCTTTACAAGCCGCATTGATCCATACTGTAGGGGAGATGAGCCCTGAGTGTTTTGGGCCTAAGAATGTGAGGAGAATGGGTTGGATGAGAGTTGGAACTGCAAGGGCTGTTTGCATCAGCCTGCAAGGAGTAACTAGGCTGGTGCAAACCTGGCTAAGACTATGTGGGCTGGCTACTGGTGTCAGGGATCTGAACCAAACCACATGGTACCCTAGTACCTCAAATTTACAGGGCAAGCATTGACAGAATCCCTTACTCGCTACTCATAAAAGTGTCCAGTTGTTTTCTGAATGATGTTAGGCTCTTGGCCACAATGCATTCCACAGTCTAATTTTGCATTATGTGAAAAAGCATTTCCTTTATCAGATTTCAATATAGTCTCATTGAATACTCCTTTATTTTTGAATTATGAGAGAGGGTGCATTGACGTTCCCAATCTATTGTCCCTAGCCATTTGTTATTTCATGTACACTGTTCCCATTGTATCACTCCAAACTTATATACTAGCAAGGGTCTGTGTTTACTGTATGAGCTCTCATATTCATCCATGCCGGGAAATTAATCAATGCTATTATTTATAGCCAGTCTTTACAATCCTAAACTGAATTAGCTACGTAAAAGCATCACAACAAATAATGAGAAATTATGCTTTCCAAACAACAAAACATGGGTTCACAATGCGACTGCATTTTCAGATAAAAAGGAGATGGAGAAACATGTGTGTGGTTTGAGCCATGCAGTCGAGATCTGGAATTCACTAGAATGTCTGTTATGCTTATTTGGGCAATAATGATAAAACTGCACTTTCAAAAAACTGCCAAAACAACTTCTATTGAAACTAGACAATGGGGAAAAAAAGGATATCAAAGCGAAACAATTCTGTGGTGGGAGCCTCAAAGCTAGAAGACTTGTAAACACAAGCAGAGGCAAGGCAAGCAACATGAAAGGGAAAATGAAACACCAGATGAGAGAGATCCGCTTGCAAAGCCACTCTCTGTATGGTATTTTCCATAACAACCAGGCAGATAGACAGTCCTGTCCCAAACTGCAATTGACAGGAGTACTGCAACACCGAGCAAGCCAGCTGGATCCCATCATGAGAAATAAGAGCAAGTTTTAAAAGGCAGCTGGGTAGGGCAGCAAAGGCAGGGAGGATGACTCAGTGAAAAGGCACATGCACTCAGTGTCAGCAGGGTGTTCTCTCTTCAGCAAGAGTCACCCGTAGCTAGGAAGGATGGTCAGGTGTATAAAGTGGTATCCTAGGACTCAGGCTTCAATCACTGCTCTGCCAGTAGTCAAGTCACTTAGGCTCTCTCTTTGTCTCAGTTCCCCATCTACAAAATAAGGCAATACCTGTTCCTTCCCTGTAGTGAAGATTAATACAGTGAATATTTTGAGACACCTTTCCCTCATCTACAGAATGGAAGTTATATAACTGCCTACAATAGGTTATGTAAGAAGAAAAAGTTAGCTATGTCAGTTTGGGTGTTAGCCCAGTTCTGTGTCCCTTTACCACTGATTAATTAAAACTCTTTCCCTCCACAAGGGAGAAAGGAACCAAATCTGAAACTGTCAATTTCCTGGGAACAAGAGGGTGCCTTTGCACTATGTGATAGGCAGCTTTTAGCCTAAATAACATCCCCTCTATCTCTTAGACAAAGGGAGTATCATAGAATCATTCAAAACCAAAACTGGAAGGAACCTCGAGAGGTATTCAAAGTCCTGTCCCCTGCACTGATGGCAGGACAAAGCATCAAGATGGTCTCTGATACATGTTTGTCTAACCTGCTCCTATAAACCTCCAATGATGAAGATTCCACAATCTAAGCAATTTCTTTTATGGCTTAATCAGTCAAAGCCTGAGGAAGGTAGCTTACTGGCCCCCGCCCTGTGGTGTGGGACCCTAGGTGATTTTCTTGCTTGCTACCTCCTAATGCCAGCCATGTTTTTATATGTTGTTGTGGCATAGGTGATAAATGCAGTTTTTATAGCATGCTGGGGCGAGGGGTGGCACAGAAAGAAAAAGGTTGAGAATTCCTGTGCTAGATAGACACTGAGAGATGCAGGTGTCCATAAATTGGTCCAACAATGAAAGGGAGAGGAGAGACCTGCAGTAGGATAACAATGGGGCTAATTTCACACTATTACCCAGTGTATCTAAGAAAAACAGTGAAGGAGATGGGGATTTTTTTTCATGCTAAGCATATTGACAGGAAAACAGATGATGATAATAGAGTGGTTTGTTTTAAATGTGAGCACACAAAGAGGACTAGAAACCACAAAGCCAACAGGATTATCTGCTAGGTTACACAGAACATTTGGAAATGCAGAAACAAACATTTTTTTGTAAATTAGCCAGCAGTTGGTGCCCATGCAGCCTCATTAATTTAATGGAAGCGTAGTATAGATGCTGCCAAAAGATGTTAATTAAGCATTTTAGTCAAGGATTACAAAGTTCAAACAAAATACATACAATGCTTTAAATGTAGATAAAACTTCATGAAAATTAGAGTTAGATAGGTTCTTCCTCTTCTGCTCCTACTTCTATATCATCTTCTAAAAAAAAAATACCCCTGAAATATTCTAGTCAGATGGCAGGCAGTTTATAGCCAATTATGTGGTGAGAATTTAGAATATTACAGTGAAAGCTAAACAGACACACAGAACATTTAATAAAGAAAACCCAGTAAGGTTTCAACTCACAGCTTTCTAAACCTAAGGCAGACAATGTATCTCCTGGGACAATCATTCTGCTTACACACTCTGGGGATCTGAATGTAAGTATTACAAGTGTGAAATCAGCAAAGACATATAAAGGGGACAAAGTGTTTATATATAAAAAGCATCTGTGCATACAGAACATATTGAGAAATACAAGAACTCAAGTTTTAAAAAGTTATGAGTGATTCAAACAAAGCATTCACCAGTTTGTGCCAACATCTCTGGCAATAGCTGATGCACTTTGATATTTTAAATCTTCAGCAACAGTTAAAGAAACAGTGAAAAGGAGAAAATGAAAACTTGCTCACATTTCTTCATATTCAGCTTCAAATAATTTCTCTGGGTGATGCTAAGAACCATTCAATTATGCACACAGGAAAAAGAATCTTAAAAACACTTGTTCTGGTCACAAGCAAAACCCATCAAGCCAGAACGTTTGGTTTTACTTTTTTATTCTAACTTGGCTTAAGTCGCTATGGCAATTATATTCTGCAATGTCGAAATACTGTACAGAAAAATTAACTGTGTGCATTTTTAATGAGGTAGGATACTCTTTTTCTGATCGAGCTTTGAGAGACTATACCTTTTAGAAAGCCATTTACTTTTATATGACTACCTATCATAGGACTTAGAAGCACTGAGATTTTCCAGGCTTGTAGACTGTTGACAACTCTTATATTATTATAACTATAGCTTTGAAGTTACTGTTTTTGTAGCACTGTGTATATACATGGCACTGTAAAAGAGAAAATCCGTGCAAGCCAGTTGGTACCTGTCCTGAGGAAGTTCCTGTTTAAAATCATCCCCTCAATGTGCTATCAATTATAAAATATTCTGATAAGTTTTTGTGATTTCTGGGTTCCATTCATAAAGATGTGCTAGAAATCCCAGGGAAAGGCCCTTTCCTGACAGACTTCCAGACCTGTGTTTCAAGACTAGGTTCCCAGCTGGGGTAATCTGTTGTTCCACTGAAGTCACTTTATACCAGGTGAAGAACATTTCTGTACAGTTTATGTAACCACGTTTTATTTTTCTAAACATGTAATTTTGACACTGCCATAATAATCATTTATTCTTGCCTTTTCATCTGAGGATTTTGGAGTGCTAACAAACCTTCATTAATCACCTTAACACACTCAAAACCACCAACATGGACACACCACGAGAGAAGTAAATTAATCAAGGAATGAACCACTCTAATATCCCAAGAGTACTTGCTTCAATACACAATAAAATATCCTTCAACCAGACACATCTAGCCATGTGGGGTATCTTCAAACCTCTCATTCCATGGAGATTCTAGCCTGAAATCTTGCCTGAACCCTCCTCTTCTGGCCTTCAAACAATCTCCTGTTTCTCCAAGCTCACCATCAGAAGCAAACTCCCTTCAGATCAGGATACACCTAGTCAAAACAGCAGCAGACCCTTCGAAAACAACAGGTGAAAAATCTGCAGCAATATCTCCACTGCTACAATAATCAGCATCCTTCACAACACAGCTTTTAAGATCCTAGACATGCCTATGACAGCATGTGGTGTACTCCATCCAGTGCACTAAATGCCCTAATATCAACTGTGTGGAAAACACCAGACAATCACTACGCTCCTGAATGACAAAAGAGAAAAACATCACAATCACTTGTCACAAAGTGATCGCTCCATATCTGACCAATCATCATCCTCAAAGGAAACCTGCACAACACTTTCAAAAGATAAACCTGGCAGCTTAAATTCATAACTTTGCTACACATTAAAAACCATGTGCTCAATAGAGACACTGGATTTATGGCTTATTACAACAATCTGTAACCTACAAACAACCATCCCCTTCCTTTCCTCTTCATGATTGAAGGGCTGTTAACAGGCCACTTCACCTTGAATGGTCCCTTGAAACCATTGAGTAAGCTCAAAAGTGGGTTTCTTTCACCAACAGAGGTTGGTCCAATAAAAGCTAATATCTCACTCACCTTATTTGCTTAATGTTCCCAAGAGGCAGGTATGTACTGGTATACAATTGGAACCAGAAGCAGAAAAAAGTAACACCAAGAGCCCGTAGCAGAGCCAAGTAAAAAATTAGGATTTTGTGACTCTCAATTCTGCACTTTGAAGACATAACCAAATTGTACCTGGGATCTCACTGAGACGATGTTGGTACTAACATAGCCCATCTTGGAGAAACCCCTGGGACTCCTAGGTCACTTCCTGCAAAGAATGTGTTTTAATTAATGCTTAGCTAAAGGAACTAATACACATATCTTTTTGTCTATATCTAGAAAGTCTCTGTGGGATGAATTAACATTTTGCATCCCATTTCAACAGATGGTTTACCTGGATGATATGCGAGGACTAAACCAATGATCCTTGAGTTAGCTACATCAGGAAGATAGGCTTTTGTAATTAATACAAAGGTAAAATTATTTTTTTTCATGCTCCCGTCCCCAGTCACTCATTTCTAGTATACTGTTTTGAACATGGAAAATAACTTCGGGCAGACATGACACTTTTAAGGCAACAATGCTTAGAATATATGAAGCCATAAAGAGATTATGATAAAAACATTGTGGAGATTTATACTGTAAATACCTGGGGATTTTATAGCTATGCATGGCTGGTGGTTTGAAATTACATGGAAAATGAAAAGGACAAAACAGATATAACACAGCTAAGAGACAACTAATAAGAGACATAGAATCTGTCTACAATTATATAAAGAGTATAAATACCAAGGGCCAATTCTTGAAAAGTGCTGAATGCACTCAACAGCCCATTGACTTCAGTGGGACTTAGCAGCATTTAGTACCTCACATTACAGAGCCTTAAGGAGGGGAAAGAGTGCTTAGAGTTACACAGTGGGGAATAACTGAGTGATGAATTTTTTTGAAGTAACTTTCAGGGAAAATGTCCCATGCTGAGAAATCTATAAAACCATGACCTTACTCAGAAATGTTTCAAACTAAAATGTATAACATACTGGGGGTATGTTTAGACTACAGAGTTTTAGACCCTAGACTCTGTCGCGTCCAAGGAATGCATCTGCTATTATGAATTTTTTTTCGGAAGAGCAGATGCATTTTTTTTGCATCACTGTAAACCTTGTTTTATGAAGAAGAAGGCATGATCCAAAAAAGGGTTTTTTCCCCCAACATTTGGCCCAGAGAAGATGAGCCAAATGTCAGACAAGCCTCTTCCGAAAAAAGAAGTGGAAAAAGATACGCAAATTGCAGTTCATAATTTGTGTATCTTTTTCTGGAAAAACTGTGAAGTCTAGACACAGCCTGGAAAATATACTATGGGAAGCAAACCCAGAGCGGCAAGGGAGGATATACTAGATGACCTAGTAACACATCTTTTCCTGCTTTGATTTCTGTATATCAGTAACATCAATTTCTTATACTGTGTCCATCACCATGGAATCAAGCATGTTCCAGAAACACAACAGCAGGTTTAGAATCTTTGAAACTGCAGACATCCTACTGGTTCTGCATGGAAGACCACAACATATTACTTTGAATTCTAAACTACTTCAGTTTTACAGGGTAGCTTCAATAGATATGGACAATAGTTTGTCCATGTCTGACTAGATGACCATAATGGTGTCTTATGGGATTTAAGTCTGTGAATCTATGACTATCCCTCCATTATCTGTGCAGAACCCCATTGTGTACGGTGGTACACATAAGTGTAATTCAGAGGAACTAATAAAATTAAGAAATAGAAAAATTAGACTGAATCCATGAGGAAACTTCCTAATGGTGAGAAATTGTCTTCAGGGAGGTCAATGTGGTTGCCAAATTGGGGCTTAAGACAAAGGAAAACATGAGGAGAAAACATAGGTGTTGGAGGAGGGCATGGTAAAGTCAAACACAATGATGTTACACAGTCACATGGGAATACAGCCTATGTGGGTGTGTGATTTCAACTTTTTGAAATTAATTCATAATTTTGGTCTGATTTCAGTTATAGTTTGTGGAGGAAGTTGAGTAAATGGGATTTTTTTTTCTAGAGACTTTTAAAGGAGGGGAGTAATGAGCCATGGCAGGTGGGGTCAGCAGGGGAGTTACAGATGCAGGGGACAAATTGTAAGAAAGAGTGAAGGTGAGACACATTTAAGGCCTGTGTACAATACATATTTTAATAACCAGGTCAAGAGACTGCTCTTCAGATTCCCTTTTCAGTTATCATCTCTCTCTCTCTCTTTCTCTCTCTCTCTATCTTTCTCTCTCAGCTGTTATAACTAAATCCTTGTCTACACTGCAGTTACTTCAGTTTAGATTTCCTGAAACCCAATGCACCCTTACTTACTAGCATGGATCACCCTACAATTCTGAACTTGATTCTGTCACTTTGAGTACATACACCAGAACTTTATTTCTACCAGAGCAAGAATCAGTTAATTTTATTATTATATTTCTCTTAGCTTGATGCAAGATCAGGTTAACCAAATGGTGAACATCTCTAGGACCGTCCAATAAATGAAATGCATATTCTATTATTCCAGTGGCAAAATAAATATGCTTATCTTAAGTAAAAGCAAAGTTTGCATTAAAGGAACTTGATTTATTAAATGGACAAAGCTGGTGAGTCGAGAAAGTTGTACATGACGTACTGTGTGACAAAATGCCTTTGCTCCATAACATAAGATCAAATACTCCCCAGAGCTAGCTGGCTGGGTCACCTGGGGAAATGTAAACATCGTTTCATTCCTGTAATTACATTTCTCTTGCTATGTCTGCAGAATGGCAATTGACCACCCACACTGAGGACTTACTGCCAAATCTTTTCCTCAGAACTATTTGAAGTAAAAGGAAACAAACAAAAAATACTCAACCCCCATATTTAAATCCCATCAAGCACATTGCATACCAAGTCTTGCTCCAACTGTATTCACTAGGAAATATTTTCTTTGATTTCAATGAAAAGAGGAATGGACCCTAACAGGTATCAAGATTTTCTGTTTTAATAAACAAAGAGGATTAATTGCACTAAAAGCCTATATATAAGAAGATTTTTCTTTTTATTACATGCAACAATTCAGTTCTTCCTTTTAGTTAATAAACTTGAACCAATCTCAAGACATTGGTTGATTTTAGAAATAGAATTAAAATCTGCTAGATTTTTATGCTAAAGAAACCAAGAATTTCACCTAAGCAGCTTCTCCCCCTTTCCAATCAGAAAAGGAAATTGAATCCTATCTACAGTTTCCAGGGTGATAGTGTAATTTGACAAAGCTCCGTGTAGTATCCTTTATCTTCTAATTGAGAGAAGAGAATTGGTGGTAATCTCAAAAGTTTCTAGTGCCTGGCTGATTCCAACCAGAGAAAGGCAGGAGCAGGAGCAAAAGTTTTGAGATAATTAAATAATGAAATTTTACATTTACTGTTCAGTCCAGAAGGATCTCATAACGATGGACAAACTGGGCAAATCTTGGCCTGGAAGCTATTTTGGCATAGAAAACAGCATAGGAAATTGGTGGTGTTGCTCTGTACACCCACACAAGTGGGGTACTTCTTGTAGAACATTGTTCTCTCTAACCAGCCCCAAGTAACTTTACAGACTCATGTCAGCCACCACTGAAAAGCACCTGCAATGGGGATGTGCCATTATACGATGGCCCCTGATGTTGCACAGGAGTTCAGGTAAATATATGAAGGCTGGACTGTTTTAAGTGATCACAATAAGAGCATTCAGAGGGCTAGACTGTAACTTTAGAATTGTCTCTTTGGAAACGGTCGGATGGGGCCACATGGTGTGAAATGTCTCGGTTACAATTCCTTCTCTGCTTGTTCTGAGAGAGCAGGGAGTTATTACAGCCATTTCCATGGAGTAACTAACTCCCCCTTGTGTCTCAGCGTAACTGCTCTGGTCCAAAAGTGTGGGCAGCAACAGGGCTCTTCCAGTGTCTCTCACCTCCCAACCCCTTCCCACACACTCGATTGCAGCAGGACGTGTCATTCAAGCAGGGGAGTTGACAGCCACCCTGGGCAAGGTGGGGAGATGGCTCCATGCTCCTGAAAGGGGTGGGGCCTCGGATGGAAGGGATGTGCGTAGGACAGAAAGCCCTAAGTGCTACCCAGAGTGTGCCATGTCACTACTCCCCCCACAGTCTTTGGAGCTGTCCAGAATGTGCCATGGTGCTCTGACTGCAATTTAAAGGGCCTGGGGCTCTGATGGCTGCCACAGTAATAGTGGTGGGGAATCCCAGGTCCATCAGAATCACCGGGCCCCTCAGCAGTTTCCCCCTTTGCCTCCCATGCTGGTGGGCCTTTTTGCAAGAAGTCTCTGTTCTTCCCCTCACAGCCAGTCTCAGTCCGAGTAAAGGCAAGAAAGGGTACTAGTGTTGGGGGTGGAGGGAGGTGGCTTAGTTTCTAGCATCCATGCCAGATCTAGGTGAGCAGGTTGTCAGGGTAGGGACTTTACTGTTCAGTACTTAAAAAAAAAATCATACTCACTGCTGTATCTTTTAATATTACACCACAAAAAGGAAAGCCAGAATGTACTTTACAGGCTACCTTTTCCAGATGCTGCTAAGTATCTTGGATTTTAGTAACTAGATACTCACGACTGTATATTAGCAGTTAAAAAAGAAAAAAGAAAAGAGAAAGTATATAATGAAGACGGTAGAGATAATAATCCTTCCTCCTCTTCCCCGCCTCCAGTAGTCTGCCTTGTCATTAGCTTGTAAGCTCTTTGTGGCAGTGACTATGCCTTACAATGTGTTTCAACCTTGGCTAGCCCATTGGGGCCCTGATCCTGGTTGGGGCCTTTAGATACTTCTGTAGCATAACTAATAATAATGAACTGCTTTCTGGATGCAAGGAGTGGCAGAGAGAGACAGGCTGACTCCATGTGACTGTACTCTCCATGTGACTCTCACACACATGGATTCCTTAGGGGCAATGTATTATTTCAGGTATCTGATTGCCTTAACTCATATTTTGTTTCCCTTTTGTATGTAGGATACTAAAACAGATTCACCAGCCCTCTAATCATGATGCTGAATTTTAACACCGCTTATATTTTTATGTGTTACAGCTATTGTGTTCTATTTTCTATTAACATTTAAAGAAAGCAGAAGTGAGTGCTCTGGTTGATTTGTTTTGGGTAAAGATATTTTCTGATACATTCAAAAGGAAAATATTTATCTCTTGCTGGGTGGCAAGCAAAATTGAAGGGTGGTAATGGTCATGAGATAAGATCAAGACTAGAGACTTGACACAGATTAAATGTCTTGGAGGGACAAAATCTGAAAACAAGAGGTCTTGCTACTGATTATTTGATAGGAAATGAGACAATAAAGTAAGGGCCTGAGCTTGTAAAATGCTAAGTGCCCAGGGTGCACAACTACAGTTAGAGCCAATGAGACTTTTAATTTAGCAGCTTACCCAAGTTAAGGAACCATGAAAACATGCAAAATTTGAGTTAAGCATAGAGTAGAGAAGGAAAAATTATCTGCATGAGATACACTACCTTGGACATGACTATATCAAACCTTTCTCTAAAGAAAAAGACAGTGCTTAAGCTTCCTATTCTGCAAGTAATTGAATGAATAATAGTAAAAAAATCCTTTGTACCGTTTATGGCAGAGAGCCAACTTTTTACTGAAAAGGAAATATGCAACAATTGTAAAACACAAGAGGCTGTTTTCATATACTTGGTTAACACGCTGCTCAAAGCAGCCTTCAGAAAAGAAGAACAACATTGTGACAAGGGGCTATCAGGAGCACCCTGGATACAGATGTCGCTGCAGGTCCAGCTGAGGGCAATTAAACAATTTCTGGTGAGGACTGTGAGGAATTGGGTGACAATCCCTGGGTTAAGACGGAGAATATAAGGAGAGGAAACGGAACTGGCCAGGAAGTGCGGTTCACTGGGTAGTGATGAAGGTGTTCTATGATATTGGGAGCTTGCCTGGAAGGAGTAACTCCCTCTGAGGCTGGGGATGGAGTTGGAGTTCTGGGGCTGGGGGCCGGGGAGAGGGAACAGGGTCCCAGTCGGAGGAGAGATTCCCCTGCACCCGCCTCCTCCCAAGATCCCACCCCCCCAGAGAGAAGTCGGCATGCGCCTCTCCTAGGGCAACCCCCTCTCCCGCGGAGCAGGGGAACCCCCCCCCCCGCGTTCCTCCTCCCCTGGGGCCAACCTCCCCCTCCCGCGGGACAGAGGAAACCCCCCCGCATTCCTCCTCCTCCTGGGCCAACCTCCCCATCCTGCAGGGCAACCCCCCCACGTTCCTCTGACTCCCTCCCCCCGCGGCACAGGGGAAACCCCCCCATGTGCTGTCTGTCCCAGGACTTACCCCCCTCCTGGCCGCAGGGAAGCTGTACTCCAGGTGAGGCATGGGAAATGGAAGGGGCAGGGTTTGGAATTTGGCTCCCCATGCAACTTGGCACCCTCGGCGACTGCCTAGTTTACCTATAGGCCCGGGCCGCCCCTGGGTGCAGGGACACCTAGGACAAGGAGGTTGGAGGCTCAGCTAATAACGAGGAGGGGCAAGGCCTGCATGAGACACAGGGTAAAGGACAAACTGAAGAAAGACAGAGAGGGAAGGCTTAGTGGGCGAACCTACCCCAATGGCTCCAAACCAAGGGTAAGGTCAGTCAGGGAAAGTGAGGGGTCCTGCAATTTACATGGGCAGTGATAAGCTCAGAGACAGGAGGAAGAGGTGTGGAGTGCGACTGGTGTGACGACATAAGGGTTACCTCCACTCTCGAAGAACATGTTTTATGGCAGGTGACCGCTCACCAGTTGTCCATAGAGATCTATTCTTGAGGAACACAGGAACCTGCAATGGAGTGAGGGTAGGGCAAGGACACCTCTCCCAGAGGCAAGAAAGGGCCTCAGGTGAAATAAAGAGGGGGAGAAGTTGAGAGGAGGAGGTGTGTGACAAGGCGTTATGAGCTGCACTCTATGCACTGACATGACTGCCTTCCCGGGAAGGTTGCACGCCCAGCTGAGGGAAACAATGGCCGTTGTGGAGGAGAGTAGTCTAATTCTGCACCATAAGTCCCTTTACAATAATGGGAGTCTGGGTCTATTGACTTCTTTGGGATTTGGACCAGGGCCTACATTAGTGCTCAATGCTGTGCTTACTGAACTCCGTGGCAGAGTTCCCATTGAGTTTAATGGTGTTGGATCAGAGCCTTAGTGACTGCAGCATAATATATTCTACTTTGTCAAACCCTCACCTGTATTTATTTTTAAGGCACATGCATCATCATTAAACAGGGATTCCCCACTCAACACTGATCCAAGCATCCGTTCTCCTGGTTTGCAATGGTGAATCCAGTACCTCTTAAACAAGATATTGTGCGAGCTGAAATCTTACTTCTTCATCATTTTCCCATGTTACACAAGTGATTTATATGTATGTCCTCCTACGCACTTGTGACTCCAAAGACTCCTTCATGTCATCTAGCAAAGGGCACACCCCACACACTGCTGCCAGAAGGCTTAGCCAAACAGTGTCTTGTGAGGTAGCATGTAAAAGATGGTCACCTTAACATTACCACATGGTGTATGGATGGATGATGTGTAAAGAACTGTGTGTGCTGGAAATAGGTTCCTAAAATAACTTTTGGGAGAAGACTCAATACAAAAGTTTTTTCTGGTCAAAGAAAAAGTGTTTTGCCAGTGACTCCCATGCAAATTGAGCAAAGTGACTGCAGAGCAGTCTTCCCTCTGATTTTTCCCATTCTTATGCAGAAATAATGTTACATGCACCAGTAAGACGGTGATGTGTGTCACACCACTTCCATATTAGCATGCATAACAAAGTTCATGTGCTAGGGTGAGGCCGAGGAGTTTGGAATGTGGGAGGGGACTAAGGGCTGGGTTGGAGTATGGAGGAGGGTTGCGAGCTCTGGCTGGGGTATAGGCTCTGGGGTGGAACTGGGGATGAGGGGCTTGGGTGCAAGCTGCACCAGGGCTGTGTTGGGGAAAGAGGACTCCCTCCCATCTTTCTCTCACCACAGCAGCACCTAGGTTGGATGGGAGAGTCATATCTCCCCTGGCTGCAGCAGGAGTGGGCCAGGCAGGGTCATGGTCAGGGCCAGGGGAAGCAGGCCTTTCCCCTGGCAAGTTCAGGGTTGTGGCTAGGTAGGGGGAGAGGCACTGGGCTGGGCCGAGTCAGGGTCAGGGGAGAGGCACCATGGCAGATCTGCAACTTGGGGCACCTGCACGGTGTTTAAAAAGGAAGCTGTGAGGCCCAACAGCTTAGAGGGAACTTAGTTGCAGAGGTAATGGTAGTTACACTTACCTATGAGAATTTGCAGGGGGCAGGGAAGCAGTGGGAAGTCAACAGGATGAGACAAAGAGCAAGGGAGAAGAACTCTGTGCGGATATCCTTCAGCAGAACACATATGGTCTGGTAGCACTTTATACAAAACATGTAGATGGTATCATGAGCTATTGTGGGCACAGCCCACTTCTTCAGATTACTGGAGAACTCTGGTCATCTGAAAAAGTGGGCTGTGCCCACGAAAGCTCATGATACCATCTGCATGTTTTGTTAGTCTATAAAGTGCTACCAGACTATTTATTGTTTTTTTCTGTGAGGGTATGTCTACACTACCACCCTAGTTCGAACTAGGGTGGTTAATGTAGTCAATCGAAGTTGCAAATGAAGCCCGGGATTTAAATACCATTCCACGAGGAGTAACGGTAGTTCGAATTAGAAAGCCTAATTCGAACTACCTACTCCATGCCACGTGTAGCCGCGGGCACGGAGTCTGAACTACCGGGGATTTAAAGCCTGGGCTTCATTTGCAACTTCGATTGACTACATTAACCACCCTAGTTCGAACTAGGGTGGTAGTGTAGACATACCCTAACAGACTAACTCGGCTACCTCCGAGGCTTCAGAACACATATGTTACCCAGAGGCACTGAGACAGGGAGAGTAAAATCTGCTTTACAAGTGGAGGCTCCTCCAGGATGAACTGCTGGGAGGTCTCTGAAGCTCGGGATGTGCTTCCTCAGCTGAGAGGAGTATGTAACCCAGAAGCACTGAGACAGAGAGAGTGATGTTTGATCTGCAGCCTTAGCTAAGAGGCAGTTGGCTTCTACCTCATGTGGTAGAAGGATGTGGCTTCCCTCCCAACATCCCACTTTCATTCCCACCTGCCTATGACTCGGGGCTAAGCAGCAGACCCTGAGATACTGTACCTGTGACCTTTGGGACTAAAGCCATGTGCCTCTACAGCATGAGCTAAAAGCCAACAGGCTCTCAACTAACTAAGGGTATGTCTACACTACAAAGTTAATTCGAACTAACGGACGTTAGTTCGAATTAACTATGATAGGCGCTACACTAGCGCTCCACTAGTTCGAACTTAATTCGAAATAGCGGAGTGCTTAGTTCGAACTAGGTAAACTTCATTCCACGAGGACTAAGCATAGTTTGAACTTATTAGTTCGAATTAAGGGGTGTGTAGCCCCTTAATTCGAACTAGTGGGAGGCTAGCCCTCCCCAGCTTTCCCTGGTGGCCGTTCTGACCAACACCAGGAAAACTCTATTGCCCCCTTCCCGGCCCCGGACCCCATAAAGGGGCACGGGCTGGCTATGGTGCCCGTGCCATGTGCAAGCCTGCCAGCACCCAGCCAGCAGACCCTGAATCTGGCACGGCTCAAGCCAGCCACCTGATGCCCCCCAGCCCTCCCCCTCTTCCCGGGACCAGGCTGGCGGCTCCCGGGAGCTTGCCTGGAACCGCAAGAGGCGGGCACCCGCCTTGTCTAGTGCAGACATCGTGGACCTCGTCCACGACCTCCGCACTAGGCACAGGAAAGCAGCCATCTAGGGCAGGATAGCTGCCAGCCTGGCCACCCAGGAGCAGGTGTGCATGAACATCAAGGTGGTCCAGTGAGACCCCCGACCCTGAGCCCTGAGCTTAGAATGGCTGAAATGGGTCAGACCAAAGGTCCATCTAGCCCAGTAGCCTGTTTGCCGACAGCGTCCAACCCTAGGGACCCTGGAGGGGATGGACCGAAGACAGTGACCAAGCCATTTGTCTCCTGCCATCCCTCTCCAGCCTTCCACAAACTTCGGGCAGGGACACCACTCCTACACCCTGGCAAATACCACTCCATGGGCCCAACGTCCATGAATTGATCTCACTTCTCTTTAAACTCTGTTCTAGTTCTAGCCTTCACAGCCTCCTGCAGCAAGGAGTTCCACAGGTTGACTATTTGCTTTGTGAAGAAGAACTTTCTGTTATTAGTTTGAAGCCTGCTAACCATTCCTTTCCTTTGGTGTCCTCTAGTCCTTCTATTATGGGAACTAATGAAGAACTTTTCTGTATGCACCCTCTCCACCCCACTCGTGCTTTCATAGACCTCTATCATATCCCCCCTCAGTCTCCTCTTTTCTAAGCTGAAAAGTCCCAGTCTCTTTAGCCTCTCTTCATATGGAACCTGTTCCAAACCCCTCATCATTGTAGTTGCCCTCCCCTCTCCCAGCCTCTCTCTTCCCCTCTCCCACCTCCTTTTCCCAGTCTCCCCCAGTTTTGTTCAATAAAGAGAGATTCTATTTTTGAACACAATTGTCCTTTATTTTGTACATCAGGAAGGGGGGCTAGGGAGGGGTAAGTGGAAGGAGGTGTGGGAGGAATGGGGTACGAGCCCCCGATGGGGGGGACTGGGCTGGCTCTGCGGGCTTCTGGGGGTGGAACCTCTCCTGCAGCCCCCCAATTGCTCCCTCTCCCCAGATGGCAGCCTGCGGCAAGTGCAGCCAGTCTCATGGCCGAGTGCTGTGATGTGCCCAGTGTGGGTACTCCGGGCACTCCAAGCCAGGACTGCTTTGCAAGCGGGGCACCCCTGAGAACTGTCTGTCCGGGGTGGGGGTCGGGTCCCTTTAAGCACAGCCCTCGGCTAGTCTGAGGCAGCAGCTCCACGCTCTAAGTCCTCATCTGATGCCCTGCCGGCACTGCTTCCGGCCATCCTTAACCCCGGTTCAGGGTCCACTCTGTGTGGACATGCTAGTTCGAATTAGCAAAACGCTAATTCGAACTAGTTTTTTAGCCTGGATGCGTTAATTCGAATTAGCTTAGTTTGAATTAACTAATTCAAACTAAGTTAGTTCGAATTAGCGCTGTAGTGTAGACATACCCTAAGGCTGTAGAGCAGACTTCACTCTCCCTTTTCAGTGCCTCTGAGTTACATATGTGATAAGTCTGCTGTACTATAAAAAGAATGAGAGAGAACCCCTTAGTTATCCATCATATATGGGTTGAAAGGGGACGGGAGGAGGGGGCAGCATCCTCTGATTCTGTGAGCACTAGATCCTTTTACCAGTAGGGCTAGAGCTGTGAACTCTGCAAAGTAATGTCTCTGGAGGACTGGGGATCTCTGAATGTTACATGCAAGATTAAGACTGGCAGAGTTTGCTGTTAAGGCTGAAAGAACATGTGTGGCAGGGAGCTGACCCACAATTTAAGCCCCATCAAATCACCCCCTTGTTGAGGCAGAGAGGTAACGCACTGGCTTATGGTCCTGGATCATCAAGAAAGCCTCACAGGCTTAGTCCTGCAAACTGAGCATCACAGATGAAATCCTGCTCCTGTTTCCAGGTCTACTGAAGTCAGTGGAACACCAGGTTTGTGGGATAGATTCCATCCATTTCCTGCCATTTGACCTTGCAATTTTAACACACCTATCAATAACATTAAAATGGGCAATGGCTAATGTTCTACCCATCTTCCTTCTGTAGTCAATAAGGCTACGTCTAGACTGCAAGCCTCTTTTGAAAGAGACTTTTTCGAAAAATACTTCCAAAAAAGCCTCTTTCAAAGAAAGAGCGTCTAGACTACAACCAGTACTTTTGAAAAAGCAAGCCGCTTTTTCAAAAGAGAGCACCCAGGCAGTCTGGATACTCTCTTTCGAAAAAGCACAGTTTGCATTACATAGTGCCTTTTTTCGAAAGAGCACTTTCAAAAAAAGGTCTTCTTCCTCGTAAAAAAAGGTTTTCCGTGGTCAAAAAAATGGCCGCTT
The DNA here is from genome assembly GCF_052426305.1 of Pelodiscus sinensis. Classification (NCBI taxonomy): domain Eukaryota; kingdom Metazoa; phylum Chordata; order Testudines; family Trionychidae; genus Pelodiscus; species Pelodiscus sinensis. The sequence goes on along the minus strand of NC_143052.1, from coordinate 338,167,277 downwards.
TCTTTCAATTTACTTTCGAAAGAATGTGGCAGCAGTCTAGATGCAGGGGAAGTTATTTTGAAAAAAGGCCACTTTTTTTCGAAAAAACCCTTTAGTCTAGATACACACTTAGACACTGCATATTGGCTAAGATTGGACCTCGTTAAAGTAGACAAAATAAAGGGCTAATCACATTCTCTCCACAAAGAACCTATAATTTCTTTTGTAAGTAATTTGAACTGTCCTTTGTTCTAATTACCCCAAACCAAAAGAGACAATTTCAAATTCAATTTGAATAAAAAATATAAACAACAAAAACAAAAATCCCCTTTACTACATCTCTTCATCACTATTTGGCTGCTGTATTGTATCTTTCCTTTTGATTTAGATATGCAGTCCATCTCATATATCCTTTTGGCAAATTTCCAGAGCACAGCCAAGAAAATGCTTTGGCAGGTGGTGAGAAAAGTATATCAACTCCACTAAACTAAGTGTTTTAGCTTTCAGACAGGACAGAGCTAAAGAAGGGAATATTTTGTAGAATAAAACACAAGTACTGCAAGATAACAAAAATCTACAGCAAGAATTGGTTTTCTTGATCACTTACAGTGGGTTGCAGGATTTTTGATTTCAGGGTTACTTTTATTTAAAAAATATTATTATGGATGCCATTTTATTTTACAAGTCCAACCTTTCATTGGTGTAAGTGGATTCTCCCTTTTAGTATTGGATAGCTGGTCTTTTGTTTATGGAGTTTACAGCTTTGATAGTCCATTAACTAAGGGGCTTCAGTTGCCAGGATGATTATGGTTCTGCAGCCAATGTTTTCCAACTTGGATACCTAAAATTAATAATTGAGCTTCACATTAGATACCTAAGTGGGCTGATTTGTAGATGGCAGAACAACAGCTCCTCCAGCTGAAATCAATGGACGCTGTATGTTCTCAGTGATACTGCAAATCTAGCCTCTTATTTAGGTGTCTAATAAGTTAGGTCCCTAATTTTAAACAATCACGTTTAATTTTGGCCATCCCCCTGACTGCTCAGTCCTTCAGCCCTCATATAGACTGTGCTGATCACAACACATCTTTCATTCTTCTCATATCCTGGCCTTCCCTTCTCCACATGTGGCCATGTCTTTTCATAATAAAAATCCTCCTGTCTCTTTGGAGGTTGGCCAAATGGTTATTTCAGTTCCTATTGGTACCATTTGTCGACAGCTATAAACCAATAATTGACGGTGAGCTTTGCTATATACCCAGCCCCTCACATTTTACTGTGCCTTCTCTCAACATCAATGCCCTGCACTCCACCCTGCTGTCAGAACCTTTAATTGGGGACTTGGTTGTGGATTTAAATGTACAGAATTCTTCTTTCCACCTCCCTCTCTGCGACAGACAGCTGCTGCACTTCTGTCTTTGTCAGTGACTTGAAGCAGCTGGAGCATGTTGCCTTGTTGATATTTTTCTTTGGACAATCATCCTGGATAAACCTGAATATGCACCAACATGCTTTCTTTTTTTGTGAGAGTTCACCCTCCTGATTATGGTGCATGTTAATTTCTTGGCCTAAATAGACATTTTCCAACTTCTTCTATTTATTCCTCCCTTGATTGTTATTTGGGGTTTTAAGCAAGGAATCAGACTCCATACAATTTATTCTGGAGTGGTTAATTTTCAGTCTGACTTGGCTGTGTTGAGCTCTTGCAGCATTTTCTGTAATTTGATAGTATTTTCAGCGATCAACACAATATAGTCTACAAATGTGATATGGTTTAACTGTGCTCCATTTATGTGAAATCCACCCTTCCAATTCATCTGCCATATTACCATTTTGAGACAGGCTGTGAAGAGTTTGAGTGAAACTATGTCACTTTGTTTCACACATTTCTTAAGAGGAAGAAAAGTAAAAGGGAGTATCAAAGTTATAACTGTAGTGCAGTCAGAATTTGCTTCCTTTAACAGTTTGATATAGTTTGTGTCAGTGACTTGCTCTGCAAGAGTGTTCAATACTACATTGATCTCTGTGCTGTCGAATGATTTTAATAGTTGATGAAGGCAATGGATAAAGGGAATTTTTTATTCCCTTTAGAATTCAAAAAGCTGAAAATATGGTCAATTGTGATGAAATTCCTTTGGAAAGCCTGCCTGCGGGTCATCCAGACTCTGTGAGAGTTGGTTTGTTATTATTTTGGTGAATGGTTTGTAGACATGTGAGAGCAGGCATATTGGATGATAGTTCCTTATATCTTCACAATCTCCCTTTTTGTACAGCAGAATGATGTTGGACTCCTTCCAGCTAGATGGTATCTTCTGCATTTCCAAATAATGACTAAAACTGTGAGCAAGCGTTTCCCAGAGGTCTTAGACTCCAGCTCTTATCATTTTGACTGTCGGTCCATCTTTATCTGGGGCTTTTCCTTCCTTTATTTGGTGAACTGAATGTGTAGCTTTCCTGACAACGACTGGGAATACACACTCACTGGTCTGAAGTGCAGAGGCCTGGACAGAAGGATGTAAGGCCTGGGAAGGTAATCATGGGCGGCAATATGGGTGCCAGGGTGGCCAATGGGTCTATGGGGTCAGGTCCTGGGATACAGAAGGCCCCAAGAGTTTCTACACCATCATGGTGGTGCAGGGATATGCCCTTCTGGATGCACCAGATATGCACAGGCATCTGAGCTGAGCTGAAAAATACAAGAAAAGGACATACCTCCTTTGGAAAAGATGTTGGAGTCTGAGGAGCCCTACGGTGGTGGAAGAGCCAAGCAGGCATGTCTGGGGAGGGAATATGTTATGTTTGGCAGCAGTCCACAATGAAGACTTGCTGCAATGCCTATTAGAGTGCTTGCAGTACTTGCATTTGGGCTTCTCCTGCACCAGTGGTACCATCAGACGAGAGGTGGTTGGTGAGGCACTCGCCACTCATGATGGATGGTGTGCCATCGATTCCACTGGTCCTGGATTGGACCCTGCTTGGGGCCAGAGAGCCTTCTGCAGTAGGAACATCCAAAGGCACAAGAGATGTTCCTTGCTAGTTCACAGGAGAAAGGAGTTGCATATCTTGCAGAAAGCAGCAAGATGTTCCTCCTAGAATCAGTCAAGGCAATAGCTGTAGTTGTTGCTCAGTGAGAACAAGTAAGGGCATGAGGTGAAGTTTTTGAACCCAAGAATGCAGCCTTGTCCCTTAATGGCATCAGGTTGGGCCCTGAGAAGAGCAAGACTAACTACACTATCAACTACCTATGCAAGAAGGAAACAGAAACCTGGCTAACTATAGACAAGGGATGAGAGTGTTCTTGAAGTCAGACTACTTGAACAGAACAACACAGATTCTGACTCTGGCCATTCAGCAGTAAGAGGACCTGAAGGAGCCTCACCCAGCACAGACTCTCATAACCTCACCTGGAGCACAAGCCAATGTAAAATGCACATATGGGTCAATGGACACGGCTACTGAGAACTTCTTGCTCTGGCACATGGTATACATGCTCACCTCTGTATTTGGAACACATATAAGGACCACCACTCAAAAGAAGGATTCTAAAACATCCCCCTCAATGCTTCAAATCTTTGTCTTTACTCCTCAACCACCATGCCCAAGTCAACTATTTAAATAACTGCAGCATTCCTATCTTCATTTGCTTCTTGCAGTTAACATGTAGACGCAGGCCTCCAAAATCTGTCAGGGTAAAATTCCTCATGCATACCATACACACTGTGGCTGGTGACAGAGACACAGCATCAAGCACTGAATTGGGGATTTTCAGCACTAAAGGGGAACATGCTTTGTAGTATGGTTACATGCGAGTCTCATATATCTAAGAACCAAGAATGCAAGTTACCATCTTAGGACTGTATTTTGGAGTGCTGCAACATAGAAGAGGATTCCAGACCATATTGGATAACTGGACTTGAACTCATAGTGTGAGTGGCTAAGAGTCAAAACTATATACTTGCATGTAGAAGTAGGGAAGTGTTATCATTCTCTGTGGCACTATTTATACCATTACCGTGCTCACATGTTAATAAAAAAAGTGATTAATAAATTGGGAAGGGTATCATAAATACCTACATTGGGTATCAAAAATACCTACAATGATGATCTGAGATTTGGAAAAGTCTGAAGACTCTCAATCTCTATTGTTTAATAGAGAGGTGACTTATAAAAATCTAAGTAGGGATAAGGTTTTGCATAGTAGGTGGTTCTTTAATCTTAGGCACAATGAGATCCTATGGCTGGATGCAGAAGGTAGACCATTCTGACTAGGAAAAAGGCACAGCATTTAATAGTGAGTGTAATTAAGCACTGCAACAACTTGCCTAGAAATGTGTTGGATTCCTACTCATTTGAAGTATTAGGGTGAATTCTTGGCTCTACTAAAGACAATGGCAATATTCCTGTTGATTTCAATGGAGCCAAGATCTCACCCCTAAAATCAAGTTTGGATGGCTCACTAAAAGATAGATTTTAACTAAGATTGACATCATGGACTTAATTCAGCATCCCCTTTAAGCAATTCCTGGCCCTTGGAAGTTAGATTAGATGATCATAGCGATCCCTTCTGACATTAAATATATATTAAGCTAATCTACTTTAGCGGCAAAGAAGTAGCAAACTATTGGAATTACTCTGTCAAGTCACAAGAGGGAGACATTAGCACACACTTAAGCCAGCAATGTATTCATGTAAATGCAAATGGAGATGCTAGAAGCTTCAGAATAGAACATTTTTCCACCAAACATGGGTCGCACTATTGGTCGTAATTCACCAGATGGAAACAATTTTGTCATTCATAACAGATATGTGACCAGCAGCTTTTCTGTCAGCTCTGTTTTGTATCTTGTTTCCATGGATTCATCTTGATTATTCCTTTTTATCATGTTTCATTACCCGTATTGGCTCTATTGTTTTTCTTCATTCATTATTTATATGAATAACTATTACTGGACACTGTTAGCTGTGCTGGATTTTATAGCTTGTCTATGCCATACCATGTTGCAATGGCAGAAAATAACTGTGAAATGTCATTAGATCGAATGTTGTCAAGAAGCTAAATTTTTATATTGGTAGCTAGAATTAACAGTCTGGCCTCATCACTTCTATTTTAACAGTAGATGTGATTATATTAAAATCATGACTATATTTGTGCAGGTACTTAAAGTTCAGGATATATTAATGTGGATTCTCCCTCAATATCAGAGCATACCTTAAATTTCTTGTGGACTCTCTGTGCAGCTTGAAAGGTGCTTTTGAAGGAAATATTGTCATAGTAGACAACATTATTGCATGCCATGCCTACATTGATGAGTAGTTGTGCCAATCACACTCTGGGGTTGTGGCACAGTAGTTCTGTGGGAAGTCGTTAGACTTCCCCTCCAACCTTTTTGTCAATAGCTGTGCTACAAATTTAAAGTTCTGACACTGTTCATTATGGAAAACTGGGATGGGGTGGTTCTGATGAGATGTTCTGATTTTGTATATACTATGCTGATTTTCAGCATATAATACAGCTTTCATTCTTTTATGTTGAAGGGGATCAAACTGACTTTTCCTGTTTGAATTGCTGAAATTCATGGTTGTATAGTCAAGCCAGGGTCACTGGTAGTGCATTCCCTGGTGGTTTTAATTTCATGCTACAAACCAGACAAGCCTCCTTCTTTCTGTTTTTCTTGTAAGAAATTAAATTATTCTTTTCCCAAAAGTTATTTAATACGTCTCTCTTTATATGCTGTGTTACTAAATGATGATGACATTAAAATGAAACGTCTCCCCAAACAAATGGCAGGAGGGGCCCAAAACATGAGTTATTAAACTACTTCAGAGGAAGGGCTCAAGAACATACTATAGGGAAAGATCCTTCATTACTAATGATTTGTGCTTTCAGGGTATGTCCACACTGAGGACTTATTTTGGAAGTATCCCGAAATAGCTATTCCGTGTCTATTGAAGCAGCCTGTTATTTTGTAATACATTTCAAAATAATAGGCAGCTTATTCCTATGTCCTTGTTAAGGGGAATTTCAGAATACTAAGTTATTTTGAAATTTGGTGCTGTGTAGACAGCGCCAAATTATGAAATAAGCTATTTTGAAATAGCATAGTACAAATTGCATAGCTTATTTCGAGCTAAGGATGCTGTGTAGATGCACCCTCAGACTGCAAATCTTTGAGGCAGGCAGATTTAGGGTTGCCAGATAGTTTAACCAAAAATACTGTTGAGGAAAAAAAGGGGGAGACCAAAGTTATTGAGTAAAAAAATAAAATAAATTAAAAAAAGCCAGCATGGCCCCTTTAAGAAATGCCTTTGAGGCTTTTTGTTGGTGGCCATCTTGTTTTCCTGCTCTCAGCCAGAAGACAGCTCCCCTGCGGAACTAGGTAAGCGGTGTGGGGGGAGGGGAAAGAGGAGAGTGGGCTGGGCCCGGTTGCTGAGTGTGTGTAGGGTTGCCAGGTGTTTGGTATTTTTGCCTCCTGGCAGGGAAAAAAAAAATCAGAAAATACCGAGTCAATACTGGACACCTGGCATCCCTAGGCAGATTTTTAAAATAATACGTGTATACATTGCTTAGTGTAATGGGACCCTGATACTTGACTGGTAGCTCTAGGTGCTATAGTAACATTTAAATAAATAATAAAATAGACTTGTCACGAACTATGGCATAGTGCAACTCATTGATTTCAATGCCAAAGAACCAGGCCCTGTATTTTTTGGTGCAAGTAGTACATAGAAACGCAGAACTACAAAACAGGGCCAAATACATAAAATATCTTTTAGGGAAAAGATTTTACATAGGATTTAAAAATGATTATTCGCCAACTCATAGTTATGTACTACTTACATTTCTTTTTTAAAACTGGGTTTATGCTTTATCTTTTTGAGTGTCCCTTCTCTTTTGTTTTCTTTTACGATGATTCCTGTGTAAATCATTTACTCCAACAATAAAAAAGAACACTATATAATTTGGAAAGTAAGGATTTTCTTCCAGTCTTAGACATGTGATTGTTAATGTTCATTTCATTAGATCTGAGTAAATTATTCAGATCTTATTTACCATATTATTAAATTTTAATTCTGCCATTGCATTTTCCCGAATGTAAACAAACCTGTACCAGAACAAAACACTGCTTAATTACTGCAGGTTCAATTACCCAACAAGAGACATTTCAGAGAGGAATTTTTAGATTGTTAAACCTTTGTAAGTACTTCCCCCACAGGCAAACACAGCTTCCTCAAAGATGTCCCCTACCCACCTTATTACATATCCACAAATATAACTTTCCTAAAGGAGATCACTTAAAGGAGACCATTTATATTCTTGAATACTTTTCTGTTAATTGCATATAACCAAAGTTTTCCTTGGTGTAGCTTTATTCAGATGATTGTATTCACGAGATACTACATAAAATAAGTCAGGACTAGGCTTGTTTGCATAGTTGTATTAGACGTAGGCATGACTCTCTAGTTTTGTATTACTCTAGTCTCTGTAATCTCTAGATGCAGAAACTTTGGGTCACAATTCTATCCCACTAGCTTCTTTATATTGAATGCTACAGAATATACAAGCAAGATGATGCCTTGTGTGTGGAAGGGTAAAGAAAAATGACAGTGTATGCATGACTAACACTAAACATGTGCAAAGAACACAGACTATCTGTTATTAAATTGAGGTTGCAGTGCTAAGGAGAAAAGAAAAACAGTGAGACTATATCCATGGGTGACACTAGAAGGATGGAATTCATCCCTGTGCCGAAAGACAGCATGGGCACAAGTCATGTCCCACACAAACTCTATTTGGAGATTTTAAATGAGTGATGGGTAACCACGGCTAGTTGTGGGCCTCATGAGTGGCCCCCCTTTCTCTCAGTGGGCCGCAATATTGTCATAATCAAGACAATCTCCCGGGATAGGGAAGTTTTGCTAACTGCGATTGTGTACCTAGAATTTGTGGGCTGTAGCAGCAATCTGATTGGATGCAGAGGGAGCAAATGGCTCACACAGTCAATGTGCAGTTAGCACACATCTCACTTCACATGCTTTTGCTTTATGTGCGTGTCACTTTAGTAATACTAGTAGGAAAAAACCTGTGCGGATGGCAACGAGTGGAATCTGGCAACCCTGTGCATGGGAAATGGTGAACAAAAAGTCTTGTGGGCCACACATTTATTTATATATGTATGTAAAATATTTTTTCCCTGACACTCTTTAAAATATTCGAGGTAGATTAAAATTTTTAAAAAAACACAATAAATAAATATATATAAAGTAAAATACAGGATTCCATGGGGGTGGGGGGGCATAAAACCTGCTAAAACACCTCAAGAAGAGGGACACATACAGTCACAACTAAATACCAATAAAAGCATGGGTAAAAAGGGTGCTCTTTGCCTGGTGCCGAAACAATGCCAACATTGGCCCCAGGAGAATGTCCTGGGGGAGAGAATTCCACAGCCTAGGGGTGAAGGCTGAGAAGGCCCTGCTCCGCGTAAAGGTCAAACTTATCTCCATAAGTGGAGTAACACGTAGCAGAGCCTCCCCAGCTGACCTCAGTCCCTGGGCAGGCTCGTATAGGAGGAGACAGTCCTTCAGATACCCTGGTCCCAACCCATTTTGGGCTTTATAAGTCATAACCAGTCATAGAACCCCGGTGGGCCACTTGCAGCCCACTGGTTGCCCATCACTGGCTTAAATGATACATTGGCAATGTGCAGATCATCTTCACGTGGTGAATTTCACCTTAACAGAGCAAGCACATTACTAATAGGTAGAACAATTACCCATATTAATTATTTGTTTACAAATTCAGATGTTACGTCCCTGGCTTATAAAAAGGATGGGATGGGGAACGTATCTATATTCTAATATTATTACTAATATTAAAACTGCAATCACTGAGTGCTGAAGTCTGAGTCTGGCTACATATCCATGCAAGGGAGTAAGACTCATCCATCTTACACAGGCTTCTCAGAGCTTGGGTTCAGGTGTGTTGGAATATGTAGGTAGGGTGACGTGCCTTTTCTCACACAGGTGGGTAGGAAGTGGGCAGAAAATAGGTACCCCGTTAGCTTTAGTCATATTTACGGGGGTTTGTCCCAAGAATGAAGGACACCATGGGAGAAAGCCCAAAGATGCTTGTTAAATATAAACAAGTGAGTGATGGAGGCTGGCACCATGGCCAGTCGGAGATAAGAGTCAACCTTGCTACATTAATGAGAGATGATTGGTTGGGAAGGGACTTGAAAGGGAAGACAAGTAGCTTATGTTTGACACAGTAGAGAAGGGGGAGCCAGTGGAGAGATGCTAAGGGAGGGGTGACATGGTCAAAATGATGGGCAAGGGAAATGATCTGTACAGCAGCATTCTGAACTGATATGAGCAGCGAAAAATGAAATTTGTCAAGACCAGAGAGAAGAACGTTGCAGTCATTGAGATGGAGGAAAAAGGGCATCTTAGACGCATGGAGGGATAGGAAAGGCTGCATCTTAGAGATGTTATGCAGGAAAAAATCTGCAAGACTTAGACATAGCCCGGATATGAGGACTGACAGGGAGGTCCAAGTCTATGATGTGATGGAGGGGAGTGGAAAAAGGCACAGTTTGTTATGGGAAAAATCACTGTAATTCTCTGCCCCAAGACTCTCAGAAATTGTGTTATGCATTACTGTAAAACAGCCTTGTCTGATCAAAGCCAGTTCATTTGTCTAAGATTTTGCTGCTGAGGCTGTCCATTGCTGAGGTTTATGACCATTTCTGTAGAGCCGTAGGGGCCCTCTGCCCTGTGAGCATGTCTGTAGCATAATGGTAAGCTTATAGACTGTAGCTGTAAGTGAATGAACCAACATTCCCCTTCACCATTGATATACAACATATTCCTAACCTAGGGTATGTCTACACTACCCCGCTAGTTCGAACTAGCGGGGTAATGTAGGCATACCGCACTTGCAAATGAAGCCCGGGATTTGAATTTCCCGGGCTTCATTTGCATAAGCGGGGAGCCGCCATTTTTAAAACCCCGCTGGTTCGAACCCTGTGCAGCGCGGCTACATGGGGCATGAACTAGGTAGTTCGAACTAGGCTTCCTAGTTCAAACTACCGTTACTCCTCGTGAAATGAGGAGTAACGGTAGTTCGAACTAGGAAGCCTAGTTCGAACTACCTAGTTCGTGCCCCGTGTAGCCGCGCTGCACGGGGTTCGAACCAGTGGGTTTTTAAAAATGGCGGCTCCCCGCTTATGCAAATGAAGCCCGGGAAATTCAAATCCCGGGCTTCAGTTGCAAGTGCGGTATGCCTACATTACCCTCCTAGTTCGAACTAGGAGGGTAGTGTAGACATACCCCTAGAAAATAGACCCAAATTTCAACTAGCATTTATAAACTTGATTCTTGTCAGGCTTGCAGCAAAAGATAAACAGCAAGTTCCTGTATGCTGAAGAACCAAACAGGTAAATAGAATCCTACAGGCCTGTGTGCTTTTTACCTAATGCATTCACTTCTGTCATTCATCTACTTACACTTGTGTCACAGAATGGGCTTGAGGAAGCCTGTAATACATGGCTGCGTCCTCAACAGCAGCTCACATATGCTTATAATAGTTGGGGGAGGGGAAAAACTCCAGGACTGTGTCTAGACTGCATCCCTTTTCCGTAAAAGGGATGCAAATTAGACACATCGCAATTGCAAATGAAACGGGGATTTAAATCCCCCCTGCTTCATTTGCATAAAAATGGCTGCCACCAGAGTTTCCAAGAACCTTCCAAGGTCACTGGTTGTGAACATCAGCTGAGCATCTGCCACCATAAGGCAACTCTGGTAGCTAATTAGGATCTTATTGGGAACATGCCCATAAATGCACATTTGATCTAAGGCCAGCACCTCTAGGACTTAAAAAGGCATCAGAAAAGAATCCAGCAATTATTGAGGGCCCAAAATCCTCAACCCCAGCAAAACAACTGTAAGAGCATTGTTTATCTTGAGTGTTAGGAACACTCAGAAGAAATGAGAGAGCATGGGCTGAGCCTTCAGAGAGCAATTTAGAGTGATTTTTTATTTGCTGTTGAACACCTGAGAGTGGAGGGAGAGAGGCACATGCACTGAGCATCATAAGAACAATCTGTGCTTTAGAACTTCATGCTTGCCTGTTTTCCCCATTTTGCTGGCTTGTGCAACAGAAAAGCCCCTTAAAAAGACAAGCAGGGATTTAAAATAATGGATGCAGTGAAGGAAAGGGAAGAGAAGGGGGGGTGAGTATCATTTAAGCCCCCAAAAGGTATTTCTTAAATCCCCTTTCCACGTTGTTTGGATTTGTTTTATATGGTAGAGTTGATATTTAATCGTGTATGAGTGTATGATGCTAGTCTAGGAGAAAACTGTCATAAGGGATGTGAAAAAAGCATATTTTAGGGGGTTTTTTGTTATTGTTGTTCTGTCCATCCTCCCGAAAGTCAATGGAGGTTAGAAAATTTGTAAAAATTGTGTTTTGTTTTGTAACTGGAAAAAAGCGAATGACTTAAAGAGCAACAAAACATGCATTTCTGACCAAGAAGATTCCTTTCCCTAGCAAGCAAAAAGTACAGGTAGCGTGAGGTCTGGTAAATATTAGCACAAAGGAATGGAAACACCACTCATGTGTGGGAGAGTCCTGCATTTTCCAGTTCTGTCTGATAAGAATGTTTTCTATGGCACCCTTTTGCAAAGATTTTAACTTTCTTGTCCCTATAATGGTGTGGCTTTAAAATTCCACCTACTCTGTATTAGTTACTGCTCTGCAGGGTCTGCCAGTTACTAACAGAGGTGGAGGGGGATGGTGAGAACAATAGCAGAAAAGACAGAAAGAGAGAGAGAGAGAAATACATTCTAGAATAGGGTTGGCACATACTTTCACCAAAAATTCTGAACACGGCGGAGAAAAAAATTGGTTGAGCAAAAAAAAAACAAAAACAAAAACAAATGGGAGACCAAACTTGTTGAGCAAGGGAAAAAATGTCCCTGCTGGCCTTCTGTCAGAGAAAAACAGAAAATATTTTCTGGTTTTATTTTACCGGACGGGGGCCACAAATACTGGACTATCCGGGCGGGCGAAAACCAGACACCTGGTAACCCTATTCTAGAATGTTCCAGGAACTGACTGATGAGATATCCGAGACATTAGTGATTATCTTCAAAAAGTCATAAAAGACAGGAGAGATTACAAAGGACTGGAAAAAGGGCAACTATAGTGCCCATTGATAAAAAGGGAAACAAGAACAATTTGGGGAATTACAGACCAGTCATCTTCACTTCAGTACCTAGAAAGATAATGGAGCAAATAATTAAGCAATCAATTTGCAACCATGAAGAAGATAATAAGGTGTTAAATAACAGTCAGCATAGATTTGTCAATAACAAATTGTATCAAACCAGCCTGTCTTTTTGACAGGAGAACAAGCTCTGTGGATTGGGGAAAGTGGCAGATGGGCTATATCTTGACCATGGAAAGATTTTGATGCAGTCTCATATGATCTTCTCAAAAACAAAATTGGGAAACACAACCTTGATGGAGCTACTCTAAGGTGGGTGCGTTACTGTAGGAAAATCTTCCCAGAGAGTAATTATCAGTGTTTCACAGGCATGCTGAAAGGGCGTAACAATTGTGGTCCTGCAGGGATTAGTTCTGCATCAGGTTCTGGTCAACATCTTCATTGATGATTCAGATAATGAGATAAAAGTACACTTATTAAGTTTATGGATAAATAATAAGCTGGGAATGGTTGCAAATGCTTTGGAGGATAAGATTAAAATTCAAAATGATCTGGACAAACTAGAGAAATGGTCTGAAGCAAACAGGATAAAAATCAATAAGCACACATGCAAAGTACTCCACTTAGGAAAAAACAATCAATTATGCACAAACACAATGGAAAATAATTGCCAAGGAAGAAGTGCCGCCGAAAAGGATCTCAGGGTCAGAGTGGTCATAAGCTGAATATGAGTCAACAGTGTAACTTTGTTGCAAAAAAAGCAAACATTATCCTGGAATGTGTTTAGCACAAGTGTTATAGTCATCAGGCAGACTTGAAACTGGGATCTCTGAAGTTTACTATAGAAGCTTCTACAGCTTGAGCTATAAAGCCAGCTGGCTCTTACCCTAGGCCATAGAGGTCTCTTGATCTGATCTGTTGCTGTGGTCTAAGTGCCACTGTGTGGGACAGTGAACCACACTTGGGCTACATCTACACTGCAGGCTTTTTGTGCAAGAACGGCTGTTCTCGTGCAAAAACTTGAGGAGAGTCTACACTGCATGTGTGTTCTTGTGTAACTAAATTTACAGTAAAGCATCAGAAATGAGGGCTTCTTGCGCAAGAGTTATTCCTCTCCTCATGAAGAATAAGCCCTCTTGCTCAAGAGCTCTTGCGCAAGAAGGCAGTATGGACAGGCAACAGGGGTTTATTGCGCAAGAAACCCCTTTGGCTAAAATGGACATCAGAGCTTTCTTGCATAAGAGAGCATCCACACTGCCATGGATGCTCTTGCACAAAAGCACATCTTGCACAAAAGCACATTGCAGTGTGGACGCGCTCTTGCTCAAGACCTTTTGCACAAGAACTCTTGCGCAAAATAGTTTTTGAGCAAGAAGGCTGCAGTGTAGACGTAGTCTAGGTGTGTGGGTTACACAAGCAGAACACAAGAAGTAATGTTTCTGTTTTATATCATGCTGATAAAGTTTCAGTCTGATTTTTTTCCAATTCTGGACACCATATTTCACGAAAGTTGTGCAGAAACTGGAGAAAGTCCAGAGAAGAACAACAAAAATGATTAAAAATCTGAAAGGAAATATTGAAAAAATTGGGTTAGTTTAGACTATAGAAGAGGGCAAGATAACAGTTTTCAAGTACATAAAAGGTTGTTACAAGGAGGAGGGTGAGAAATTATTCTTCTTAACCTCTGATAATAGTACAGGAAGCAATTGGCTTACACTGAAGCTAGGGAGATTTAGGTTGGACATTGGAAAAAAAATCTTGTCCAGCTTGTTAAATTGTCAAAGGAGGTTGTGGAATATCCCTCATTGGAGATTCTCAAGAGCAGGCTAGACAAAGGCCTATCATGGGTGCTTTAGATTATACTTAGTCCTGCCTTGAGTGCAGAAGACTGAATTAGATAACCTCTAGTGCTTCTTTTCATGCCTATGATTGTATCTTAAGTGTTTATATGCCCTTTCCATTTACTGTAATACCTGAGCACCTCATAATCTTATCACAGTACCACAATGCACTACAGAAGTACTATTGGACCCATTTTTAAGATGGGAAACTGAGGCACACTGACTAAATGACTTATGCAGGTCCTAGCAGGAAGACTTTTGCAGACCAGGGAATCAAATGTATGTCTTCCAAATCCTAGAGTAGCATTCTAATCACCAGCCTAATTAAATTTTTTGACCCCCGAGTCTCTGTCAAAAAGACACTGCTTCCCAGCAGGACAGAAACATTTTTGCAGCTCCAGAAATGTAGGTCCTCAGCTTCCTACCTGGCAGGCACCCATCCACTAGTAGGCCCCACTGCTTCAAACAGAACAATTTATAAGAATCTTCCTGCAGCTTAGTTTATTGCCTCACCAGTGTACCACAGAAAATTTATTTTGAAGCCAAACAAATGTCACCATCCCATAGTCAGTAAAATAGATCTGAATGGAAGGTGTATAATTTGGCTGAATTTCAGCTTTGCCTTATAATAATATGGACTGGAATAATTTAAAGAGACGCTTTCAGTTTAACGCTCTAAGTATAATGCAGAAGTCAACGCAGGGATTTGGGTTGATTTACATGTAGGAAGAAGCTTAAAGTAAACCCTTACTCCTTAATTTCTCCTCCAACTTCATTTTAGTGGTGGGGCTGGGAATCTGCTATGGATCCAGATGTGAATTCCATAGCTGGCCACCATTTCTAACATGTCCATTCAGCCAAGGATGACATATACTGTATCTGGATAGTCTGCTCTCCTAAGAGCCAAGGGCCTGCAGCCAGCCAGCTTTGCTCCAGTATCAGACTCAGCCAGGAAGAGGTCAAGTGATGCCCATAAAGGCTGAGGGAGCTCATATGGAAGGGGAGAAGCTGGCTCCTGTGACTGCCCCTGGAGCAGAAAGGGAAAGACTGCTGAGCCCCCGCAGAGGGTGCTCATCAAAGGAATAGCCCTGTTTTGTGTTACTTTGCAACTTTTTTTTTTGAATTAACAAATTGTGCTCTGAAAGTAGGGCCTCAAAGAGACTTTGGGGCCTTCTGAGTCCTCCTGGGACTGAGGAAACAGGGGAATAACCCTACACATTCCTAGAGCAACATTGCAAATTCAGAAGCTCTATCTCTACTTAGGAATCAAAATAAGAGTGGGGCAGATATTCAGATGTAAGGTAATGCTGATGAAGGATCTTTCTGGTCAGATGCCTGTGTAGCAGCCATAATCTAACAGCAGAGAAGATGGGATAATGAGAGAAGGACCTGCTGTTAGCAACCATCCTCTTCCTGCATCTATTCCCTCCCCCCACCCCAGCACTTCTTACACAGTGACTCAGTGCAGAAAGATAATGGCATTTGGTTTTAGACTGTAAGCGCTGCTGAGCAGGGGCTGCTGTTTCATTTGTGCATGTAGAACACTCAGCACGACAGGGGCCCGATCCTGACTGCAGCCTCGGGGCAATACAAATAATAATAATCATAATAGTAGCTCCTCACGCACAGGAAAGCCCAGCTGGAAAGTTTAATTGCCGTGACCGTACCAACATCTGCTCTGGTAAAAGCCAACTCCACATTAGCATTCTGGGAAGATTCTCCTTGCACACTGCCTTCTGCAATACAAAGCACATCTTGCTTGGCCTGGGAAAGGCTGTCAAGTATTTAAGCTGTCTTCCCTTCCAACATTTTCTAGTCTGAACACATTTTTAAGTGCAGCTGGGAATGCTGGTACTAAGTGACCAGCAAATCTGATTACTGCAAGTGCATAGTGGCTGACATCCTTTATGGATTTGAGCCTTGACTGAACACAGGGGGGGCTAGTGCCCTATGTATCAGGTTGAGAGAGCACCCTTTGATAATTAACGTGGGAGACTTTCCATCTTCATGCTGCGGCTTATCTGCATTGGTAATGATGAGTGCTGAGCAATAAACCCTACCAAACCATGGACAGGAATGCTTTGGCATCACCGCAGCAGCTCTTCAGAGCCTTGACTGCTATGATTAGGAAATGGAGACTGAGTAATATTAGGAATCCAGGAACACATTGCTCTTCTGATGCAAAAGGAAAAATATCCCCTTTTAAAAGAACATTTTATATCAGGACAGGAAGAATGATTACACAGTAGAGGGACTAACCTGTGCTCAGAAGGTTCATTTCCCAGTGCTGCTGCAAACTGCCTGTGTAACTGAGGCCAGGTCTGCAGTAGACCCCTCAGCTGAAGGTATGCAATTCCAGCTATGCAGAATACTTGGCTGGAGTTGGCTTACCTTAAGCCAGGCCTGGGCAAGATACTCTCCATGAGCTGGATCCAGCCTGCAAAGCCACCAAATCTGGCCCAAAGATGCAGTGGGGAGCCCGCTTCCCCCCGCACTGCTTAGAAAAGCGTCCGTTGTGAACTTGCAGGTCTCTGTTTGAACAGCTGTAATCCTGGGGAAGGGAGGAGCACCTTCAGACACTGCTCCCACTCCCAGCACAATCCCATTGGCTAGTTTCCGGCCAATGGGAGCTGCTTCTTGTCAACAGGCAGCTTGTGAAGCACCCTTTCCACTCCCCTCACACTCATAATGTTAAAAAACCACATGGTCCCTATAGCTAGTGTGGGGGCAGGGCATTTGCTTGAGAAGGTTGCTGGCTGGGAGACAAACAGGTAAGTCTGTCTCTGGCACCCCAACCCTTTGCCTGCTACCCCACATAACTCAAAGCCTTTGTGCCCCTCCTGTCCCCATATTCCCTCCCAGATCCTGCACCTCAATTCCCTGCTCCAGGTTACAATCCAAACCCCTTCACCTCCTCCTGTACCCTAATCCCCTTCCCCAGATCCCAACCCCCTCCTGCTCAACGTCACAAAGCAAACCCTGGCACCCTAGTTCCCTAACCCAGGTCACAACTACCTCATTCACCCAAATTCCACATTCTCTCCTGCATCCCAATCGCTTACTGCAAGCTCCCTTCTGCACCCAACATCTGTCCCAGACTCTGCACCTCCATTAATATGGGAGAGTGTGGCCCTTGACCATCTTTCAAATTCTTGGAGTGCCCCCCACTAAAAATTATTGCCCTTCCCTGCCTTAAGCTGAGCTTGGGTGCACACCCACAGTGGGAGGCTGATGAGAGCCAATGCTCCCATTGGTTTCCCTTGCTACTCATAACAGCAAGAGTACCAGACACCAGTGGGGGCACCCTCTGAGTTTGATTTAGCAAGTCTTAACTAGACTCGCTAAATCACACTACAAAAGATTGATCACAGCAGCATTGCTCTTCCATGGAGTGAAGACATGGCCTGAGGCTAGTCACTTAATCTCTGTGCCTCACTTCCTCATCTGTAAAAGATGTATCATACTTCTTATTTACCATTATTTTGTGGGATTGTTAGATGTTGCAGGGTCTTCCCAGGACAGACAGACTATTATACTTCAAGTCAGGTACATTGGGACCTTTATCTCTGACTCTAAAATGCTTTGAATATGCATCTTCAGTACATGCCATGCCAACATCCCCAAACTACTTTTAGATGTCACCAGCTTATACTAACAAGTTGTGTGTGTTTGTATGCAGGCACTTGAGTTAAAAAGGCATTTCTCATTGCCCAAATTATTGATTCCTCCCTTTTACCTTCTCCTGTGACCTTAACTCAACTTCCACTGGCTTACTCTGCCAGAAGAGCCAATTGCAGTAGTGCTTGTGGATTTTTCTTTTCCGTTTACAGATGCAGTCTTTCTCACTGCACAGATTTTTTTCATCTCTTCTTACAAAGTGTTTTACATTAATTTGCTTGCTCTGCTGACAGGGCCTGGATATTCAAAAGGGCCCAGGACTCTTGGCTGCTGCTACCAGAGGAGCAGCAGCAGTTAGAGTGCTGGGCCCTTTAAAATGCTGCAGGAAGACTGTTGCCTGGGTGGGGGGCTGGTTTGGTGCACTCCTGGCAGTGCAACCCCACTCCTCCTGGGAGCACAGACACCCTTCTCTTGCCCATGCCCAGAAAGTCTGTCAGCACCTCTGACCGCTGATATCAAAGAGTATGAACCTTTGACCTCTTCTTCTGTATGGGGAGATTTCGGCAAATCCAGTAATGTGCCTGAACCCCTACTGCTTACTGCTTAAACTTTAGCAACCAAGCTAACAGGCCCAAAATAGG
Organism: Pelodiscus sinensis; assembly: GCF_052426305.1. Taxonomy (NCBI): domain Eukaryota; kingdom Metazoa; phylum Chordata; order Testudines; family Trionychidae; genus Pelodiscus; species Pelodiscus sinensis. The sequence goes on along the minus strand of NC_143052.1, from coordinate 338,148,968 downwards.
CCTAGACAGCATGACCAAGTCAGGAAGAGGGAAGAAGGGGGAGTCTGGGTGCCACAGAGAGGGCAGCTTGACCCCGCGTCCTTCCTGAGGCCCAAATCTCTAGTGAAATCGCTGAGCTATACATTAAGAAAAACAGGAAGTTTGTCTAAATGCCCTTAGAAATATATTTATCAAGGCCCCCAAGCATGAAGTCTCTAAGGGTATGTCTACACTACCACCCTAGTTCGAACTAGGGTGGTTAATGTAGTCATACGAACTTGCAAATGAAGCCCGGGATTTGAATTTCACGGGCTTCATTTGCATGTTGCCGGGCGCCGCCATTTTTAAATGTCCGCTAGTGCGGACTCCGTGCCCGCGGCCACATGCGGCAGGAACTAGGTAGTTCGGATTAGGTTTCCTATTCCGAACTACCTGTACGCCTTGTGGAATGAGGTGTACAGGTAGTTCGGAATAGGAAGCCTAATCCGAACTACCTAGTTCGTGCCGCGTGTAGCCGCAGGCACGGAGTCCGCACTAGCGGACATTTAAAAATGGCGGCGCCCGGCAACATGCAAATGAAGCCCGTGAAATTCAAATCCCGGGCTTCATTTGCAAGTTCGTATGACTACATTAACCACCCTAGTTCGAACTAGGGTGGTAGTGTAGACATACCCTGAAAAAGAAAAAAATGCATCTGGTAAAAGTGATGATCAGAAGAAAACCTCTTGCCTAATCTTTCAAAACTGCTTGCCTAATAAGTTTTTGAGTGACATGTTATTGTAATACTAATGGATAAATAGGGAAGGAAAATTCGAGTCGGGGAGACAATTTTGGGAACACTTGGAGGGACAACTCGAGGACTCTTCACTTCTGGATACATCTTCGTCCCCACCAGAAGACTGGCCATCGGAAGTCTGCTCGGTGTCACTCGAGAGCCACGCTCAACTTCGGTAATTATCGAGGGTGGGGGTGTTTTATTAACCTGTTGCGGACATGTGCTTGAGACTAAGTAAAGTTTAGCTTTAAGTGAAAGCACTCTTGTGTTGTCCTGTTTGTACCATCCATCTATCGGTCGGACGACCGTGTCTCCCCTGAGTTATTTCCTGATACCACTTTGCAGAGAGTAAAAGTTACCAAGAGGTTTGGGTTGAAAGAATCCTGGGTAACACTTCTACTCTCGTCCTCCAAAATAGGATAATATCACAATCTACAGCATGCTATTAAGGAAAAATGCTGGTAAGATTAAAGGCCCATTCTAGTAACCTTTTACAGTCTCATTTATTAATTTGGCCAAGGGACTTATGAAACAGTGTGATTCTTCCTCAACTACTAATTATCTGGCACTCAAATCCCAAATTAAAGCCCTTATACAGATGACTGGAGTCTTAGTGGGATGAGAGTTTCTCCTGTCATTTTCAGGAGACAGACTCTCTCACATGCCATACGTACAAAATGGGAAGAAGATGAGAGGAGCAATTCTGCCTCTGTGTTATTAACATTCGTGACACCCATGCTATTTGGAAAAGAAAGAATTATTCCACAATAGCAATGTTTTGGCAGTCTGTGAGCAACTGCACTTATAAAGTGCTATTAATAGATTAAGATCGTGTCTGCTGCACTCCCAGCAGGTATCTAAGGATCTTGAAGTGTACTCGTAATAATAGCAGTGCTTAGTACTTCGATAGCGCTGTACATCTCCAAAGTGGTTTACAAACATTAACTAACTGATCATCAGATACATAGTGATCTGTCAACATTCAAAATACACCAGAAACACATTTGAAAACGAAGGAAATGTATTTATTTTTACATCTGAAACAGAGGGGAATGCACCTGTCCCTGTTAAGCACATAAAATCAATTCCCTGGCTCTGAAAATTCAATGACTTCTGAGCTAAGGAATGCAGCTTTTCTCCCTTACTCTCCATGGGTTATACTGCACCCTCTGAAGAAACACCTGAAGAGTTGATCTACAAAGTTCATCTTGCCAAGTTTTTAACATCTGTTAGGGAAGGTGTCTATGGGTGACATGGGAGACAATGGGATGTTGCATCTGCCTCCCGGTACTCACATGTTTTACAGGCTGATATAACAAATACTCAGAGGAGTCATTTGTAAGACAAGTTGTATTGGTCCTATATAAGTTCAGAACTAAGCTACATGTTTTTGAGGGTCATCTACTGGCATCTTATCTAACAACTAACTGAAGACAACTCCTGTAGCAACAGGGAAGCTCCTGTCCTATAAGGGACAGGCATTTCAGCACTAGTACTTCTCTTCTTATGACATGGCTATCCCTGGCCATTCGGAGCTCACACAAGTCCTACTCACTACTCTGTTCCATGTGAGGTGCAGGGGATGAGCCTAAACTAAAGCTAGTGTAGCACCAACCTAAGTACAGATACCAGTTTCCTCTTGAGCATAACACACTGTGAAGAGGGCCTTTTTCTTCAGTCCACTCTGTCTCAACCTCTGAATTTGCACACAACCCTGTGAATTCCATATGAAACAGTTTTAGTGGGGTCCAGGGGAAGATGGAAGGCATCCGACAGATATTGCTCCCTCTCTTCCCCAACCAAGATTCACGCTCATCTAGCTCTGCAATGCAGGAAGCAACACTTCTTTCTTTATTGCCTCTCACCCTCAGGTGGACAGAGGTTCCATTTCCATTTCTACTATTTATTTTGGTCTTGTTCTGGTTTGTTCATGCTTCTGAGTATCAAGTTGATAGATTTAGCTTTTTTCTCTATTATACTACATACTTTTTCTCTTGATCACCCTCTTTTTTTCCCCTCTTTCTAGTTGGTGTTTATATTATAACTTGGAGTGAAAGTCATATCAATAGCATCTTTGAAATGTGTTCTAAATATGTCTGTGGTCATTGCCTTGCATTTTTTTATACTTTAAATTGATTGGCTTTACTCTGAATTTCTGATGTTGCAATAAACTCTTTTTAATACAGTCTGAAAATTTCCTACCATCATTTACTTCAGTATGAGATGAACTTATAATTTGGTGTGATGGATTTCCATGACCCTGCACTATAGATGAGGACAAACCTTATATGATGCTGGGATTGAAACATATATAATAATTATCATGGTACTTTTCCAAATATAAAATTTATGAAAATAGTTTGCTGTTTTGGATTCCATTGCTTGATATCTACTATGGTGTCACATTGCAAAACTCGCACCCTAGATAACTAAAGTGGCTTACATAGTGTTTCTCCATCTACTCTGCTAGTTTCTTCTGGAATATTGATAACCTTATATTTTGTCTTCCCTTTGCTGATGAACAATTCAGCCTGTTTTGCTGTCTCCCCCAAAAGTTAGGTCTTTTCTTCCATTAAGTAATAAGTTGAACTGAACAGAAAAATGACATCAGCAAAAACGAGATCATCTGATTGTGCTTTACCATTTGTCCATAAAATTCCTTCATTGCTTTCTGTTATGTTGACACAATAATGAGCAGTGCAAACAAAAATGGGGACATAATATAGCCTTGCCTTACTCCATTTGCCATTTCAAACCATTGACTGATATTACCACTATCTCTAAGGGTGTGTCTAGACTACAGAGTTTTGTCGACAAAAGTCCACTTTTGTCGACAAAACTATACCTGTGTCTACACTACCACTGAGTTCTGTCGACATAACGTCAACAGAACTCAGCAGTTTTGTCGACGCTGGTAAACCTCATTTTACGAGGCATAACGCCTTTTGTCGACAGAGTTCTGTCGACAGAAGGTGTTATTGCATCTAGGGTTGTGTCTAGACTACAGGGTTTTGTTGACAAAGCAGCTTGCTTTGTCGACAGAACTTGCTGTAGTCTAGACGCTCTTTGTCGACAGAAGCTTTGTCGACAGTATCTGTCGACAAAACTTCTGTCGACAAAAGCCTGTAGTCTAGACGTACCCTAACTATACATTTGGCATTACTATGTAGGTCTTTGATTAGTCTGATTATTTTTGCTGGTATTCCATATGACATGACATATTTTTCCAAAGACTGTCTCTAGGTATTCTGGCAAAAGCTTTCTGGACATTTATAAAATGTATTATAAGAGGTGTTCGCCATGCTGCACTTTATTCAGTAATAAGCCCGAGAATGACAATATGGTGTACACATGATCTCAGTGGTCTAAAACCTGCTTGTTCCTTGGAGATCTATTTTTTCTTCATGTTCTTTATGATTTTCCCAGACACCGAGAGTAGACTCCTCTCTAGCTATTGCAGTTGATAAGGTCCCCCTTCTTTGGCAATTGTAACTTTTCCCGTAGATTGGGTTTTCTTGACACTACCTTTTATTCAAAAACACAAGGAAAACATGAAGGATTGTCTCAGCATTTGCTTTAAGTGTCTCTCTGGTAATATTATCATCTTCAGGTACTTTTCTGCTTTTGAATTTACTGATAGCTCTTCTAACTTCTTCCAGTCTGTCTCCTAAATCAATATCAAGCTCTGGTGGTAGATCATCACATATTTGTAGTCATTTGCTTGAGCTTGGTCAATTTAAAAGAGCATGAAATGTTCTGCCAATCTTTTCCTTTGGTTTCCTTCGGTACAGAGAATCTTTCCAATTACATCTTTGACAGACCTCCCTGCTAAACTTTCCTGTTAGCTGTTTGAGAATCTTATACAAGGTTGAAAGGTCATGCTTTTGATTAGCATCTTCAGCCTCTTAATATTTTCTGTCAATATATACCCTGTTATCTCGTCTATCCCTCTTTTTTTACCTCTCTGTCTGGAGCTCTGTATTCTTCTTGCCTTTTGCTTATCTCCTAACATCTATTATAAAGCAGGCCTTCTATATTTTTTCTTTTTGCTTCATTCAGTAAATGACTTTTGTGACTTCCCCTTGCCCCCTCATAACTTCAGATATCCCCAGATATCTTGTGGACTCCATTACACCCATTGCAAAAAGCAGGCATGTGTTAATACAATGAGAGCACAATACAGCACATAGGAAAATATGACCTCAGACTGACTAACCTGAAAAATAATAGAGGGCACCAAGTGAAGTATGTGGTATGTCCCAGAGACCCTTTATGTGGAATAAAGCTATGCAAGCCATAAATCTGTTCAGATTGCAACATCAGAATTTTATAGCAGCAGTACAAGAAGCAAAAGGGGCAGTTCCATGGACAGCACTAACCAATTAAAAAGCAAATGTGGAATATTTTCCAAGCCAACGGATGCCTCAGAGGAAACTGCAACTGGAATTAGACCACCAGAATAGAACATGTAGGCTTATCACAAAGGAAAACTCCAGTGGTGCTACATGATTCAGTATGCAAGCACTCAAAACGCCTCCGAACAGGATACTGTAGAATCTGCAGAAACCAATATAGTAAGTATTGGGGTGGTATGGAAGCAATCAGGCAAATTATCCATCTGCATAGACCCAAAGCCACTTGATGGATCAATGAAAAGATGCCACTATCTACTGCCCACAATTAATGATACCTTGCACAAATTTTATGTGATATGAGGAAATGGTTTAGGGACATAAGCCTGAGTAGAGTCCCACACATTAACCTTTCCAGCACTATTTGGTCACTAGAGATGGGTCTGCTTGCTGATGGGCATAAGCCCCATGCCAGAGGTGTTCTGCAGAAGACTCACACAAGTGCTGAAAGGCTGCTTAGGGTGAAAATAATTGCAGATAATACGTTCATTATAGGTCAAGGGAGCAATGATCCAGAAACTGAACAAGACCATGACAGAAAAGGATATGTTTTTCTACAATGATCTAAGGACAAAAACATAAAACTGAACCCAGAAAAAATATGACTCCAACAGCATGAGTGATTTACATTGGACAGCTGCTCACAGCAGAAGGACTGAAAGCACGTCAAGACAGTTAGGGTATGTCTACACTACAAAGGTAATTCGAACTAACAGATGTTAGTTCGAATTAACTTTGATAGGCGCTACACATGCAAACCTCTAGTTTGAACTTAATTTGAACTAGCAGAGCGCTTAATTCGAACTAGGTAAACTTCATTATACGAGGACTAACGCCTAGTTTGAATTAACTAGTTCGAATTAAGGGCTGTGTAGCCACTTAATTCGAACTAGTGGGAGGCTAGCCCTCCCCAGCTTTCCCTGGTGGCCACTCTGGGCACCACCAGGGAAACTCTTCTGCCCCCCTCCCGGCCCCGGAGCCCTTAAAGGGGCACGGGCTGGCTATGGTGCCCGTGCCAGATGCAAGCCTGCCAGCACCCAGCCAGCAGACCTTGCACGTGGCATGGATCGAGCCGGCCACCCGCTGCCACCCAGCCCTCTGCCTCTTCCCGGGACCAGGCTGACGGCTCCCGGGAGTCTGCCCGGGTCCGCAAGAGGCAGGCGCCTGCCTGGTCTAGTGCAGACATCATGGACCTCATCCACGACCTCCGCACTAGGCACAGGAAAGTGGCCATCTACGGCAGGATAGCTGCCAGCCTGTCCACCCAGGAGCAGGTTGGCATGAAAATCAAGGTGGTCCACTGAGACCCCCGACCCTGAGCCCTGAGCTTAGAATGGCCATACTGGGTCAGGCCAAAGGTCCATCTAGCCCAGTAGACTGTCTGCCGACAGCGGCCAACACTAGATACCCTGGAGGGGATGGACCGAAGACAATGACCATCCATTTGTCTCGTGCCATCCCTCTCCAGTCTTCCACAAACAAAGGCCAGGGACACCATTCCTACCCCCTGGCTAATAGCACTCCATGGACCCAACCTCCATGACTTTATCTCATTTCTCTTTAAACTCTGTTCTAGTTCTAGCCTTCACAGCCTCCTGCAGCAAGGAGTTCCACAGGTTGACTATTTGCTTTGTGAAGAAGTACTTTCTGTTGTTAGTTTGAAGCCTGCTACCCATTCATTTCATTTGGTGTCCTCTAGTCCTTGTATTATGGGAACTAATGAAGAACTTTTCTTTATGCACCCTCTCCACACCACTCATGCTTTTATAGACCTCTATCATATCCCCCCTCAGTCTCCTCTTTTCTAAGCTGAGAAGTCCCAGTCTCTTTAGCCTCTCTTCATATGGAACCTGTTCCAAACCCCTGATCATTTTAGTTGCCCTCCCCTCTCCTACCGTCTCTCTTCCCCTCTCCCACCTTCTTTTCCTAGTCTCCCCGAGTTTTGTTCAATAAAGAGAGTTTCTATTTTTGAACACGTGTCCTTTATTTTGTACATCAGGAAGGGGGGGCTAGGGAGGGGTAAGTGGAAGGACGTGAGGTAGGAATGGGGTACGAGCCCCCGATGGGGAGGACTGGGCTGGCTCTGCGGGCTCCTCGGGGTGGAAACTCTCCTGAAGTCCCTTGATTGACCCCTCCCTCCAGATGGCAGCCTGCGGCAAGTGCAGCCGGGCTGATGGCCGAGTGCTGTGATGTGTCGAGTGTGGGCACTCAGGGCACTCCAAGCCAGGACTGCTTTGCAAGCGGGGAACCCCTGAGAACTGTCTGTCCGGGATGGGGATCGGATCCCTTTAAGCACAGCCCTCGGCTAGCCTGAGGCAGCAGCTCCACACTCTAAGTCCTAATCTGATGCCCTGCCAGCACTACTTCCGGCCATCCTTAACCTCAGTTCAGGGTCCACTCAGAGTGGACATGCTAGTTTGAATTAGCAAAACGCTAATTCGAACTAGTTTTTAAGTCTAGATGCACTAATTCGAATTAGCTTAGATCAATAACTAAGTTAGTTCGAATTAGTGCTGTAGTGTAGACATACCCTTAGAGACATGCCAGTTCCAGTGGATGTGAAAGGGGGATAGCACTTCAGAGGAAAAAATACATTTTCTGTCCAAGTTCGGTCTATACCTGGCTGCAAGAGCGGAACCTATGTATCAGCTCACAAGGTGGGATGTTGAGTGAGACTGGTCAGGTTGCCAACAACAAGCATGTGACACGGTGAAAGAAATGGTAATTGATTACCTTGTTCTGGAATACTACTAGGTAAGAGAGCCACTGATCCTCCAGTATGATACACCCAAGAGAGAATTGGGTGTAGCTCTTCTGCAGGAGCAGGCAGTTGCTTATGCCAGTGAAGCCCTGACACAGGCTGAACAGGAGTATTCCCAACCAGAAAAAGGGCTTCTGGCTGTGGTACTTGTAATGGTGCGATTCTATCAATACCCGTGAAGCCAACAGCTTCTGTGGATCTCTGGGCAAGGTGGGGGCCCGACTCCTCACTCCTGGAGTGTGTGGGGCCGAGGGTAGATGGGGTGGGACAAGGTCCAGGGCAGCCAGCCCTCAGCACTGCCCATATGTGGTGCCCTCCAACCCTCAGTGCTGCCTGCAGCGCAACTCCCCCCAATCCTTCGTGCTGCCCAAAGCGCATGGCCCGGGGCTCCAGCCTAGCACTCTGGCTACTGTGCTGTTGCAGCAGCAATCAGAACCCTGGGCCCTTTGAACGTGAGGCCCAAGGCAGCTACCTCCTTTGCCACCCCTCCTCTCCTGTTGGTGGGCCTGATCAATGTAACAGTGCTCACTCAGTACAATCAGATCACAAAGCCCTAGAGACAATCATGGCAAATTCCCTTCTTAGTGCTCCAAATGAACGGCAGCACATGCTGTGCTTGTAGCACTGCCCAGCAGAAATCAGATATTGTCCAGAACAATTACTGGTGTTAGCTGACACTCTGAGCAGGGCATGTGTACCCAGCATCAGTAAGTTTGGAGAAGGGCATTGGGACAGTGAATCCATTAACCTGCTGCACTGTCTCCCACTTTCAATAGTGAAGCTGCTGGAAATCAAAGAGGCATTGGAGAAGGACATTCAGCTGCAGACAGTCAAGAGGCTGAGGTGGACACATTCTCTTAACTTTTTGATTCTTTCATTGTTAGGTCTGAAAGAACTTAACCATTATTTGAGTAGCTTTTAGTGGGAAGAAACTGAACATGGTTCCCGTTGAGTAGATAACTAGCTGCATTTCCTTTTGTATAATAACAAGCAAAACTATCTTCAAGGTTTGCATGTTTTTGCACTGTATTGCATTCAAGTCTTGGAATGGCAGAACTTTCCTCAAGTCCATCTTTTGTTCTCTCAGAAAATATTTTGTTAAAATCAAAGACAACGTTTCCTTTTGGAATTAAGATTGAAAGAGGATCTTTGAAGGACAAGGTGATGAAAGGGCTGGTGCAGGGTGCAGGAAGGGGAGAGGAACATCCAGGAACAGACAGTTGATTTATTTAGTGGTAATAATAATTGAAACACAGAGCACATTTCACCAGCAGTTTCAATACTAGTTACAATTACAATAATCAGTCACTGATACAGATTAATATAATCAATGTGCACAAGGCTGTGTTCTTTTAAAACGCATGTCAGAAGTTAATGATTGAATTTATTAACTGCTTAAAGTTGAACAGTACACAGGAAGGGGGAAAAGAGGAAATAAGGATATTGTGGATTGACTATAGAAATCTGAAATTCCTCAATATTGGGTGCACTGTGTTTATTAGGCCAGATCCATCAGGAGACACAAGTGCTGAGAACTTTTTAGAATTATATCCCTTGAAGAGAAGCCTGTGCTGAGGTAAAGAGTTTGAAATCTCCAAGGCTACTTAGTGAAAATGACAAATAGAGGAATAAAGCACAGGAGGATGGGAGTGCACAGCACTTGCATGGGTGTTTTCATATTCAAAGCAGCTTTACTTGTATTTATTTATTTATTCATAATCAACATTCCAATGAAATAGGTTGGTATCGGACTTCATATTTTTTAACAAATGGGGAAAATGAGGCACAGACTAAGTGACTTGCCCAATGTTACAAAGGAGATTGATGGCAGAGCCAAAATTTGAACCCAGCACTTCCTCGGTAGAAATCAGAGTGAGGTGGTGGGGCTGTGGATAGGCTGCTGGGGCCAAAGCTGCTGTGGGCACGTTAGCACACAGATGCTCAGAATGTGACCTGCATGCTTGTAGGCTCGCTGTGAGTGACCAGGATGGGAGCTAGAGTAGAAAAGCATCTTAAGGCACCCAGGATTGCATGGCAATAGGTCACGTAACCTCTTATGGTCTGAACTGCACTCCAGAAAAAGGCACACTCAAGGAGGGATATGTTTTTCAAATTAGTTTTCCATGATAAATCTTATTTTATTAATGTTCCTAATCGCTCTAGGTCTCTTTTTATTGTTTGTCTTCGTTTATGTTTGCAATTCCTCCCAATTTAGTACCACCTGTAACTTTCATTAACATGGCATTTGCTTCCTCTTTTACATAATCAACAAAGATATTAAATTATATTGGTATTAAGACCTGTTTAGGCCCCCAAGAGACACGTTCCCCCAATTAAATATTTTGCCATGTGCCAAAAATACATGTCCAAATCAAAGAATGCAGATCATTAAAAAAGTTCTATATTTTGTTCATGTCTTGCATATTTTGCTTAGCTGCAGCTGCACAGTGATTTTATGTACTGAAAGATCAAAAATATATTGCTAGGCAAATGGATAAGAAGCTGGTATTGTAATGGGCTAGGGATTCTTTTTTCCTGAAAATACAGACATACACATACATGTTTAGAAGCTTGTGTACTGGGAATATTCTTTTCCTGCATTTTTGTTGAACCCAGGATCTGCAACTCACCAGGGCGAGATCCACAGAGGTACTTGGATGCCTAAGTCTTGGTTTAGGCACCTATGGCTCCGCTATAGGCACACAGCAATCTGTAAAACTTCTACTGTAGGTGCACAAACTCACTCTGCACCTATGTTATCAGAGGAAAATTCCCTAAGTGCCTCCCAGTAGGTACCTGAATGTCCATCTCTCACCTATCTCCCAGAGCAATCCATGACCTGGGGGAAGATAGGTAAGCTAATGCCTGTATTGTGTGCATGGCCCGACCCAGTAGGTGTTCTTCAAGGGCACTTACCACATTGGGTCCCATTCAAAACATGACCCCTGCCACAAGAGGAGAGGGGGAGGGGGATTGCTTACTGTAAAACTTTTAGCCCAGTGATTTGGGCACTCACCTGGTTTCTAGCATAGCCGGGTTTAATTTCCCTCTCTGTCACGGGGGAAAGAGTACTGACCCGGGGTCTCCCATGTTGCCTAAACTGCCTCAAGGAGGGCAACTGGTTCCCATTTATGAATCACTAATCAAAGATACGTGACTCCTCGCAGCCCAGATTTAGGCACCCATCTGAAAAAGGGGCGGGGCTTGGCACACACCCCTCTCCTAGCCATCTCCCATTGGCTAGCTTAGCTGCTCACTGCCTAGCATGCTGGCTTCTGTGAATCTCATTGTGAGGTGCCTATCTTTTTCCTTTCATTGAATAACTAGCCAATTAGTCCGTCACAAGATGGGATTTTCAGGTCTCTCCTCCATTTTGGTCTTCTCTCCTGAGCCTCCGGTCTCTTCCTCTGTCTCTCTCTCTCTCTCTCTCTCCTCCTACTGCCTCCCCTCTCTATCTCTCAGCTCTCTCTGCCTCTCTCTCTGTCTCTCTCTTTCTCTTCTCCTCCCCCTCCTGCCTCTCACTCGGGGGACAGCGGATCCCAAATGGCTGTTTAGGCTCCACACTCCCTGTGCTGCATGGGGGGCGCGGAGCCCAAACGGTTGCTTGTGCCACTTGCTCCCATGCGGCAGCCTGGCTGAGCGACACAGAAGTCAGCTGAGCACCACAGCAGGAGGCGAAGGGGGGGCGGGGCAGTAACGTTCATGGCCAGGGGGCGGGGCCCGGAGCCGCTGTCACGCCGCATGTCACCGCCCCGCCCCCCTTCCCCTCTCGCTGTGGTGCTCAGCTCACTTCTGTGCTGCTCAGCCGGGCCGCCACAGGGGAGCAAGCAGCGCAAGCGGTTGTTTGGGCCCCGCACTCTCCATGGAGCACAGGCCGCCCAGAGGGAACAGCCAGCATTTCAGCAACAGCGTCGCTCAGAGGGAACAGCCAGCATTTCAGGCAACAGCACCGCTCAGAGGGAACAGCCAGCATTTCAGACAACAGCACCGCTCAGAGGGAACAGCCAGCATTTCAGGCAACAGCACCGCTCAGAGGGAACAGCCAGCATTTCAGGCAACAGCGCCGCTCAGAGGGAACAGCCAGCATTTCAGGCAACAGCACCGCTCAGAGGGAACAGCCAGCATTTCAGGCAACAGCGCCGCTCAGAGGGAACAGCCAGCATTTCAGGCAACAGCGCCGCTCAGAGGGAACAGCCAGCATTTCAGGCAACAGCGCCGCTCAGAGGGAACAGCCAGCATTTCAGGCAACAGCGCCGCTCAGAGGGAACAGCCAGCATTTCAGGCAACAGCGCCACCCAGAGGGAACAGCCAGCATTTCAGCAACAGCGCCTCCTAGAGGGAACAGCCAGCATTTCAGCATTATAGACACTCAGACATTGGGCTACTATATATATGACTAGCCAATTAGCCCGTCATAGGACGGGATTTTCAGGTCTCTCCTCCACGTTGGTCTTCTCTCCAGAGCCTCTCGTCTCTCGCTACATTTTTCTCTCTCTCTCTCTCTCTCTCTCTCTCTCTCTCCCCTCCACCTCCTACTGCCTCCCACTCTCTCTCAGCTCTCCTCCACTGCCTGCCTCTCTCTCCATCTCTCTCTTTCTCTTCTCCTCCCCCTCCTGCCTCTCACTCGGGGGACCACAGAGCCCAAACGGAGCCCAAACAGTCGCTTGCGCCACTTGCTCCCACGCGGCACTCTGGCTGAGCGGCACAGAAATCAGCCGAGCGCCACAGTGCGAGGTGAAGGGGGGCGGGGCGGTGATGTTCACGGCCAAGGGGCGGGGCCTGGAGTTGCTGTCATGCAGCACGTCTCCATCCCACCCCCCTTCATCTCCTGCCGTGGTGCTCGGCTAACTTCTGCACTGCTCAGCTGGGCTGCCGCGGGGGAGCAAGCAGAGCAAGCGGCCATTTGGGCCCTACACTCCCCATGCAGCACGGGCAGCCCAGAGGGAACAGCCAGCATTTCAGGCAACAGCGCCGCCCAGAGGGAACAGCCAATGACTTAACCACCTGCATTCTGCTACAAAGACCTTTTACATCTGCACTTGAAAGGGAATCCTCTGAACTGTCATTCATGTTAAAATTCGACACTCTCCAAAGAGGATTGAACACTTGAACTATCTTACACATTATCAATATAGCTTTCCCAATTATCACCTCTAATACCATTAACTCACAAACATCCCACTCTCCCCACCTCTAATATCGTCAATTCACAGACACTTACCTTCCTTCCTCCCCCTCCCCCCGCTTCCCCCTTCTGTTCTGAAATGTGATTTGTCCTTTTCATATGTGTTCATTTTTTTTAATTGTATCCTTTGGTATATATGGTTGTGACTATTTTCTTCCACTATTTGATCTGAGGAAGTGGGTCTGGTCCATGAAAGCTCATCATCTAATAAACCAGCTTGTTAGTCTTTAAAGTGCTACATTGTCCTGCATTTTGCTTCAGGGAACAGCCAGCATTTCAGGCAACAGCACCGCCCAGAGGGAACAGCCAGCATTTCAGCGTTACAGACATTGGGCTACTATATATATGATGAGTCTAGAAACCTAACTCCAGCTTTGTGGATCATAGTGGTGTTCTTGAGATATTCTAAGCCTCTATTAAAGGCATGGTGATGCTCAGTGTTTGAACACAAGTCCTGTTGTGGATCTGGGCTCCTGGTCCTTAAATAATGGTTCCAAAATAATTAATTGTTTGTGAAACAGCTTACTGTTAGTTACTATGAAAAGAACCATAGTTACTATGGGCTTTGTGTAAATAAGTAGGCTATTATAGGCTGTCTAATAGTGCATGTATGTAAACAGATAGCAACGTAAGATCTGATTCCATTCAGAAAGCTGAGGAATTGCTAGATGTTCTAATATTTTGAGCAGACTTCTGATAATGCCTCATTTCACTCACATTCCAACTATTTTGAAATTACATCAGAAAAAAATTCTCTTTTTATCTATAATGTTAGGAAAGAAGGTCTCATGTACAGGAAAGACCAGCTCTGCCATAGATTTTTTTGTATGACCTTGTGTAACTTACTTAATCAACTTTGTGTTTAACTTCCCCATTTATCAAATGAAGATAGCTCATCCCTACCTCCTAGGGATGTTGCAAGGATAAAAGTCACTATAGAGTGTGAGAAGCTCAAATTAATATTTCTCTGTACCCTGTTTTAGGCTCACTTCGAATATATAATATCTTAGAATCTATACTTCATATGGTTCATGGTCTTGGATTAATTAACTCTCTGGAATATTTTGGAACATAGAGGGCATCAGAGATAATATACAATGCACCATCATGTTTGTATTGTATTATCTCAAGTACAGAATTTCCATTTCTAATCTTTCAAATGTGTGCTTATTCAAACTGAAATTTTGAAGTTGGGTACTAAATCCATAGGTGAGCATCCAGACAAAACTGGTCTGTTGATCTAATAGCTCACATCTCTCATTGAGCATAATATTGACTACAGTGGGAATTTATTTTTCACTTTTGAACTACATCTGGAACTGGCAGTGCAAAAATACCAACACAAAGCGTACTGTGCACTTTGTGGGGAGAAGTGCCAAGAATCCCTGCAAAACATCTCATGTCCCGAGAATTCCAGCTCCTTTACTGCATTTTCAAGGTGTTGGGATTAATGCTACAGAAGGATCTAATTCTTAGATATCTATCTGAACTGTTTGTCAATTCCTTGGCCAAATCTGACTTGTGCTGCACATCTACCAAGCATCCACAATTATGATTGAAGTCAACTTCTGTGCATCGCATTTTGAAGCTTGAAGTCTCTTTTTTTCCCATTTGTATCTGGCCACCCACTTCTAACTTTGTAGAGTGACGAGATGAAAGACCATAAAACTCTCACTAGTCCATGAAATGTGGTCTTTGAAAAATGCCAGTGCTTAACAAGTGTTCAACATAACCCACTGATTTGGTGTGTGTTATGGTTCCTCCTCTAGTAAACCACTACTCCACAGAAGAGGGTAATAAATTGTTACTAGCCTGTGAATGTACTCCTTTATTTCAAATGGTAGCAGCTCATCCTTTCAGTGCAGAAGGTTCTAGGGTTCAATCTCATACCCCAGGGATAGAGGAAGATTAACTGAATTTAGCATCTCTCATGATTTACCTTTCAGAGCATAACCTTGGTTTGAAGACTGAACACTGTTCCACATTACGCAGAACCACTTTATATTGGAATCTGTTAGTTTCTGAAGTTCACTGTGGTGTCAATCTGCCTACTGGCTGGAAATAATAATATAGTAATAGTAATAATAATACTACTACTAATAATAAAAACCTAGCAGCAGCAGAACCTGTATCCCAGTTTGTGAAATGATGTACACTTTGCTTTAAGCCTGGGTTAGCAATCCAAAAGGAAACCCTTAATACTGCATCTGTTAAATCTTTTTGGTTTGGAAACCCAAAGTCCTGTCCAGGACTATGAAACTATCTGATTAAAGCAAAAGAACGGAGACCTTTTCTTTTACATTCCAATTCAGCACCCCCTGCTGCCTTATGGCACAAATGATGTCTCTTAAAGGCAATATAGCAGCCTCCTGCTTGCAAATGCCAGCTCTAATTAATAAAAACTTCAATGTCAAATATATTTCACAGTTCCTCATTCCCAAGGAGAAGTGCTTGTTACGTTCTGAACTTTCAGTCCAACAGGCTGAGCACACAATTGGTGCAGTTTCTTTTTAAGTGGATAATCCAGTACGCAGCTGAGCAAATGACAAACCAGATGTAGAATGAAAGGTGCCCCCAGGGGCTTAGAGAACAGTGGAAACAATGCAACCCGCAGGACATTTTTCGTGAATCAGACCCTTGTTCTCTACCATAAAGGAGGAGAAAAACATGGTGACACAAAACATGTGGCAACAAATTGATGACAACATCTACAAAATGGGAACATGAACTACATGGTGTGTGGATAAAAGAGACAGCATCTGCAAAATATGTGAGGAAAATTGTGAATATAATTCCAGCAATTATGATTATAGTGTTGTATACGCTACTGCACTTAATTACAATTTGCTGTTCTTTTCATGCTATGAAAATGGACTAAATGGACTACAAAATATATTTCAAAAAGACAAGCAATCTGTGGCATGAATAGGAACCTCCTTTATCTTAATACAATGAGGCCTACATTTCACAAACATGGCAGCGTCTCTATGATAATTCTCCAGTGCAGAATTTTGATTACAAAATGAACATTGTGAAAAAGCTGCCTTTATTATTTCATCCAAGGACATGAATAGGATTATTAGGAGTATTAAGAAGGGTTTTTTTAAGAACAAAAATCTTGTTCATTTTGAAAATTACATTTAAATGGCAAGTTCTCTATTTTGTGGAGGAGGAAAGAAAGGTTATAGTTTTTTAAACTTTTAGTCTGTGTTTAGAATTTTGCATTGCTGAAATGAGAAGGCATTTACATGTCAGGGTTTTAGTTGAATTCATCCCAAGTTATATGAGAGACAAGGTGAGTAAGGTCATATCTTTTACTGGATCAACTTCAGTTGGTGAAAGCTTATCTCTTTCACCAAGAGTAGTTGGTCCAATAAAATATATGTCCTCACCCACCTTGCCTCTTTTTAAATTTCAAAACAGATACCTTGTAGATTCAGTTAAGAATTAAAGATGATGATCATGATCTTACATTTATATGGTACATTTCATCTGGCTGGCTCCCACAAGGCTATGGAAATTGCTGAATTTGTGTTTGTTTGTTTATTTAGATATTGTGTGCATATTTCAGGGCAGTTTCTCAGATGGTCTAAATGGTCATCATTGAGTTCAATGTAGCTACATGGATTTACACTACTTAAGGGTCCAAGCCACCATATCTGTATGGCTAAAGGAATACATGACGGCGTGAGTAATAAAGGACAAAGCTTATAGTGACAGAATTTGGGGGCAGCTGCATACTAAGGAATAGCCACAAGGGAGTTCTGAACTTCATCACAAACTAGCACTGATAAAACCTTGTCGGTATACAGCCCCATCATGTAATGTATAGTTCTTTGCTTTTGTTTTATTTTTAACAAAAAATCATAGGTTTTACAAAAGCTATTTGGGGGGGAGTTAATGATTTTCATCTAAATTTTGGACCACTCAGGTTCATGAAAATACTGATTATGTTAAGAAAATCCAGTTAATTACATTAGGTAAATAGTTTGTTAATTTTAAATCAGTCTAAGTATAAACATGAGGTGGTCTTTTCAAGTAAGGCAATGAAGTGGAAGATCACGCGTGTATGTATATGGACTGTGAAGGCACAGTTCATGAAATAAGCCACAGCCGTAAACTGCTTTGACTTCTAATACTCGTTCTCTATTTGTTGCTTTTTTTCCCTTTCCCCAATATTTATCTAGAACATTGTGAAGTTTATATTTTGCACCAATTTTCACTCTTTTAAAATGTTTATAATGAAACAAAATGTAAACCAATCTTAAACTTTAAAAATGGATATGCTGGATACACCATGCGTTTTAAATAATAATAATTATTATTTTAAGAAATGGTTGTGAGAGTTTGTAATTGGGGCTATTTCTTGTACCCTTCCCACTGTAAAAATAGGTGCCAGATTCTCCATCGCCTACCTGAACATAAGCTAGGAGTAGCTTACTGACATGTTGCAGGCTTTCCTCATGTGAAATTCCCTGATGCCATTCACAGAATCATAAATACCACTCTCAATAGCACTGTTTTTCCTGACCTTCTGTTCCAAGCACTAAACAGGTCCACCTTGCTTACGTTATGAAATCTAATACCACTCCTGGAGATCCTTTGGCTGAAAGCTTCTTGTACAGCCCAACTCTTCCCAGAGAGGCTTTGTCTAGAGTAGGCATGCGTCAGCTGAGTCTGACCTAAAACTCGATTGCAGTTCTCTGAACTGAATCTCTTCCATTGGTACTTTCTTGGAATTCAAACTATTTCCAAACACTTTATGTAGTTCACTCCATCTGTAACTAAAATACCTGCATTTAGCTTCCCAATAACAAAACAGCAGAACTTGTCCTGCCTTGCTTTGTGTGTGATTAAAATCCTACTGCACCAAAAGTCTGGGAACTACTTCTCCCCTGACGCCTCCTCTTCTACTTAGTTAAACTGTGAATATTTTTGCAGGAGAAGGAGGAGAAAATTGCTCCTTCTGCTGCTCCAAATGCTTGATGATAAATCCAAGTGCGTTACCTTTTCTTAGCATGGATAGTTGCAGATGCAAAAGTATTAAACGGAGCCTTAAAAAGGTTCTTTGAATCTGTATAATCAGATTATGATAATTTCATTAAAACCCATTTCAAAAAGCTAACATGTATCATTAGCTTATGCACTTCCTCATTATTTGATGGACTTTATTTTCCAGGCAGGCATGACTAAAATCTAAGCTTCACAAAGCTACTGAACACAATATATAAACAGAGATATGCATTTACATATTATGTTTAGAAAGGGAATTGTCAGAAAGGCAAGACCATGCTATTTCACAAGGCAGAGTTAGAGCTTTGTTTTTAGTGATGTGGTGATTTTCTTTTCCTATTAACATTGAAAGCCTACACTACCAATTAATTTTTCAGGTGAAGATATTTTAACAAGGATAAGGATGAATAATATATGTTCAGCAAAGCCAAGAAATTCATTGATAAGAACAATATGTCACCATTAACTCATTGCATTGTCCTTTCTGTCTGTTCTTACAGTCTCTTGAGGTAGAAGAATTGAAGCTGATCTCCATTAGACCTCAGTCCTGCGAAAACTAATGCTCATGGTTAACTTCATACAATATGCACTCCTGCTAAATTCAAGTGCTTAATTCTTTGCAAGATGAGAGCCTAAGGTGACAACAGAATCAAGCCCTATAATTCAAAACTGTAGGGGAACTTCAATTGGACAGCCTGGGTATACAGTTAAGCTAGGTCTATGCTTGCAGAAACAGGTCTTAGGATATGTCTACATTGCAGGCTTCTTTCACAAGTAGGTTTTTGCAGAAGAAATCTTGCGCAAAAACATCTGGCGCAAGAGAGCATCCACACTGCAAAAGCGTATCGAAAAAGCGATGCGCTTTTGCGCAAGAGAGCATCCACACTGCATGGACACTATCTTGAAAGAAAACGCTGATGGCCATTTACAGAATGGCCACCAGGGCACCTGTGCTTTTTTCAATAGGGTTTTTTTGCGCAAAAAGAGGTGGTTCCCCATCCACACACACCTTTTGTGCAAAAAGGAGTTATTCCTCATAGAAAGAGGAATAACTATTGTGAAACCCCCCTCTTCTTTCGATTTTTGTGCACAAAAACATTTTTGAGGTGTGGACTCTCCATAAGTTTTTGCAGAAAAACTGCTGTTTTTCCGCAAAAGCTCTGTATTGTAGACATAGCCTTGGACTACAAGCATGGGTTTATCCCACTGGATATAAGTAGCTATGTTGGTGTAAATGGGATCAGGATCAATTTCATAGGAACAGAGCATTCCCATTAGTTTTGAAGTTCCTGGCTTTTGGGAAATGCTCATTCCTGCTCCCATTGAGATCAGTGGGCTTTTTGCTGGTTTGGGGGGATTCAGGGTATATGTGTTATGTTTTGTTTTGAAAAGAAAAAAATGTGGAAGTGTGGGTTACGTAGTTTAAAAGTGGCTTCCTGTGGCTGGAAGCTACTCCTGTCACTCACCTTCCACCCATGATGACAGAGATCAGGACTTGAAGGCTCCCTGACTCCTCTGTCAAGCCAATTCCAAGCAGCCAGTCAAGAGGGGTAAGGGTGATGGGGTGGGGAAGGAATAAAAAACACTACAGTCAAAGAAATGGTGTCCCTAGCTGAAACACAACCTCCCTCCCTACTCCTCCTGTGAGGTTCAGAAGTCCCCAGACTCCAAAACAGAACATGATCATTAATTGTAATGGATGGTACCAGAGTTGGGTAATACAGTCATAGTTTAGCCTACTGAGAAAGAAGAGAGGGGGAAGGAAAATCGTCCTTTGGCATACAGAGCTGTGGATTATGTTTGCTTGGTAAACCTAAGAAACATTGCATTGCCTGCACCTCAGACTGTAGGCAATGACAAGAACCAAGAGAAGGCAAGGAGAGACCTCGACAGCCTTCATGATGTGAAAAGTGAATGCTATTATCATAAGAATGATGATCACAAAGTGAACAGGGGTATTGCCCAGAAAGGGATTGTATCCCCAAGGCAGATCAGTGCCCATTTTAAAGATTGCATCTTTAATCCACGTATTACCTGCTGTACCAGATGGTCAGAACAACGTAACAAAACATGAAGCAGATGGACTTGGTGTCTGATTCCTAACTACTGTAACTGGGAGTTGCTTCAGATAGAGGATTTATTCTTATGGTGAGGAAAGATGATGTGACCCCAGATGGTACCAAAAATGGTCCCTCTGGTTCCCTTAGTATTAATGGCTTTCATTGATTGTTCACAGTTTGCTGTAGCATCTGTGAAAACACTCCCACTGACCTTTAATGGGCTTTGGATCAACACCTGAAAGTGTTTATGGCAGCAAATGCAACATAATATGAGACCAGAGACTCAAGAGGTATTCTCTGTCCCTCGCTGTTCAATCTTCCCCAAGATAGATTCATACACTTGTTATCCGCTGCCTAAATGGACATAGCTAAACAATCTATTTGTACAAGAATGTGAAAAAATTACAGCAGTAGTTACTTCATGACTTGATTCTATACACCCAGGTGGTTAGAAGGATGTGTGCTTTTCAAAAATGGTATTTTGTTACTCAATATTTGTAATGGGCTCATTTAGCAGAAAACGGCTTTCTCAATTTCTGGCTCACAAACCTCCTCCCCCCGCACATACACATAGATTTTCCTGGCTTTTGCATCTGTTCATGGTATTCCATTATCCAAGGGGATGTATTAACATTACTGACTGTGGGATGGCTGCTCTCTTTGTGAGAAAGTACTGTAAAGGAATCTCGAAGTCCAATCATCTCAAAATGGATCTTTGGGAATGACAGCAGGGGATTGGGATGATATTTTAATGTGTCTCTGATGTGTTCTCTGGGTAAGGTGAGACAGAATACTAAGCTCTGTAACTTTGGACTGAAGCCTTTCTTTTTTAACCAACAGCAGAGTTTGAGAGACTTTATGGTAGTGGCATAAAATTTGCTGCAGCTTGGAGGCTAAGCGTCAAAGGTATCAAAGGATGGGCACAGTCCATTAAGCTTATAGAGTAGAGGTTAAATTTTGAGCTTGGTAGATGGGATGTAGATACATGATTCCAGTGCAAGTCCCTCTCAATTCCTGTATATAGGAATGAAAAATTAGTCCCAAGTCCAATTATTTAATCCTTATACACATACACCCAGGCTATGTCTAGACTGCATCCCTCTGTCGACAGAGTGATGCAAATCAAGAACATCGAAATTGCTAATGAAGCAGGGATTTAAATATCCCGTGCTTCATTAGCATAAACATGGCCACCACTTTTTTTTTTTTAAATGGAACTTTTTCGGAAAAAACCAGCAGTCTAGATGCGGTTCTGTCAAAAATAAACCCTTTTTCGACAGATCCTTTAAACCTCATTTTTTGAGGAATACAGGATCTGTCGAAAAAGGTTTTATTTTTGACAGATATACATCTAGACTATTGTTTTTTCGAAAAAACTCCATTTTGAAAAAAGCGGCGGACATGTTTATGCTAATGAAGCGTGGGATATTTAAATCCCTGCTTCATTAGCAATTTCTATGTGCCTAATCTACATCTCTCTGTCGACAGAGAGGTGTAGTTTAGACACACCGCCAATGCTGTTGCCTCTTAACAAATCATCTTATTATTTACTCAAACGCCATATGCAGTTTCCGGGTTTGATGTGTCCGTTCACTGATTAGATTTAGTATATCCACAAAGAGAGAGGGAAAACTAAGTTAAAATCCATTTAACATCCTCTTTTGTCCAAGGTACTGCTTTATTTTCCCACAAATGCTGCCTGCGAAAGTAATTTTAAAAAGATGCATTAAAGTGAGAAAGCTGACACGAAAAAAATATTACTTCAGAGTAGACATGAGCTTCCTTTGGTTAAATTGTCTCAACTCAATAGCCAATGGTTCCTCTTAAAAAGACAAAAAACTGCCCTTTAAACAGTATGATTCATCTATAAAAAAAACCCAAAATACTTCAGGACTGAAGAACTCAGAATGAGGGTCTGCTTGGGGGCAGTGTGGAATGAGGCAAAATTCCATTCAAATAATACTTGTATTGTTTGTTGTAGGATGACAGAACCAGCTTGCTGATTTATTGCTCTGAATGATAAGCAGATACAGTAGAAATGCTAAAAGGTTTTAGGGGAGGGGGTGAGACCTGACATTGACCAGACACTTAAAGATAGTTTATAGAAAAAGAGAGAGCACTTGAAATGACCTCCTCCTGACTCTTACAGGAGTAGGTTTACACTACAGCGGGGGCTTAGAAACTTTCCCTATGGCAGTCAGAGCTGATTCAAAGATTTCTGGGACTCACTTGATGCAAATATTCATTAACTCCAAATAATTAGGCAGCTTCATTCAAATATAAGTGGTAATCTTACAGGATGGTCTATAATGTAAATAAAATATAAACACCAGGGCTATGTCTAGACTGGCATGATTTTCCGCAAATGCTTTTAACGGAAAAGTTTTCAGTTAAAAGCATTTGCGGAAAAGAGTGTCTAGATTGGCACGGTCGCTTTTCCGCAAAAGCACTTTTTGTGGAAAAGCGTCCGTGCCAATCTAGACGTGCTTTTGCCCGAATGGAAGCAGCATAGTATTTCCACAAGAAGCACTGATTTCAGACAGTAGGAAGTCAGTGTTCTTGCGGAAATTCAAGCGGCCAGTTGCTTTTGCGGAAAAACTTGCCAGTCTAGACACAGCCTATAGATTTTCTCATTGTCTCAGAGAGGCCTCAGTACTTGTAAGAGAGAAGGAGCAGGGATGGCTAGACTGTGGGGCAGGCTGAGAGGAGACAGGTAACAGGCAGACTGGGAGGAGAAGCCCTGTGAAATTATGTATAAAACTCCTTTATGGTCTCTAGCTTCAGGAGAAAAATTTCAATTTGTGTAACTATATTTTTCCCTGTGTACAGGGCATGTCTATACTACCAACTTTTGTTGACAAAACTTACGCCGACACCCAAAAGTCAACAAAACAAACATTGCCAGAGGGGTTTCACACTTGCTCCTTCTGTTGACAGCTCATATCCACCCTGGGGGCACGTCATTGACAACATGATTAATGCAGTGTGAGTATGTCTCCCACAGTGCAGTGTTGTGGGAAGGCAGATCTGAACCCTACACATCTTGAGATTCCCTCTGAAGTTTTCCCACAGCTTCTTCAGCTGCTGGGAGCAGCATTATGAGTAGCTCTGTGAGCTCTCCGTGCTGAGGAATGTCAAAGCAGCAGCAGTCTGCCAGCCCTGTGTTCCTAATGCAGGGCAGAACAGGAGCATTCCAATGATTTGTTCTTTGTTTGTTCCTCATACTGAGCAGCTCATTCAGCTGCCAAATACTTCTCAGAGCTTTGAAAGGGGAAGGGCACATGCCTGCAGTGCAACAGAGATCAAAACACTGAGCAGAACATTCAGGGGAGGCATTGTGGGATACTGCTGAGGCCAGTTCTGCCAACAAAGCAAACAGCAGACTCTATACAGGCTCTTGGTTGACAATAAGGGGCAGGGAAAAGAAAAAAAGTCTTTCATAGGGCTGGAAGGTTTGTGTAGCCAAAAGCAGGTGTGTTTCTCCCCCAAAAAGTTGCATTGCAGTATGAATGCTCTGTTTTGTCACCCAAAGGCACTTTTTGGCAACACAACTTGGTAGAGTAGACAAAGCCTGTAAAGTTCGCCCTACCAGTTTCAATTGGATACAATATTATTTTACAGTTCCTGCTCTAAGTTGTCATGTAGGGCTGATTTCTGCGGATAAAACAGCCATTGCATTCCTCCCCAGAGATGGGATCATGTGTGTGTGAAGGGATGCTTGTATACTTTAGATTTATAGATTCTAAAGCCAGAAAGGACCATTTAGATCAGCTAACTTGACCTCCTGCATAACACAGGCCACAGATGTTCACCCAGCGATTCCTGCGTGGAGGGAATTTTTCTTCCTTTCTTGGTAAGAGGGTTTAAAGATTTCATTTTGAAAAGAGCATTGGGATCCTTCAAGGTGAAAAGTGCTATCTAAATGTAAACTGTAACTATACTCAGAGATATCAATCACACACAACTAGACAAGGCTTTCAAGGATTTCACACTGCAGTGCTTCATATTATGTTCTACATCACATAGTGCATGGGAGCTAAACCACGAGTGGGCAAAATATTCATAACAAAATGAGAGATTGCTGCATTTTGTTGGAAATCTGCAGAATGGGCTAGCTTTATTTTTAAAAAAAACACAAAAAGCAACAACAAAATAAGAACACAAAACAAAAGACCATCTGGGAAATTTCCATGTTTATGCTGAAAACAGGAATACTCTTGCAAACAATTGACAGCCACAGTACAGCTGTCACAATTGGACAATCCAGTCTGTACTTAAGGAATGCACTTAGATTCCTTGCTGGTGCTAAACAATTCCATAACCACAACTAAACCTAACACTTTCTGCCATCTCCAGTTGGGCAGAAGACTGTCCAATCCTGGTTGATTATGTCACTTCCTGGCTGCCCAGCAGCAATGAAAATCTACATGGGCATGAAGCCATCAGAGTTGCAGAAACTCCAGCTAGTACACAATGCTGCAATATGAGCTACTGCAAGCACATCAGACCAGTTCTCCACTTTCTACATTGGCTTTCTAGAAAACACTGAGCAAACATCAAGATCTTCATCCTTAACTTCGAGACACAATATGGCCTGGGCCAGCAAACCTAAGATCACTTGAAGTTTCAGAAGGAGAGTGTAGTGGACTGCCATGCTCCTCCGGCAAAATGGCACAGGGATAAAGACTGTCTCCTGCAGGAGACTTGTATCAGAGGGGTAGCTGTGTTAGTCTGGATCTGCAAAAGCAACAAGGAGTCCTGTGGCACCTTATAGACTAACAGATGTATTGGAGCATAAGCTTTCATGGGCAAGAGCCACTTTGTCAGATGTACGTAGTGGTAAATTCCAGAAGTAGATATAAATATGCAGGCCAGAACAAGTAAATAAGGCATTATCCTGGCCTGCATATTTATACCTGCCTTGGGAAATTTCCACTTTGCCCACGAAAGCTTATGCTCTAATACATCTGTTAGTCTATAAGGTGCCACAGGACTCCTTGTCGCTTTTGCAAGAGACTTGAGATTGACTCTGAGGCTGAGGAACAAGCTCCCACGGAAACTAACAACCATCACAAACCTTTCGCTTCAAGAGTAAGGCACAGTTCTTCAAACTGCCCTTCCCTAACATTATCACATCACAGCCCATACATTTATTAAACAATAGCCTTATCTAAACACTACATTGCACACACAATGTCTTCCCCACCCTCAAGGGCTGGAGGAGAGAGAAAATGAGCCAGCTGTGACAGTTGTTAGTCATTGTACAACACACCACAGGAGGGTCCTCGGCTACTTAAATACTAAGGGTGGAGCAAGAACCAGACTAGGAAGGGGCCAGTTTACACACACACACACACACACACACACACACACACACACACACACACACATACACACACGTAGTCTTCTTTTCAAAGGTTGTCAGTAATTCACCACCCTCCATACACATACCCTATATACTTATCTGTTAAATTTGGAGGAGGTGTCCATATGAATCCTTCAACTCCTCTTTATTCTCAGCCCAGCCCTGGTCTTAGTGAAGTGATTCTGGTACCCAACAGTAAGTTGCTTATGAAGGGACAGGGACAGTAGTCAGGCCTGACCCCAAAATGCCATGGTGTCTCTGGTTAACTGTCAAATTTCTGTTGCCTTCAATGTGAGGTGTAGCTTAAAGCTCACATAGTTACTAGGATATTTGACAGTGCAAAAGACAGTCATTTTAAAATACCCTATTTGGACATAATCAAACTCAAAACTGGATTTTAGAAATAGTAATAATGATAATACCAAGTTCTAACATGCACTTCTCATCCATAGCACAACCAGTTCTTTATAAAGGATTTAAGAATCATTATCCCTATTTCATAGATGGTGAAACAAAGAAATGGGCAAAAGGATTTGCCCAAGATCATCCAGCCAGGTCAGTGGCACAGAAAGAAGGAGAACCCAAGTCTCCTGAGTCACAGGCCGCTGCTCTGTGATCTAGACCACAATGCCTTACACTTAGCATTAATTCCCTTGACTCTCGGTTGCACTAGCAGACATGCTAAGAAGAGGGAGAATTCTTCTGTACGGAAGGTGTCGTTACTTGTTTTGGCTTTCTAGCACTTCAGATGAGTTTTTTTTCCTCTCTCCCTTCAGTTGAAAGAGCATATAATCACCACTTTCTCCCCCTCCCTCCCATCCTTTAAATGTCCTTTGGGAATGCATCATTAATTCTCAGGTCTCTCCAGCACACATCTTCCTCCGACACAGCAGGGGATGAAGTAGAAGGGCAGAAGAGGTTCATGGATATTAAAGAGCAAATCTAAGAAGATTGATTAAATGGAAAATTAAAAGTTTGTTATAATTAGTGGTTACTCAGTAGTTTACCCAGTAATTGGCAAGACACATGCACAGGGTGAACAGACATCCAATTTTTAAAGCGATGGCCCCATATTTTAGCCCTGCCAGTGTCCCACATTTTCTTAAAAATGGGCAAGTTGTCTAATTTTTTCTGTCTATCCCCCCCCCCCCCCCTTCAGTATTGGCAAATCCTGCTGCTGGTCGCAGCCACCTGCTCAGTAGGGGTGAGTGGGGGTGGGTATGCAAAGCTGGTGGCGGGTCAAAGCTGCAGCATGTGGGGCAGGTCGCTTTCCCTGCTGGTCTATCAGTGCATCCCCCTTTGCATGCCAGGTCTCAGCTAGCAGGGCCTAGCCTTCAACCCCTTTCCTCTGCTGCCCACCTCTCAGCCCTTTACTTGCTTCCCTTCTTGCTCTTTTCTCCCTGCTTGACCCCACTCCCCTCCCGCAGCCTCACTTCTCCATATTGCCCTCGTAGGGCATGTTCCTCTTCCAGTGTTGTGTGGAGAACCAGCCCCCATACTGCTTAGGCAAGAGACAGCACCAGGTACCAGGAGCCCTGGATGCATCCCATGGGCTCAGCCAGGCACGGAGAGTGCTGGGTGGGGTGGTCGGGTTTGCTGGCCAATCTCCCTGTGTGTGAGAGAGGTACAAGGGTGTTCCTGTGTATTCTCTCCCCACGTGTGTGTCATGCCTCCCTCCTTCCCATGTGAACTCTAAAGACTTAAAGATAAGAAGGTAAATTAAAATAATACAACTGCACAGTATTTCTTTTCAACAGGGGCTCGTCAACTTCATGCGAATTTGAACATTTGTACTGCATAGTTCTGATTGCCATTGAACTTGTTTGAATACAAGTAATTTTACCAGGTGTCCCATATTCAGCATAGGGAAATACGGTCCCCTAAACATTCACAGCCTCAACAGAAAATTTCTGCCTAGGAGGAAGAACAATGAGCTGTTAATTTGTGGTGCTGATTGTCTAGTTGAATAATCTTCATAAAATTCTCTTAGCAATTAAATAAACACAAGTAAAATTAATCAGGTCAGAGAGAAATCTCATCTCCTGGTGCAGAGTTTGATTCATTTCTGTCCTGCTAGGAGATCCTAAAAGGGACAAGCAACCCCTTTTTTCTGGGTTTAGCTGAGACTAGAAAATGTGTGTGTGGGTCTTTGTGTATGGTACATGTCTGTGAAGAACATGAGACAGCTATGAGAAAATAGCTCAAGTTGTAGCAAAAGAGACTTGTGTTTTTAGCTTTGGAAGTCACCAGTTTTATGAATTTGTAAGACCTAGATACATTCATCCAGGATAGGCCCTTAAATGGCTAATAATCAGGATGGGAGGGATGTAGTTGTACCCCACACACCTAGGGTGGTTACTGAGTACTGGAAGTGGCACCTAGACCACTGCAACAGTTAAGATCAAGAGACCTCCCATGCTGTAGGTCTCTTGATCTTAACTGTTGTAGTGGTCTAGGTGCCACTTGCAGTACTCAGTAACCACAGTAGGTGTATGGGTTACATAGTCTCTAGCTCTGTTTGTCAGAAGCTGGGAATGGACAACTCAGGATGGATCATTTGACGACTACCTGTTGTGCTCATTCCGTCTGGAGGACCAGGCTGACTACCTGGCCATGGTCGGCAGACAGGATGGTGGGCTAGATGGACCTTTGATCTGACCCAGTATGGCCGTTCTTATACATAAAAACAGCTATCACAAGGGCTTAAGCCCTGGCCCACATCTGTGGCACAAAGACTGAACTGAACCCTCCACTGCTGAAGAACTACAGGAAGAAGGCCAGCTTCCGCCTTCGCAGCATTGTGGAATCCCACATTATCATATAATCCATAGATTGCCTACACAGACAGGCTAGTAGATGCTCATTAGATAGCTGACACCTTGGGAACTAATGGCATCTCTTTTCATGCTCTATCCCACAAAACAACAACAATAAATTGGACATCCCAGCAACGCAGTTTAACTTGAAAAAATCTCCTAACAAATAGTGATGAGCTAAGCCTACTCTGAGGGGTAAGATATAACATTTGTAGCAGGAAACTGATGCCTAGGAATCTTGGCTTACCTTTTTTTTTTGGATGTGCCACTGAATCACAACGTGGCCTTAGTTCATCCACCTATAAACTGGGATAACAACATGTGTTCTTTCTAGGGGTTTTACAAGGCTCAGTCAATCGATATCCGTCCTTGAAAGGAAGATGCTATGAAAAGGCAAAGTGATATTTCTATCCCCCCTCAGAGAACATAGTTAACATAGTTAAAGTTAATCAAGCTAATTTCCTATCAATGTAATCCCTGAATAAAACCACTCACAAGTTTTACTGCTCAGCTATCATAGTAGCAAAACACATGCTCAGATGCAACTACTCGGTTTGCACCTCTTTCTAGTCTAACATGTACAACCATTCACACACAACTCGGAACTCTGACATCAGCAAGATAATTACAATTTCCCTATATTCATGCATATGCCATCAAATGCATTATTATTACTTGGGGATGTCTGAAGTTAGAGGCAAGGTTGTATATCTGAGCATGACCTGTTAGCTCATGCTGCAGCCAAGGTCCCATTCCTCTTGCTTTCAAGATGCATGAATGCCCCAATACCAGCTGGTTAGTAGTCTCCCTTTCTGGTGACTGGGTAGTTTAATTTAACTCCTTTCCCAGTATGCATTGCTGCTTACCTGGCCATTCCCATCCACCCAATCCTCAAATTTTCTTGCTTTGCTCTTCCCCCTCTGGGATAGTTTCCTGTATTTGCTTACCTACCTGGCAGTCTCCTAGGCCTTCTTTCTGGCTTTCAACATCTTGCTCTCCCTCTCCTCCACATCTCTGTTTTTTACACTCTTTTATTTAGAATGGAAACTCTTTGTGGCATCTTTCTGTTCTATTCGTCCTACACAATGGAGCTCTGGCCTCTAGCTGCCACTGGACTCAGACAAGCCACTCACAGTAACAAGCCAGAGTGTGATTTTCTTGATATATTTGAGCTCCAACCTTGAAAGATGCATTGCACAGGCTGACTCTCAT
This sequence comes from Pelodiscus sinensis, assembly GCF_052426305.1. NCBI lineage: Eukaryota > Metazoa > Chordata > Testudines > Trionychidae > Pelodiscus > Pelodiscus sinensis. The sequence continues at coordinate 338,119,390 of NC_143052.1, read as the reverse complement.
TGACTTCAGTGGGGCTCTACATAACCAGCACCTTACTTATTTTCTTCCCTTTCTCTCTCCTCCTCTTTCTTTCCTCCCCCTTCTACTTAACAGGGAATGCTGAGGATGCTGTTGTTTCACTTTTAATTCTCCATTTCAATAGTGACATTATAGGAGACTAACAACTGTGTGAGAATGCAAAGAAGGAGATTATTGACTATTGCACTATGGAAGTCCTGCAGTTTATATAAAAAAAAAAAATCTAAATATACATCAGTGGATTCCTTAGCTAGAATTTAGCCTTTTTGCTACAAAAGAACTACAAAAGGGTATGCTATTAACTAGCTTTATGTGGGGAAAGGCATATGTATGTATATACACATTTATACACACTGTCCTCGTGTGTGGCTAGGAATAAGACTTTTTGTAGTTTGTAAAAGGGCTAAATACACACATACACTGTGTGGAACATATATTTTGGAAAGAATATATATAAAGGTACATTTAATATATGAGTCAATGTATTATCTGTGTATCTGATATGTTAGGCATAAGTTGCATATATAATATTTTCTCCATCCTACTTTTTTTGTTCCAGATGACAGGATGAAGGCATTTCAAGGACATTATAAGATGCTAGATGTGCTCTTTTTAATTTCAGAATAGGCAATACAGTGGTGATGGCAGCATAAATTTTGTACTTACTCCTCTATTGTGTCTCAAACCATACTCTAGAGCAGTGGTCCCCAATGCAGTGCCTGCGGGTGCCATGGCACCCACTGGGGCATTTATGTGCGCCTGCCAAATCATCTGGGCCAGTTCCGCCCCCGGTGTAGCCAGACAGGACTCCCCCTCCCCCCGTAACATCCATTTTTGCTTGGGCACACAGAGCAGTAAAATCAGCATAGTCTTTGAAGCCTTGACCGAAGGCCCAGATACGCTGGCTGCTGTGACCCTGGATGGCTGTAAACAGAGATACGCCAATTGTTGACCTTGAGGCTGCGAGAACTGCCTTGACTGAAACCCACATTGATACAAACACACACTCGTCCGGGGGGAGGAATCTCCTGCCCAGTAAAGAATGTCCAGGACTCACAATTTAGTTCTCTCTCTTGCAAGTGTAAATTAAGTTGAAACTCCCTTGTAAGAACTGGCATCACAAAGACAGACCAACATAATTTGGCATTTTAGATAAGAAAGAGGATACAGGCCCCTATGGGTATAAAGATGGGTCCAGCAACACACTTACTCTGAGCGTCAATCTACCATCTATCTGCTGGTCGGGTTAGGCGATTGGCCTCCTGAGGTTCCACGGGGACACCCACCTCGTATTCATCTTTCCTAGGAATTGAGGGACCGGCCCTGGCCTGACACGCTGGGACTGAGCGACGCAGAAGGGGGTAAAAACTGTACCTGGATGTGTCCCTTGTTTTAGGTGTACACATAGATTTAGAGCTCTTTAAAGATTAAGCTGTCACTTGGTACCGTTATTTCTATTTTCTATCTTTATTTTCTTTGTAACCATTTTTAAGATCTATATTTGCTAGCAGTTAAGAAATAGAGCAATAGCCATTGTAACCATATGATTTATAAGCTTCTTTAATAAACCTGTAACTGTTTAAGTTTTAACCCGACTCCTTCAGTTGCTGTAACAGAACCAACCACAATTTAAAAGAACTCCAGCTGGTCATAAGGGACCTGGTCCTAGCAGTCAAAGACACGGACATTAAACTTCTCGGAGCACCCGTCAGCCTTCCCTAGGCTGCCCACTGTGACGGGACCTTGTGTCCAAGCAGTTAAAGACTCGGGTGTAACACACACACACACACACACACACACACACACACACACACACTGCCATGACCATCGGCTGACACCCGGCATGTGACACATGCGTGGTGCCGGCCCCGGGTGCATGGTGCATGGGCGGCTCCTGCCCCGGACGCTTGGCAGATGTGCGGTGCCGGCCCCGGGCACGTGGTGCGTAGGTGGCCCCTGCCCCGGGCAGGTGGCACATGTGGGAGGCATGTTGCTGGTCCCGCCCCGGACACGCGGCGCATGAGCAACCCCACCCCCGGATGCCTGGCACGTGAGCCGCCCCTCCTCCGGGCGTCCAGCAGCCCCAAAAGGCTGGGGACCACTGCTCTAGAGATCATCTTTAAGGATGAGTGTGCAGTTCATAGTCAATGTCAATTCAAATATTTGCTGGCGTGGGGTGTCTTTAGCTGCACATGTGGTGGAGTATGTAATATAGGCACATTGCTGAAAAGAACTGGACACCACTGATTAATTTGGACAAACCAAAGTAACATTAATCAATGGCATGTCATTTCTCATCTAAGTAAAGTTTGAATTGCTGTTCTAGTGTCCTCCACCCAGTCCCCCAATCAATCCAATTCCCTGCATGAGGAATGGTTAGAACTAGGAATGTCCAGCCATTCCTATTCCTGTTCCCATTACAGAAATACAAGTTGAACCTCTCTAGTCTGGCATTCTCTTGTCTGGCAACATCTGTGGTCCAGCGTGATTTTAGTGAGCTAGATGTCCACTTATCATGGGAGTGGCCAAGTTTTCCGCAGTCCCATAAAGTTTGTTTACAGCCAGCAGTCCTGGCTCTCAATGCTGTTATTTAGCTCTAATTTACCTCTTAATGTCTTCTAAGTGCCTAGTAAGCAGTAGAAGTGTTGGTAATGCTGCTAGATAACATTGACTTCCCATGGTTCAGCAAGTTCTGTTGTTCGGCACCCATCAGGTCCCAAGGGTGTCGGACTAGAGAGGTTCTATCTGTACCCAAATGTTTAGCTTCAATATCTCTGCAGTATAAACTCACTTAATTACTTTTAAAGAAGGAGTTACTATGCTTGAAGCTTAATGAGGTGTATTACAGAGCACAGTTGGAAGGTGTTCATTTATGTAAGGCACACAAAGCACAGTAGAATAATGTTAAAACCCAGACACACAAAGCAATAAAAATCAGGAGACTCAAAGTTAAATGCTGGCATTGTATATTTAGCGTGTCTCTTTGTGTTGGCATTTCAGTAAATACTCTCTGTAACATCTCATAGCAATCAGAGACCATAATAGTAATTAGACCCAGCATGACGAGCCATATCCAATTTCCCTTCTCTGGTCAGTATGTCCCACACTGACTTTAAATCCTGTCCCCCTTTTTTAATCTCCCTCTGTTGTCAGCAACTTTTAAATGTGTGTTTAAAATGTTGTTTTAAACATTTAAAATGTGTGTTTAAATGTTGTTGTCAGCAACTTTTAAATGCATGTGCCAAATTTTCAACTAGCTTCCAAAGATGTACCCACTAAGTATGGGCGGCATTAAAATCATGAGTTTTAATCAATGAGTTCCTAGCTATTTGGCAGCAGCACTGCCCAGTGGCAGTGCACTGGACTGGAGTAAAGAAAATCTGGAGGCAAATGACCTGCTGTGTGACCTTAGGCAAGTCATTTCATTTCTTTGTGCCTTGGCTTCCCTTCCACAACAGGAACAATGACATTTCCCTTTGTAAAGCTTTTTGAAAGTACAGATGAAAAGGACTATGTAAGATCCAAGCATTATTAAGTGACTAGTGTGAATGGATAATTTCTGGAGCCTGACTTAGAATGTGGTCTTTTGAGGGTGCACTTATAACACAAGGAATGACATATGCTCTCCTCAGTCCTCATGAACTGAAGGGCCTGAATTGTGCCACCTATTATCATTTATAATCCACAGGTGTGCGGAAAGCCTCTGCAGGACCCTGGGCAAGGTGTGTGAGGGCCCTGGAAAGGGGGAGGTGTCAGGCAGAAGGGGCACGGCCTGGCCCTGGGCTGTACCAAGAGTGCACCACATCAGCCCTCGCATCTCCCACAGCCCTTAGCACCATTTGGACACTGGCAGTGATTTAAAGGGCTCAGAACTCCAGCTGCTGCCGCTGCTAGTGGCAGTGGTGGCTGGGACCCCTGAGTTTAATCACCTATCATCTTTTAATCACCGGGGCCTGGTGCAATTGTCCTCTTTGTCTCCCCACCTCCCATTGGCCAGTTTGATATTTCATATAATGCCACTGACCTGAATGGTGCTTTTCAAGACTCAGAGAGAGTTCTTGCCTCAATGGGGTGGATAATGAAGTGTTCCTTAGGACTGTTCATTCTTTTGAAGCAGAATTTGAAATTTGAGTTGGAGGTGAGGAATTTATTATTATAGATATGCCGACTGACAGACACAGACAGCACTTTACAGAGACAAAAGGCCAGGTCTTTACCTAGATTCTAGAATACTTTACACTATAAATCTGCTCCAAATCATCCCAGGAAACACCACTGGTTGACCCCAAGATGGTGACTGCTGATAGATCAACAGTATATGGTTATGTTTCATTACAGCTAGCTCTTAAGCAAGAGGGCCCAAAATATTTCCACTTTTATTTTTTTAAATGGAAAATTGGGTTTTCAATCAAACAAAAATATTTGCACAAAGTGTCTGGTTTTCACAAAAAATCTGTCTGCAAAATTAAAGTCATAAACATTTTCATCTATTCATTGAAACATTTTCAAACTTTGCCCCTAAATTGCTGAGAACTCGAAAGCTTCACCCAAAAACTGATTTTCAGGAGGTGGAGGGTGGAGGAGTTGTCTGAAAAAAAAATCAGTTTGAAGGTTTTTGAAAAAAATCAAATTTTTCCACATATAAATCCCTGTTGTTCTCTGACGATTTCTACTATTAAGATTATACAAGGTGGTCCCTCATGTCTCAGTCACTCTATCTCTAGAGAAATAAGGCTTAGGTGTGGAGGAGAGATCAGTGCTAAAAGCTTAAGGAAGGAATTAATGGAAAAGTGGATAATTTCACAGAGCAGAGACAGATGGAGGAGATTTCATATTTGGATGCAACAGAAATCTGTCTCGAAAATATTCTTCAATAAGGTACTTAAAAAGTGAAAATGAAAAGCCACAGAATTGAGGTTGGGTGGGAAAACTAAACAATGAGGACTAGAATGAAGTCAGAGGATAAAATGACAGCTGAGATCCATGCAGGGTGCAGTTCTATGGTGTTTTGAAGGGGAGGACAAGGAGTCTGAAACAGATTGCTGTGGAAGACATTAAAGGGAAAAAGGAAGATTTGTGAAGCATAAGGTTAGAAATGTGGAAATTGCGACAGCTGAGGTAAGAGATGATGACACTCATGCAGGCATGTACAACACTAGAGTTTTAGAGGCAGCAAGAGGCAATTTAAGAAATACTGCTGTGTAACATTTCATGACAGGTTTGAATGAAACATTGCGACTGTTGTAGCAATGTGGATTTAAACTATGGGAAGGAAAAGGAAAAAGGGGTCTGACCAATATTGGATGAGATGGAGTCTAGCAGTTGTTATCAAGAATGGTTGGGGGAAACCATCACAGATTAATCTTGCTGCTGAAATCTCTCCTGTCTACTCGGCCCTCCCAAGTTTCAGACACTTCTGTATTCAATACCTGCATTGTTCCTGTGGTAAAAGATGATATTTGATTGTATTGCTGACATTTACAGTGTGTCTCACATGACACATTTTCAGACAAGCCCAGATGTTGGTTACGGTAATTTAAATAAATATAGGGGCATTGAAAGCTCATGATCTGAAGGAAGCTGGTGGTGGGACTATACACAGTGGCTTTACTTCATACGCTGACACAAGAAACAGCCTTTGAATTTGAATTTTTTTTTTTACTCCTTTTGCTCCAAGCAAGAGTCCCTGTATATGGCAGCAGAGCACGCACCTCTCTGTTTGTTCAGAATGCCATGCATTGCAATCTGTTTACAGGACTCAGCATTTATTTAAGAATGATGCAAGCAATATTTTTAAGTGCTCATCTTGTGCTCACTAAGCAGAGGATGATTGCATTTGTAAATTGCCTTCTGAGCCAGCATGTGCTCAAGTGGCTGTAGGCAGAGGCAATCTTGGGGCTTCGGAGAGCACCCAGCCAGAATCACCATCTCCTCTCCATTTCTCAGAGATTCTCACACCAAACTAGTGAAAGCTCCCCAAACTTTAATAAAAATCAATAATTGGTTCTATGCTTTTCTCACTACTAGCAAGAGTGACACCTTCCCTGGGGCTGCTCTGCCAGTTTGGCTTCTGCAGAGTCATGCACACATCATCACAGAGCTCTAGAACAGAAAAAGAAGTACAGGTTTTTCATAGTGATGCCATAGCTATACACAGTAATAGAAATGAGCAACAGAATACTTGATCTCTATCTCCATCAGTAGGCCATCGTCCAATATATTGGGATCCTCCAAGTATTGATAGTCCTCATAGAGAAGCATATATAATCTGTTATTTTAGTTACTTGTGCCTAAATAGCATTTGGATATATGCCTATGGAAATTCAACAAGCAATTAAAAGGCATCCAGTCTAATGGACAGAGCACACAATGGGGAATCAGGATTCTAGTCCTAGCTCTTCAGAGTAAGCCACCTTTTATAAAGCGTTTGAGACCCAGGCAGCTATAAGAAAAATAAAAGAAACAGTATGTAACAAATAGAAGAAAGGGGAAGTCAATACTTCTGAATGTAAACCAGAATTTAGGAAGTGAGGAAAATTGATGAGGGAAGTCAGGAACACCAGGAAAAAACTCTATAAGTAAAGGACATTAAAGAGTTTTAAAAAATTAGGAACAAAAAGAATCCCAACAATTTTGTTAGTCTGTTACCATAGAAATGGTAGAATTATCAATAATAAAGCAGATGTGTTTAATAAATATTTCAATATTCATTTAGGAAAAACAAATTATATAGTTTTATCACATGGTGATACCTCTTTTTCCATTCAATTAGTAATGATGGAGATGGTAAACAGAAGCTACTAAAGTTAACATTTTAAAATCAGCAGCTCCAAGTATCTTGCACTCAAGAGATATAAAAGAGCTGCCTGAGGAGCTCACTGGACCATTAAGGCTGATATTCAATAAGACTTGAAGGGATTGGAAAATTCCAGAAGACTGAAAGAAAGCTAATGTTGTGCCAGTTTTTGGAAAGGGTAAACAGGATGACCAAGTTAATGATAGGCCTGTCAGCCTGACATAGATCCAGGCAGGATAAGGAGCTGTTTATATGGGGGGGGGGTCTGTTAATAGAGAATTATAGGAAGGAAATGTAATCAATGCAAAATAAACATGGATTTATGTAAAATAGATCCTGACAAACTAACCCAATACAGGTTTTTAATGAGATAACATGGCTGGTTGATAAAAGTAATAGACCTGAGGTACTCTACTTAGACTTCTGTTTGGCTTGGTCCCCCATGACATTTTGATTAAAAAACTAGTCATATAAAATCAACATGACACACACAAAACCTATTACAAGCTGATTAGCTGATAGGTCTCAAAATGTAACTCTAAATAAGGAATGATCCTCAAGAAGGTATGTATCCAGTAAGGGTTTGCAAGGATTGGTTCTTGGCCCAATTCTAATTAACAACTTTATCAACGACCTGGAAAAAACAAAACGTCACTGATAAAGTCTGTAGATGACACAAAAAATGGGGGAATGGTAAATAATAAGGAGCATGGGTACACAGTGATCTAGATATCTGGTAAACTGGTCACAAGCAAATGGCATGTGTTTTTATATGGCTAAATATAAATGCATCCATCTGGGAACAAACAATGTAGGCCATTCTTATAGCACAGAAGAGACTATCTTAGGAAGCGGTGAGTCTGGAAACCATTTGGGGATTATGGTAGATAATAAGCTGTCAGTGAAATCCCAGTGTGATGTTATTACCAAAAGACTTAATGTGATCCAGGGATACACAAATCTCAGTAGGAGCAGAGAGATTATTCCACCTCTGCATTTGGCAAAGGCTGTTCCTGTTGGCAGAATAGTGTGTCCAGATCTGACTCCAAAATTCAAGGATATTAATTAATGGGAGAGACTTTAGAGAAGAGGCATAAATATTAGAAAAAAATATGCCTTCTAGTGATAGATAAAGAGCTCAGTCTATATACCTTAACAAAGAGAAAGTTAGGAGGTGACTTGGTTACAGTCTATTACTGTTCCAAATGTAAATGAATATTTAATAATTGGCTCTTTAATCTAGCAAAGAAAGGCATAACATATTCTAATACCTGCAAGTTGAACCTATACCTAGACTGGAAATAAGGTGTTGTTTTTTTTTGTTTTTTTTTACAATGAGGGCAATTAACTATTTGAGCAGTTTATCAAGGGTCACAGTGGATTCTCATCACTGACGTTTTTAAAAATCAAGACTGGCTGTTTTCCTAAGGAACTATTTTGGGGAGATTGTATGACCTGTGTTATACTGGAGGTCAGATCAGATGGTCCCTTCTCAGCAGAATCTAGAATCTCTGAAATCTCTTTGTGCTCCATTTTCCCATTCCACGCTTGACTATTTATAGTGTTAAGCACTTCAGGACTGGGACATCTCTAAATATGTGTTTGTACAGAATTTATGTGAGTTCCTGGTTGGTTGGGGATTGTACGCAGTTCTCTAACATAAATATAAACAATAATAATGTCAAATTAAATATACTCTGCCCTGGATTAGAAGACTGCAATAGGTTAAAATCCCTACACTTTACTGAACACTACATAGCCTTCACCTAGGGTGTGTCTAGACTACAGGTTTTCTTTTTTTTAAAGTGGCCTTTTTTTCAAAAAAACTTCCCCTGCGTCTAGACTACTGCTACGTTCTTTCGAAAGTAAATCAAAAGAACACAGCAGTTTTTTCGACTGCAGAAAACCTTGTTTTACAAGGAAGAATTCCAGATTGCCTGGGTGCTCTCTTTCTAAAAAGTGGCTTGCTTCTTTGAAAGTACTTGTTATAGTCTAGATGCTCTTTTTTGAAAGAGGCTTTTTAGAAAGTATCTTTTGAAAAAGCCTCTTTCGAAAGAGGCTTGCAGTCTAGAAGTAGCCCTAGAGTCTGGCTAAAAAGATATTCGGAGAGTTGTAGGGATAAGTTTTCAGAAGTTCCTATTGATGAGGTGTACCCAACATGAGACACTTTAAAAGGGAATGAGTTTCAGAGAGGCCTGTGGACAATCAGGACCTGTCAAAGCTGAAGTTGAGAACTGAAAAATTACCATTTTTTTTTAATTTAAGCCATTAATTCCCTATGAATCATAAGGCAATACCAAAATATTCCTGAACTTTAGGAAAGTCTGGATCATGATTTGATGATTGCTTCTGAGGACCATCTTTCATTTTCTCTTTCAGGAGCTGTGAACTGGGAATTTCTCAGAAGACAGGGATCTGGTAGTGTGTAAGACGACAGCACTTGATCTCCTCAATGTCAGTGGACTAAATATATTTTTCATGTAATTTACATCATGATAGTGCAGATGTTGCTCAAACGTAGAATGAGAGTATAATATATCTACTTAAATCATGGCACAAGAAGTGGACTTGTTTCATAAGGTCTATCCCTTTTCTTTTGTCTGTGCCCAAGCAGATTCTTGAGACTTCAAGTCATTTTTCTAAGCCATGAGAAACTGGCAATATGGCTTTCTCAAGAGGATAGCCTAACAAAGACTACTGAAACTAATTTATTTGACTGGACCTGAAGTTTCTTTCTAGCCAGCGTCAGACAGGTGAAAGATCATGGCTTCCTCCATAAAAACCACTCACCCCTTCCTAATCCAAGTCATTTTGGGAAGTGCTTTTTATAGTCACTTGTCACATTACAGTTCCACACAGTTAAAAGTATCATAGAAGCTACAGTTTTTATAGTTATTAACATTTTATAGCTTTGTTATTCACACCTTAAACTCCTTACAATGAAACGGTGCATGTTAAAAGTGCAGCATAATCTTAATGGATTCCACAGTAAAAAGGTTGCCCTACTTCACTGATTTCCAATAAGTCTCCTTGGGTTTGAAATCCATTAATGAGGGCAATATATATTTTATATGTTTAACAGACAAGTGATACAGGAATCCCTAAATTATTCTTACTGTGGAGATAATGTATTTTGTGCATTGTTTATCATGTTCTTTTTCTTCCTGCTGCCATGAGAAAGGCCCTTCATATAATTTAGGAGTTTTCTGAGTTCCAAGCAGATATTAGGCTTTCTGTCTTTTATAAGCAAATGTGGCAGATTCTGTTCTCAGGACAAATTCCACAGGAATCAGTGTATTTTTTCTATGAAGTAAAGATTGCAGGATTTGGTGTCATAACATATCTTAAATACTAGTGCCTAGAAGTAAGTAATTGGTTTTTTTTCTTTATCCTTTTTTATTCTTTCTTCTCACTGGTTTATTTTGTTACCTACTGTTACAGGGATAGACTGAAACTTAGGGTTGAATAAGTCACACTACCCCCCTGTCACCTTTGGAGGTTCATCAAAACAGAAATACAGAAGTAGTGTTTTATAGTCTAAAAACTATTATTTACCCTTCTTGTATACATCAGTTCACAGTTAGCCAGGCCTGTTAAGAAAGGTTTTCACCTTCCTCTGGGTTGCCACGTGTCTGGTTTTCACCCGGACAATCCAGAAATCGCATCTTCTGTCTGGTAAAAAAAAAAAACCCAGAAAATATCAGACATGTAAAATGTCCAGTATTTTCTGTTTCTCTTGGAAGGAAGGCCAGCATCCTCCCCCCCTTTTTTTTGGTCAACAAGTTTTGTCCCCTCTCTTTTTTTTTCCTCAACCAATTTTTTCCCCCACCATGTTCAGGATTTTTTGTGAAGGTATCTGGCAAACCTACTTACAGCACCATGTACATGGCCCTGCAGAAGGTTGTTTGCAGTGTTAACTTATAGCTATGTTGGTCCCAGGATATTAAAGAGACAAGTTCTTTTATTGAACCAAACTGTGTTTGAGAGAGACACATGCTTTCAACCTGCATGGAGTTGTGTGTATCTCAAAAGTGTTGTGTCTCAGTCAACAGATGTTGGTTAAATAAAATATATTACCTCATCCAATTGTCACTGCAGAAGGCGGCATACCAACAGATCTGATGATGGAGTGAGAGGGTGGAGGGGAAAATGGGGCCTGGTGATTCAAAGGGGCCTGGAGCTTCTGAAAGCACTGACTACCCTTGATCCCATCCCTTCCACCTAAGGCCTCACCTCTTCCAGGGCTCAGAGATAGCCCTCCCACACCCTGCTCCAGGACTCACATTGGCTGTTGGCCTCACTGCATACCAAAATAGATGGATTGCTGCAGGTCTTAAATTCTCAGAGATGATTTCTCCACATGCCTCCATAGCTGATGTTCCAGTTTTCAGATGCAGGGTGGGCTGTCTTGGGGCTTTAGCTCTGCAACGAGGCAGAGGGATGCACTGGGGCTCAGGATTTTAGCTCCATGGGTGGGCTGAAAACCAGGGCATGAGGCTTTAAGCCCTGTGAGTCATGCCAGGGCTTAGGGCTTCTGAGCTTCAGGGTGCAGTGGGGCTTTTGCTTTCAGCCCTGGAGGAGGAGGTGGGGCTTGCACAGGTATGGAAATGTTACTGGAGCTCTGCTCCGGATGGCTCCCGCTGAATGTAAGTTCTGGGGATTGCTGTTTATTTCTAGCGTGGCAATATCTATGGCCAGTATTTTTAAACAGCGTGCTTAACCTTAGGTTCCTCAATAACAGTGCTCTGTGCTATCCACCCGCTTCTTCAGTGGGGAAGCATAAACTTATGGATAAGGATCGGATTTGAAATTTAGGGGATCAGTTCCCAGCTCTGCCACAGCTCCCTCCCTGTGAGACCTGAGGCAATCCACTTAGTCTGCCTCAGTCCCCAAAAAGCCAAAATAGGGCTGATAATGCTACTCTCTTATGCTTTGTCTGCCTACTTAGGGTCAAAGACTGAGTCTCACAAGGTGTTTGTACTGTGTCTTCACAATGGGGGCCTTGATTTGGCTAGGGCCCATAAACTTATGTATAATATAAATCATCCTTTGTATGTGCACAGAACTTCTAAAAATCAGATTCCTTATTTTTTGAGGCCAAAATAACATTAAGCACCTGTAATTCACAAACCTTCTGGGTGTGGTTCATTGTCCCATCTAGTGGCACCAAGAGCCCTTACAGAGAGAACGAGTCTGCTCTACAACCTTAGCCAAGAGCCAGCTGGCTTTTAGCTCATATGTTAGAGGCTCATGAACTAAGCTCCAGAGGCCCTAGGTTCAATTTCATCCACAGACAACTCAGGTCTGTTGGTGTTACAAACCCATGTTTGAAAATGGTGGCTTATGGCATTTGCAGAATAGAATGGCTGAAAATGAAGAGAATGGAAATATGCAGTAAACCGAAGTACAGAAAGCTGATAAAGTTCAAGCAGTACCGGTTACTGTTATCTTCCCCGGCCTCTACGAGTCATTACAATGCTAATGCCTTATTCTTATGACAAAGATTAATAGAACAGGAAATGACCCGGGCTGCATAAATTCAGTGTCATCAAAGAGTGTAATGAGAAAGGAGAACAGTACAAATATAATCCATTCTTTTCTACATCACAGCTACTGGACTATATGATACACTTCTACATTACTGGCCACCTCTACTCTGGAGGGAGCCAGGAAATTAATCCTGCAGAGCTGCTACCAAACGTACAGTTCAGGAGGTGGGTGATGTTCCCAGCTAAGACATGGTGATGTCTGGAAGCCTACACTGCATCTGCCTGCATATTTTAGCTAATTTGCAAGCTTAGGTAATGCTCAAAGCACCTTTCTTTTTTGTCCTAAAGATTATTTTAAGAAAGAAAAATGGTGTAAAATGCAGTAATTTGTTCTGTGAACGTAAGAAAGAAAGTGCCTAGTCACTGGTGGGCAGGATCAAACCTGGGAACCTCCAGAGCAAAATGCATGAGCCTCCACTGAATGGTCTAAAAGTCACATGCATCTTAGCTTACAAAATACCTCTCAGCTGATGATCTCAATGATCATGGATTAATTCTCATAGCCCACCCTGCAAAATAGTTTATTGATCTTCACTTCACACAGGAGCAAAAAAAAAACCACCCTCCCCCCCCAAAAAAAACCAGAGAGGTCAACTGTTGTGCTCTAGGTAACTTTGTGAATCTGCACTAGAACTGGGGCAAAATAGAGAACTTGTTGGCTTCTATTCCTCTACTCAAGCTATCAGACAATGTTCCCTTCCTCTCACTTAGTAACAAGAATGAAACCTCATAAAAATGTCAACCATTATTTCGAGATAACTAGCATTATTTTGAAATAATTCAAACACTTACACAGTCATTCTGTTATTTTGAAATAATTTCAGAATAATGGATGGCTTATTCCAAAATCTGTAAACTTCATTCTGTGAGGAATAACACCTGTTCCAAAACAGTTATTTCGAAATAAGGCATGTGTACATGCTCCATTGCCATATTTTAAAATAGCCCCTTACCAAGGCCATTCTAAGTTATTCCTTCCCCTGGGGCTCTAAATTGAGATAGCACGTCTACATTAGGGAAACCTGCCTCAGACTAATTATGAGGCTTCTTTGCAGTGTAGACATGCTATTTTGAAATAAGCTATTTTGGAATAACCACTCTGTAATAGCTTATTTCAAAATAAGCGTGTAGTGTAGACGTACCCCGCGTGCGTTGAGGCGCTAGAAAGGCAGAAGCACTAGAGGAGAATATACACATAATCCAGCAGTTACAAATTACTTAAGATATTCTTCTTCCTTAAATCCACCATGAAAGTCTAATGGGTGTTTTATTATCTGCAAGTGTCTGCATTTCAGTGGCAGATTAAATGTAATGGCGCCTTGGTGACTATAACTATGCAACTCATTCTGCAAACCACTAAAGAGCATGAAAATAATTCCAGTGAGAATGGCATACACTGCCATTCTGAGCTACTTCTTTCTCTGGCTGCCATTCTGAATTTGCTGCCATGCCCGTCAGTCCGTAGCTATCTTGTGTTGTCATCAATACTACTGAACAATAAGGGAGCCATCAGGGATTGATGCAAACACAGCTAGTCTTAAAGAGTCTCCAACTCAAGAGATGGGAAAGAGAGACACACACACTACCCGCCATCCCAAACCTCTGCTCTCACCATGTTCTCTGGCACCTACTGCTGCCTTAAATCCTTGTGGGGAAAAGCCAATCAGTGCTTCGTATTGACCAAAGCAGCACAAGGCCAACATGCCAGACTATCAGGAAGATCTCTGCAGTCCCTTGGCCAAGCTGTGTATGTTTAAGTCCTGTCATCTTGCCCCAAATACCCTTCCTACCTGTCCCTTGATTTCTTTGGTTGCTCTTCTCTAAACTCACTCTAATTTGTATGGATTTCTGTGGCAAGCTGGAGGTGGAAGAGCATGTGCTAAACCAATGTTTGTGTCCTTATGTGGTGTCCATAAACCACCACAATATTCCAGGTGCAGACACATGGGGGCTATGTAGAGGGGAAGCATATTGCAAACTCATATATAGGTTGCTGTTCCCTACCAGCCTGGGTATCTTCGTTTGGTCTCATTTGAAGGGCCTATTTTCCCCATATGAATTATCTTCTATATTTTCCAGGATGAATTTCCTTTTGCTACTTGCTGCCCATGTTTCTACCCTTTTGGTCTCTTTGTGTCCTTTCACCCTCTCTCTCTCTCAGCTGGTATTCACAATTGCCCCAAAATTTCTGTGAATCTCTCTCCCCTCTCTGGTCATTAATAAAGTTATTAACTAAGCCATCGGTCAGTACTCTTCTCTGACAGTAGCCTGTTAGACACATCCTCTTGATTCGATACATTAAGATATATATATTATTTATCAATGACAATATCTATCATTATACTTAATATATTAGATATATTCATACTGTATTTATCATAAACTAAGTTAAACAATTTAATATCAAACCACTTGTGCTCTTCCACTTCACCGTCATTGAAAGCAATGATTGCCAGCCAAGTATCTGAGTCACAGAAGGGAACTACTAGAAAAAATGAAAAATGTCTACAGCATATAGTTAAGCAACGTATCAAGATTATCTGAATACCTTTTAAACAGCAGTCCTTCCCCTCACAATTCTTTCTTGACAGGTGTCAGTTGCACTGAGAGAGAAAGAGATGTGTGCGGGGGTGGGAGTTCAGATCTAAAAGGATTTAAAATAATGTTTCTGACATTATTAGAAACAAAATTACCACTACTGATACACGGACGCTTCTCTTTGAAAAGGATATTCAATTGTTAAGATTCTCAGTAGTACACCCTATCACCAGATCAGTGTCCTGTTTGGTAGCAACGTGTGCATCAGACTCTGATCAGGAATGGTTATACACTGTACTTGTGAAAAAGGCTGGTCTAAAGAGGCTCCAGTGAGTTTCAGGGGAATAAAATGCTGCCTGCATTTGCTCTGAGTCTGTGGAACTTCAGCAATCCCAATGGCCACAATGTGATGGGGAATTCTGAGGCCTAGTCATGAGGGTTTGGCATATGTTGTGCTTTATGAAGGGCTGAAGTACAGCCAAGAACTCAAGACATGTTGCGACCACTTTACATTTACTATAAAGAGAAAACAAATGAATCAATGATAAAAATGATAAGCTCACACAATCTATTCATAGAGCATGGATACAAAATTTGTATCTGCCTCCGCATCTGCAAAAATGGGCCACGAATAGCTGCATCCACGTCCACAGATGTGAATACCCACGGATATAAAGCCAATATCTGTGGATCTGCAGGGCTCTATCTATGTGTGTGTCTGTGCACATGTGTGACAGAAAGCAGTTGATCTGGAACACAAAGGGTGTGTAGGGAGTGGGGGAAGACCTTTTCTTTGCTTTAGATGACAAAATATTCAACATCTCACAAACAGATAATTGTCTCTTGTGACCTTTCCTGAAAGTGAAGACCTGACAGAGGAGACACACTGCCCTGGAGCATGCCCCTTATCACACATTCAGCAAATGATCCATGTGTGCTGTGAATGCAGATATACTGTGGACCTCAGGAAGACCCAGAGGAGCATGTTGAGATGTTTCTCCAGCGCCGACCCTAGAATTCCCAGGGATTGAATACTAACACAAGCTACTTCTTTGCTGTTGACTATCACCAAGTCATATCTGTGATTGAGAGGATGACTAGTGCTGTCCTTAATAAGGTCAAACTAAGGGCAGATCTATACTAAAAAATTACATTAACCAAAAGCACGCTCATGTGCCAGAGTGTGGCCGAATACTGTTTCTCACAACAGTGGACAGTAAGTGAAACTACAATGGGGGGAGACATGGCCCCCTCCACAGTAAGGGCAGGTTCCAAGGTTCCCTAGCCCAAGAGCACAGGAAGGGTGGGCAGCCTAAGTGAAGCTCGGGTAGCCCTGGGAGTTCTGAAGCAGGAAGCAAACTGGGGACAGAGTGTAGACGGGGCCTGGAAATTTAGGAAGGTCCTGCCCCTGCCTCTGATACTGCCACCCATGAGTTGGAAGCTCAGTTCCCTTACCCTCGCTGCTGTGCTTATCCTGCCCTCTGCCTTGTTGTTGCTGGCCTGCTGTTTCTGGGAGCCTCCTGCTTGCTGTGTAGTGTGTGTGGGGGTGTGTGTGCTGAAGTCAGAATGCCCACTTCCTGTCCTGTTAGGGTTACCGGGTAGTCTCAAAAAAAATACCAGACACGCTTGATTGGGGGAGGAAGGGTAGAGGGGATGGCCGGGAGGAACGGGGGAGACGGGAAGCCGAGCTGGCGGAGGAGTTAGGGGGCAGCGGGGCTGGCTGGGAGAGATTGGTGGAGGGGCGGCCAGCGGGAAGCAGAGCTGGTCGGGAGGGGGTCGGGGGCAGCGGGGCTGGTTGGGGGAGATTGGGGGAGGGGCGGCTGGCGGGAGTGGGGCTAGCCAGGGAGAGGGCGTTTTGGGCAGAGCAGGGCTGGTGTGGGGGAGGGAGAGAGCGAATCAGCCGGTGGGGACCGGGACTGACCCGGGCACATGCAGATTCCAGGGCGCTGCCTGTCCCGTGCACGGGGTCAGCAAAGTGAGTCTGGCTGCGGCTCCACCACACGCTTGACCAGCGCTCAGGAGCAGAGACAGGGCTTCCCCTCTTCCTCACATGCAACCAGAGGCTCTCAGCGCCGATCGCACCCCACCTCCCAGCCACTCGCTCGCTCCCACCAGGCTTCCGTTCGGCGCCCCGTCGGAAAACACCGGACATTGCACATGTCATATTTTCTAAATTTTTTTCACTGAACAGAGGACCCGAATCCCAGACACCTGGCAACCCTATGCCCTGTACCCCATCTCTGCAGAGGTGTGGGGGAGTATGATAGGCTCAGGAGTGGGATGGTGTGTATGGGTGACAGCTGCTGTGTCTGAACAAGCAGGCTTCAGATGGTGAGGGCCAATTTTACTTCAAGGATCAGTGAGTCCTCTCTCTCACGCGCACGCACGCATGCACACATCTGTTCCGACTGCCAGTTTTCTAATCCCACAAAACCAAACACCTTAGTTTCTCCCATTATCAAGGCCACTCCCTCACCCCTTCCCTGAGGCCATGCCCCCAGCTCACTACATTCCCCTTCAGTGGCTCACTCTCTCTCTCCTCACTCACTTTCTCGAGGCTGGGGCAGTGAGTTAGGGTGTGGGAGGGGATGAGGGCTCCATTGGAGGGTGCATGCTTGGGTATAGGCTCCGGGTGAAGGGTGGAGCTATGGACAATGGATTTGGGGTGCCGGAGACTGTTCAAGATTACGGGGTGGAGCAGAAGCATTGGCTAAAGGCTCTGGGCTGAGGCAGGGGTGTAGGCTCCATCTGGAGTTACAGACTTTGGGGTGGGGCCAAGGATGAGGAGATTGGGGTGCTGAAGGAGGCTCCAGGTTTGGTGGGGGGCTCAGGCTGGGGCAGAGGGTTGGTGCTTGGAGTTTAGGCACAGGCTTTCCATGTCAGTGGTGCAGCAGGGTGGCCAAGGCAGGCTCCCTGCCTATCCTGCCATTGTAGCCTGCACTGTTCCTAGCTCTGCGAATGGCTTACTATGGCCTCTGGTCAGGAAAACATTTCAGTATGTACTTAGGTATGTACTACTGAGCAATGCACTTACCCATATGCTTAAATACCACAGAGACAAACCTAAGCATGCCCTTCTATGTTTTGCTCAATAGGACTGAATGGTTAATTCAGGGCCTATGTAATTTGTAGAAAGCTGCTTAATTTCTCTGTGGCCAAGTTTGCTCATCTGTAAAATTGATATGTTATAGAGTTAGATATACTGACACAGATCACTAGAGATATTTCAGTATTTTTCTTAGTATTAAAGATTTTCAAACCCTAACATAACCAGAGCAATGTCTCTTTTGCGGAAATAGCCATACAAAGGTGAGAAAACCTCAAAGAATAACCCCAAACAGAAAACAATTAGCAACAACTGGCTAAAGGAGGAAGCACACTCAAGTTAACAGAAATCCCACAGATGGCTATGTAAATATTATTACAATAAAACCAACCTATACGGGTAAATAAAAATACCTCCCAAAATAGTCAACATTCAGAGATTCACTAAAAATTACACACAGACATATAATATGATATTCTTTAGTCTATCCCTGTTAATGCAGGATTGCTCCCTATGGTAAATTTTTTAGCCGTATAAACAAACAAACAAAACAGACAGACAGACAAACATACAAACAAACCCAAACAGGAATCCTAATAATTATGTTTCTAAGACCTATATTAAACAAACCCTGGTGATGTAATGACCTATAAGTATATTTTCTTTTATCTAGATTGAATTTTGAGGTGGTTTAAAGAGGCTGCTCTTCTTTCCTGAGTTATTTCCAGTATTCTGGCTGATAAGCTATGGATGGATAGCTTTTAGGACTATTTTTTATGGTACAGAGATTTTGTTTGTTAAACCATGTGTAAATATTTATCATCTAAATGTGAAAAAGTACTTCCTGGAGCTGCTGTGATTTTCTACCAGTAAATAAATGTCTGTGCAGATAATTTAGTTAAGATATATCCTTTTAAGTAAGGCAGTAAATAAAGCAAAAGAAGCAGAATCTGGAACCTGATAGTCTGAAGAAAAGGGACATATGCTCAGCCTTTTGTCACTTAAGACTGACCTATAAAGGGGGCATTTTTCTAAGGTAAAGTAATTGAGAAATCTCAGTTGGTCATAGCATGCTTTGGACTTGACATTGTCCCAGATGACAGCATTGTTTTCATTGAATATTTATACAGTACAATATATTTCCCACTTTTCACAGGAGGGGCAAAAGGACATGATCTTTGGCCCAGAGTACAGAAACAAGAAGTTAAGACAAAAGATGAAGGAACGTGGGGGAGGGGAGAGATAATGATTACAACAAGTGACGGTAATTGGGCTGCATATAGATATGGTAAATTACACTGGGAATAGAAACAGGTAGAAAGGGGGTTACAGGACACCATGAAAGCAAGTGATGGCAAATATTCGAACCAAATGGCTCTGTGAAGAGATTTGAAGGCACAGACTGAAGACTCTTAGCACAGAGGAAGAGGATGGTTGTGCCAGGAGTAGAGAACAGCAATAAATTGAGCAAAACACTACACATGGGAGAAGGTGCCCAAGGGTACAGTTACACTGGGGTTTTTTCTGAAGAAGGTATGCAAATTGTGCTCACATGTGCATATCTTCTTCCATTTTTTTTCCGGAAGAGGATTTTCTGATATTTGGCCCATCTACACGGGATCAAATGTCAGAAAAAACCCTCTTTCAGAAGCCCCCTTATTCCTCGGAAAACAAGGTGTACAGGTGGCTTCCAAAAGAGGATTTTTTCCCGACATTTGGCCTAGTCTAGATGGGCCAAATATTGGAAAATCCTCTTCCGGAAAAAAAAAAAAAAAAAAAAAGGAAGAATATATGCAAACGTGAGCATAATTTTCATACCTTCTTCGAAGAAAACCCCAGTGTAGCCGTACCCCAAAAGATGAACCACACTGAAAGACAGAAATGAAGCAGCCTTACTGGATGGGACTGGGCTGTTGCATGCCCATCCAGATGTTGGACAAATCCAGATTCTGATTACTTATAGGCCATTCTGCAGGAAATGCCTCTTTGAATGAACTTTTCCATCATAATTAGAATGAAAATTACAACCAGCAGTATACCTATAAAAATCTGACCTGAAGCAGAACTTCCATAGCCTGACAAAAGAGAAGAGCTAAAGGCTCCATGAAATCTACCGCATTTTGCTATTTGTTTCCTGATAGGTACTCCAATATTGTGGTAATGGGCATATGGATAGATGGTGTAGGATGTTCTGCATGAGTGTATGTGGGGCTCTCTGGCCTGGAAAGTGCAAGAGATCACACTAGATGATCACAATGGGTCCTTCTGATTTTAAGTTGATAAGAGTATTTCTGCCTCCCAATTCAGTACAGTTCTTGAGCAGAAGGGGAAAAAAAAGAACATAAACGTAGCCCTAATTTGTAGGAGTTTTGAAACCTGACATTTGTTAATATCAGAAGGTTTCTCAAGGGGCTGGTTGGTGTTTACTATGCTCCTTTTATCAAACCTTTCATTAAACTGTTTTATTGGAACTTTTCTTTATGTAAAGTCAGATGAAGAAAAACAAATTCTTACACAAACATTAGGCAAAAATAGAGGTAAGTTGGGAACTTGCTGGGAACTCCTATATTAACAACATGATTTTATTTCAAAGCTTACATTTTCTGAAAGCCTGTGATATACAATATGATATTGACTGAAAATTTCACTTATTTAATGTCCGGCTTTTTAGATAATATGAAGCAAAACTCAAAATAAGCTATTCTGAAATAAGCTATGCAACTGACGTAGCTCAATTTACGTAGCTTATTTCGAGTTAAGCCCTGCAGTGTAGACCAAAGAACTCATGTACTTTGGAGGGATAACTGAGACCATGAAAGAGAAATCAGACACTTGTAAATTTGAACTATCTGTTGTGAAGATGCAAAGGAAGGGAAGATAACAAGCTGTGAGATAGGGGACTCCATAATTATCGGAGTGAAAGGGACAGCCAGTGCTCACAGCAGAGCTGTGGCATGGGAATGGAAGCAGAAAAAGTGTAAAAATGCAACTCGCTCTATATATCTAGTATTAAAGCAATTTAGAACTCAGAGGTGCTGTTGATCACCCACTGAACCTGTTTTAAGCTAATCTGTTTTAGTTTGGGGCTGAAAACTACATTCACTGACTTCTTCCCTGCTGGTCTCTATGCTCTCTGCACAGCGCCATCTATAGTTGTCACTGCTCCTTACATTTACAGCACTAAGGCTTCTGGGCTGTGCTCCTGGCCACTAAGGAAATCAATTTTCAAATGTTAAAAAAAAGTCCAGGACTCCCCCCAACCTGTATGCCTCTTCTTTCAGGGGAATTATGACCCTATCCAGAACAGGTAACACACCACATTCCCGGACAGATGGATTCCTGATCCACAGGATCTGGTCTTATCTGGATTCAACCTCATCCAGTTCATCACTGCCTCCAGACACTGGTTCAGATTGATCTCTGCCATACCTGGATCCGATGTCACAGAGAAGTAGAATTGGGTGTCATCTGCATATTGATGGCACAATCCTCTAAATCTCCTTACAATCTCTCCTAGCTATTATATACAGGGCTTGACAAACCCCGGCGAGAGCTACTCTCCAGTCCCACACCGCGCATGCGCCAGACAAGCACTGCGCATGCACGAAGCGCCGGTGAATGGGACGCACGGAGTGACCGGGTGAAACCTACTCGCCACGGGCAAGAAGATTCAGCGGTTTGTCGAGCCCTGATTTTTTTTATATATATATTAAACAGCATAGGGGACAAGATGGAACCTTGTGGGACCCCATAGCACAATCACCATCCAAGCTCCATCTTCTGAAAATGTCCTGACAGGTAGGACCAGAACCACTACAAGATAGCGCCTCTGATACCCAACTCCACCAGGCACTCCAGAAGGATATCGTGCTCGACGGTATCGAAAGCTGCTGAGAGGTCCAAAAGAATCAACAGGGATGCACTCCCCCTATCTATCTCCGGGTGTAGGTCATCTACCAGGGCAACCAAGGCAGTTTCTGTTCCAAAACCAGGCCTGAAGCCATGCTGAAATGGATCTAGATATTCTTGGAGTTGCAACGCCACCGCCCGCTTGAGTACCTTGCCCAAGAAAGGAATATTAGTGACTGGGCAATAGTTACTCACATCATATGAGTCCAGGGAAGGCTTAAGGAACAGTTTTATCACTGCCTCTTTCAACGTGATGAGAACTGACCCAGATCTAAAAGATGCATTAACAATCCCCTGGATCTAACCAGTCATCCCTTCTTGGCTCGATTTAATAAGCCACAAAGGTCAGGGATTGAGTGAGCACGTGGTCTGTCGTATTCCTCCAAGCACCTTGTCCACATCCTCAGTCTACAAGAGCTGGAACTGATCCAAAGAAAAGTGACTGGGCGGTGCACTCAATACATTCCGTACCCTGCTTATGTAACAGCGAGAGTCCAAATCAGACCGGATGCAAGTAATCTTATCTGCAAAGTGCTTTGCAAAAAAGTCACATGGATTGCTGAGGACTCCTCCAGACACTGGTTCAGATTGATCTCTGCCATACCTGGATCCAATGTCACAGAGAAGTAGAGTTGGGTGTCATCTGCATATTGATGGCACAATCCTCTAAATCTCCTCTAAGAAGCCTCGCACCACTCGAAACAATTCCACTGAATGGCACTGTGCAGATGCAAGGTGGTCGAGTTCTCCTCCAGTGGTGCTCCATCCTTCGCACCACAGTACAACACACAGCCTCAGTCTGCCCCAAAGGGCTGCGCCAAAGGGCACCCCCCTTTAGCTCGTCCCTTTGGTGTGACTCTAGGTTTAAGCCCACCCTTGGTAGTGGCTGCCAGCCACCCCTGCAGCAAATGATCTTTGTCTTAAAGGTGCAGGCCTCTCACCCAGGCAGTGGTGCAGCAGCAACAGTGGCAGCAGCAGCAATAGCAAGGCAAAGGTCTTTTTTCAAGTGGGGTTGGGAAAAATGGTGATCCTCACTCCCAGGCCTCACCTCGCCCTCCTCCTTCTGAAATATGGCTTTTAAATGGCACCTTTTAATATAGAGGCAAAACTTACCATAAAGCATGCATGACCTCTGCCAGGGTCACATAAATGATTCTGTAAATCACAAATGATTCTGCTGAAAATATAAGCTCTGATTCTGATCTCATTCAAACTCTGATTTTGAGTTAATAGGAGTGTAATCAGGACTACACTGGCCAGAAAGACTCTCACTACACCAAGAATTCACCAAGGTTGTATCTAGACTACAATCCTCTTTCGAAAGAGGAATGCAAATAAGGGAAATCGAAAATGCAAATGAAGTGCTGATTTACAAATCTCTCACTTCATTTGCATAATCTCATCCGATCAATTTTTCAGAAGGGATTCTTTAGAAGAAGAAAAAAAGCAGTCTAGATGGGGTTCTTTTGGAAAAAAAACAACCCTTTTTTGAAAGAACCCAGTAAACCTAATTTTTTCAGGAATAAGGGTTCTTTTGAAAAAGGGTGTTTTTTTTAAAGAACCCCATCTAGACTGCTTTTTTTTTTAAATCTCTTCCGAAAAAGCAATCAGATGAAATTATGCAACTGAAGTGCGAGATTTGTAAATCAGCACTTCATTTGCATTTTCGATTTCCTTCATTTGCATCCCTCTTTCAAAAGAGGAATGTTGTCTAGATGCACCCCCAACTCTCGTCAGAGGGGTTTATATCAGAGGCAGGCAAAGAGATATGATACAAAATAATTCCATAGATTAAATCAGAGGGGATTGCTATTAGAAATGTCTGTAGAAGGATGATTCCATTTCACAGCAACTTTGAGGTTTAGCAATTTGATTTTGTTCCACATTGGAATAAAAATAAAAGCTTTTGGAGCATTTTTGCAAAATGGAATTGTATTGAAATGTCCGTTTTCAGACTGAAAACCTGAGCTTTGCAAATTGGGCTCTTACTTATCGGAAGTGACCAGCCATGGAAACCAAACAAAAACCAAACAAACAACAAAAACAAAACAAAAACAATCCTTCCCACTGAAAACTATCTAAATAAATCAAATGATGTGTCTCCACCAAACAGTACATGATCCGAGAAAATGTTCTGACCAGCTCTAGTTGCTATGGAATCAGCAGTGCTGCCCACTTGTGCACAATGCTATTCAGAAATAGAGCAAAATGTCTAAATGGCTGTCAGTAGGACACTTATACTTCCTTGTGTCTCATTTGACCTACCAGTCAAATGTATACAAGGATCCCCCTCTCAATCCATGTACTGAAAGCTGCCACGTACATGGAAAATACTAGCATTTACTAATTAAGGCTGGGATGTTCAAAAGACCCATTGGGAGGCAGGAATCCAAATCCCAAGCAAATTGAATAGGAATTTGAAAATTCTAACTCAACAACACAATCATCAAAATTAAGATCAGTTATCAACCAGCAGAGTGGGAGAATATTGGCAAGCGAATACATTTTTGGGGAGTCTGTGCTATCAACACGCCATTCTTTTGGTATCAGAACTTGACATATCCATTACCAATCCATTCCTCTCTGTCTATTTAAATGTATCTACTCAGAGATAACCATCAACACAGCAGCACTTCAGATAGTGCTGCTGACCTTTGTAAATTCAAGTGCTAGTGAAATATCAAGCTCCCATTGCTAAGTGCAGACTGTGGAGTATTACATTACATCACATTCTACTGCTTAAATTATTCACTGAGGGAACCCTCCTAATTTAACTATACCCCTCTTTTTCTTTTCTCTGAAATGCAGTGTGGAAGTGATGAAGTGGTTCTGATTCAAGCCAAATCAAAATAATCAAGCAATGCACATCAAGAAGGAAGGGAGGAAAAGAGAAAGAACTGGCTAAAACCCTGCACTGCAGTGGATGCGTTCACCATGTGTTTGATTTCAGTTACAGCACTTCTGTGTCAAGAGTGGATAACCTCTAAGCATTGTTACTGCAGACTGGAGTGGTGAGAGAAAGTTGATGACTATTCTTGATCCAACTGCAAGTGTAGAAAAAAAATCAAGAAACGGTTGTAGTCATGTTCATCAAAGACAGATTTACAACCTGTATTTTGGAGAGAACTGGACCAAGATGTGGCATAAAGAAGATTATTTCAGGGACACAAAGACAAATATTGGAATTGTTTACTATTACCATTCGTTTTTAGTGGGTAGGAGTTGTTGGTGGAACAAGTTAATTGGTTGGCAATGTTGTCTCCCACTGCTATTTGATTAAGGCTAGTTTTAAAAGATAATCTTGTAAGATGGAAGTTGAAGCTAGACAAATTCAGCCTGGTAAAAAAAGCACACATTTTTAACAGTCAGAGCAATTAACCATTGGCACAATTTACTAAGGGTTGTGGTGGATTCTTCAGTACTAATAATTTTTAAATCAAAATTGGATGTTTTTCTAAACACTATGCTCTAGGGATTATTTTGGGTTGTTTCCATGACCTGTTCAATACAGGCAGTCAGACAGGATGTCACAATGGTTCCTTCTGTGAATCGATGAAAAAGCGCTGCAGGTTGGGTTGCTGGATTTACAAGCTCTGCTGAAAAAGTTTGTAAATTCAATTCCATTCAGGTACCTTGGGAAGATCCAGTTCCATTTGGATGCTTATCTGATCTGGCCAGGTATGCATACTACATCTGTTTTGGCCTCAGAGCAGCTGCTTCTATCCCCTCGGGCTATGTCTAGACTGCAGGCTTCTTTTGGAAGAACCATTTTTCAGAAGAGATCTGAAAAAACTTCTTCCGAAAGAGAGAGTCCACACACAAAAGGACATCAAAAAAGTGATCTGCTTTTTCGAAAGATAGACACTATATCGCATGTAAGCTGTGATTACTATGGATGGAACGGCCTGCGCTTTTTCCGCTTCCCTCTTCTTTTGAAAGCACTTCCTGTTCCCCGTCCACACATGCCTTTTTTCTGAAAGAGCTCTTCCAGAAAAAGGCTACTTCCTCATAGAAAGAGGATTACCAACGCCAAAAAAACCGCTCTGTTCTTTCAATTTACTTTCAGAAGAACGCGATTGCAGTGTGGATGTAACTCAGGTTTTGTTGAAAAAAAGTGCCATTTTTCTGACAAAACTCTGTAATGTAGACATACCCTCGCTCAGAAGATCATTTTTATCCAAGACAGGTGCTTTCCATCATGTGATTAGTATAATTGGACTTTAATAGCTATTTAGTATCCTTAATTGCTGCCACAACAGAACTCCACAGCAACAAAACATCAGAGGTATTTTGGTGCCAAAGTCCTTTAAGATCTGACAATAACAGGTGCTGTGTGAAACTGCTGCAAAGTAGCACTTCAAAATGAAAAATAAAAAATGTGACAGATTTTTCCATATTTCTTCTCAACCTGGAATCAAAATGGAAATTAAAAAAAAAACCTGGCAACAATAGCACCCTACCCGCCCCCCACCCTTCATGTCAGGTGTATTACATTTCTTTATCAGACACTGAAGCTTTTAGGATGTTAAGGTTGGCATTATCAAAAAATCAAAGGAAACCACAGTGGCTGCAGTTTACATCAGGGAACAAAGTGAAATCTTTCCTGAACAAGCAATTATCAAATTACGGACCTGTCACTACAGTTTCCTGAAAAGGGTCAGCACCTTCCGTTGTTCCTGACAGACAAAGAACGTGTGACAGGCTGGATCAATACTTCAGTCAACTAAACAGCTGGCTAATAACAGGACTTGCAGCAGACAAAGATTTGTTTGAGGACAATGCAATAACTGCCTTTTCAAAAGAGAGGCTTTTGGGGGAGGGGTCTCCTTTTGTTTATTTTGTGTTTTGTTTGTTTTTGTTTGTTTTGTTTTCCCTATGTGATCAACAGCTGGGTTTCTTCAGAATCTCTCCTCCATGTCCCACCCTTTACTATATGAAGCTGAGAACAGGCAGCAATTCAATGAAGCTTGAGATTTTTGTATCTAAAAAAAAATTTGCAAAAACTGCTAGACATGGGAAAAGATGGAGGCCAAAAAGATTAAAAGCCTTATATTCTCAAGTTTCCCATGAGTTAACTGTAAATTGATAATGATAGCATTTCCTTTTGAATGTAGGTATTACACTGAACGGTGTTTTACTTCTCTGAACATTTTATGGTGTAAAAACCTTTTGCATCATCTGATTTCCATGGAAAGCATAACTGAAATTGCTTTTCAGTGAAAATACCACAATTTGTATGGTTTATATGGCCAACGTGACTAACAGCAGTCAGTCTGTCTGGAAAGACAGGACAAAACATCTTTTAAAACTTTGAGAATTTTCAGTGATTTTTAATGATACTATCTGTCATCTATTTTCTATTGTTATAAAAAAAGATATAAACAAGACTGGGTGGTAAGTGTTATGTAATGTGTCTCAGAATTTTCCATAGTAACAATAACAACAACAACAACGAGACAGGAAGCAATGTTAACTAGTCAATTAACATAAGCAAATGCCTGATTTGTTAAAAAAAGAGCCAATCAGATATTACACATATAACTACATAGATAATTACTGGCTTGAAGATGAATACTACTTTTTCTGGACTTACAAACTGTATCTGCCTATAAATCTCTTTCTACTGTCTCTCTCTTTACAAATTCATTTTCTGTCCTTTTGCATTAGTTTGAAAGAGGAACTACTACAAGCTACACATTCATGACCAGAACAGAGAAGTTTTGTAATGTCTAATGAAGACATTAGAAAGTGTGCAGTAATAAAGGAAACAGGAAAAGGGATGCTAATGAGACACTTTGGAATTGCAAATTCTGCGGGGGATTTAAATATCCCCCACGGCATTTGCATGAACATGGCTGCCGCTTTTTTCCGGCTCGGGGTTTTGCCGGAGAAAATCGCCAGTCTAGACATGATCTTGCGGAAAATAGCCCTTTTCCGGAAGATCCCTTATTCCTACTTGAAAGGG
Source organism: Pelodiscus sinensis (assembly GCF_052426305.1). Taxonomy (NCBI): domain Eukaryota; kingdom Metazoa; phylum Chordata; order Testudines; family Trionychidae; genus Pelodiscus; species Pelodiscus sinensis. The sequence goes on along the minus strand of NC_143052.1, from coordinate 338,091,569 downwards.
ATCCCTTACTTTCAAGTAGGAATAAGGGATCTTCCGGAAAAGGGCTATTTTCCGCAAGATCACGTCTAGACTGGCGCTTTTCTCTGGCAAAACCCCGAGCCGGAAAAAAGCGGCAGCCATGTTCATGCAAATGGCGCGGGGGATTTAAATATCCCCTGTGGAATTTGCAATTCTGACTGGTCTCATTAGCATCCCTTTTCCAGAAAGGGGGTGCCAATGTAGACACAGCCATAGTGAATTGGATTGTTCAAGTTACAAGAACATTCCCTGTGGTTTATCTCCCGAATGGAGTTCTCTCTGAACTTTAAAAGAAAGCTCTGAGAGGATCAGGACCAGTTACAGGAAGGGAGTGTAGCTATCTAACAGAGGGGTGTCTGAGCACAATTGATCCCTAAAGGACAACCAATCTGCAACACTGCTTACAGAGTAAAATTGTACTTAAGGCAAGAAAAGGTGCCAGAATGTGGTTCGCCAGTGTGATCACTTTGGAAGAAAGAAATATTCATTTTAAGTGGATTCTGTCAAAACTGGAAGATTTTTTTGAGGAAAGCTGAGAATTAGAGTCTTGAACCTCAGTTATACTCTAAGCTCACTGTGTCCAGCCAGTTCTGAGTCCACATTATACCAGCACTATCAAATAAGCCACAATATTCTGAAAATGTAAATAATGTAATGTAAAAAATGTAAAGACAACCACCCACTCTCAATCGGTCAAATAGCCACCTGTGGATAGCATCTAGCATGTGGGACAACACAACTCTAAATCCTCACTTTGCAAAACATTTCTCCCTTAATTGCTGGCCTTTCCCAAATGGTCAGCATGTGTTTCTTGGTTGGTCACAGTCGGATTTAAAGGATGGATGCAGAACTCCTGCCTTTCTTTGTGCTGTAAGGCCTCTAAAAAGGATTATATTGCAGATTTTGCCTTCTGTATACTCAGAACATTTAAAATGCCATTAAACCTTTGCTTTTGCTTCTCTGTGGGTTCCTGCATCCTACAGCTTGCAAAATTTCAGAGCCTGCAGGGGTTCATATTGTACTCCAAGCCATATGTATGTTGCACATGTTTCTGTAAAGCCTTTCTGTGGAAGAACGTTGCAAGCCTTGTTTCTTATTTTTGTATGGCAATTTTGTGTGACACTTATTTATATACCTTATTATGTATTGGAGTCCCCAGTGCTCATTTTTCATAGTGATCTAACTTGCTTTATATTCTTCCCCTGAAAGCCCTAAGCACAGTGGTTCTATATAATCTCAAGGTTTTTCAGAACTCCACAACAGACAATCTGCTTTGATGCTGTGAGAAACAGCTAAAGCTTTCCACTTAAAAGTTAGTCTCTCCATGTGGAACATCTGTTGGATTCTAGCACACTAAAGCTTCCCCCGCCAGAAAAACCAAAAGAACAAACACCCTTGCCAAGGATGGCCATTGATTAAGCATAGCGTATTGGTTCAGTGGCAGCCTGACTTCTCTTCCTCCTTCTGTTGTCCTCCCACAAGAAATTAAATACCCCAGGAAGACAGCTGTTGCCAGAATTTGGGTTACACAATGATATGGTCAAACATGTACTATTCAAGTAGGAGAGGATCCTCATTTAAAGACAAACGTTCAGAGTTGTTACAGGACATTGAATTGCCTTGACAGTTACCCTGTAATGAAAGCCTTATCTTCAAGATTTCAAATATATATTTTTTGTTCTTTAACCAGTCTTTGCTGCACAGTCTGTAGCAAAATCAAACATGTTATTGTAGTATTCTGTTCTTCAGCCATCCTTAGCACCCATGTTTCATTTCTGTGCAACAAAGATGGTATAATTATGCTTATATAGATCCACAGCTTTGTAGCAAGCTTGAGGGCAAAAATTCCTTCACAGAGAATAATGGGACCAATCTATGGATTCAGCATCTGCTAGATGCACATCCATAACTTTTAAGCATCTTCCAGCACTGTCCAAGATGCTGCCCAAATAGTTGACAGCTGCCAACTGCTTTCTGTTCCATCTGGTTGTAATCTGCCGCTGCTGGCCGCATAATGGTGAAGGCCGGAGACTTAGTTTTATCTGGATAGCCAGACTAAAACATGCTGCTTCTTGCCCAACCAGTACTCATCAGCTGTAGGACTTCACCAAAGGAAGACAACAAGGCAATATTACTGGTGTATCTGAAGCATAATGATCTTCAGCCCAAGCACCAGTGACCATTGCTTACTCAAGCTTAGCCATCAACCAACCATGGTAGTGTTGCATAAAAAAGCCTCCACCTGAGCTTACTTGATTTTACACATGCATTTTCTGAAAATACACTAAACTGTGAGGTCTAAGGTTTTAAACTGCAACTCGTAATCTGTCTGTAGTGGTCAATTGTGGAAGAACTTTGTATGTGTTAGTTTAGGGGTGATGAGGCCTCTATTCTTTCCCCCCTTTTCCCTATTACTGATGAGCCAGAAGCAAGTCTTTGAGAACACATGCCATTTAAGATAAGCATTGTTGCCAGTATAGCAAGAACAAATTGTAGATAAGGGCAAGAACGCATAAACAATTCTGTTTACCCTAATGTACTGATCACGTAAACAGGGCCAAACAACAAGTAGATCTAGAACAGAACCAGATTGATAACTAACAGCTAAGCCCTACATCAGCCCTACGTAATGAGTAACCCATGAAAATTTCCAAACTGCAAAACAAGGCAGGGAAAAATGTATTTAAGGCTGCCTCAGAGCCTAACAAATTGGACCTCACCGATGGGCTTTGGGTACCGGCGCCTTGGAAGCTGAGACAACCTCCCACTTTGTCTGCAGCCTACCCGGGGTTCCAGGCTTGCAGGAAGGGATGTAAGATATGTCACTTCTTTGTTATATTGTTCTTCCAGTTATGGGGCACAGCTGTTAGCTGTCAGGAAAACAAACTACTTGTGTTTGCCAGATACCTGTGCGGTGTATTTTGTACTTTGGGAACCCAGTGTCCGACCTGAGACTTACTCTGGCTGGCTACTCTTTCAAACCTTGCAACTTGCTGTTAGCTTTGTAAAAATTTGTGATCTTTGTAACTCTCAGAAACATACTGTAAGCTGCAACTTTGTAATCTTTGTAACTCTCTATTAAGTGGTTTGGCCAAACTTTCCTTCCAATGATTCCAACTTCTGTTACTGGATTTCAACCCAAGAGTTGTGTCAAAGATTTTCCTAAGTTTTGTTGGGGTTGTTAACCTATATTTCCTAGCCCCCACTATACAGAGACATATTTAGGCTTTATGATTAATTGGGACAATATGAACTGCTGGGAAATTGATGTAACAGACAGCATTTGATGAATGCATTTGTATCAAGTGCTATATGACGGATGTGAAACAGCAATTTCAGGGAGAAAGAGATGTTCCAGTTCAGAAGTGAAAAGACTTTCTTTTCTAATGTTCCATTCTTTCACTTCCTTTTCCATGTCCCTTCTTCAAATTTCTCACTATAAAGTGGAGTGATAACACTTTCTTACATTCTGACCAAGGTTCTCTGAGGAATAATTGGTATCTAAAGTACCATGTAAGTAATAAGAATGCTTATCACATTTATTAGAGATCAAACAAAGCCTCATGTTCCCAAAATAGGATAGGAATCCACATCTTCTTTTCCAATTTTTACATGGCAGAAATGCATATTGTTACATGTATAGAGCAGCTGTGCATCTGCGAAGACATGGCTATACATGTAGCAGTGATAATGGCTAACATACTGAAGGCACTCTGAAAGGGCAGTTTGTTGTAGAACCAACATCCACTGTCTTTAGTTTGTAGATTCAAAGTATTAACTACCTAGATGAGTTAATAACTTTGGCTAAGTCCCTCTAAGCTGCCAGTCTAACTGAGCGACCTCATTGTGCTTTAGTTTACAAGGAATAATAATGTAAAATTCTCATATATATAGGCAGTTCTCTGTTACCCCCCCAAATATTCTCACTGGAGACCACCCAGGGTTACACTAGTATGGGTTTATTTCCACTAGGTAAAACTAAAGAGGAGAAAGCAGCCACCAAAGGTTTAAACTAAAGAAGATAGAACTCTCTCTCTCTCTCTCTCTCTCTCTCTCTCTCTCACACACACACACACACACACACACACACACACAGACAAGCAAGCAAGCACACACCCCTCCGTTCATTCACTCACTCATTCACACTCATTCATTCCTGCCCTTAGGCACTCACACACTTACACAGACATGTGGGTTGCAGAAGGAGCCAAGGCATGTGGATCCTGGAGGGTCTGTCTGCTCATCATGGTTGGGGAAGCTGGTCAGGAGAGACACTGGAGGGGAGCATCTCAGGATCAGAGGAAGGAAAAACAGAGAGAGACTCACATGTGCTCCTTCTCTTTATATAGTGTCTGAATGGCTCCTGTGATTCATTCGCCTTGTCATCAGGGAGCATGCCCAGACATCCCTTTATCCAGCAGGGAGCATGCCCATACTGTGATGACTCATTGAAATGTGCTCCATTGTTCCAAGCCTTCTTCAAACACACTCTCACACTCATACACTCTATTCACTCAGAGGAGAATGGAGCTGAGGGAAAGTTACAAGCAAGGTGGCTGAGAGTTACAAAGATTACAAGGTTGCAGTTTACAGTAAATTTGAGAGTTACACAGATTACACAGTTTGACAAAGATCACAGTGAGTTACAGTTTAAAACCTTAGACCTTACAGTTTGGTGTAGCTTCAGAAAATCTATGTATATAATTCTAGTGAGCTCAGGCGGAGGCTTTTTTATGCAACATTCTCAATCTGAGATGCTCACTGGGAAGTTGGTAGAGTATTACGATTCCTTACTCTTTGTTTTCATCTCATCAGCTTTCATAGAATCATAGAATCATAGGACTGGAAGGGACCTCGAGAGGTCATTGAGTCCAGCCCCCCGCCCTCAAGGCAGGACCAAGCTCTGTCTACACCATCCCTGACAGATGTCTGTCTAACCTGTTCTTAAATATCTCCAGAGAGGGAGATTCCACCACCTCCCTTGGCAATTTATTCCAATATTTGACCACCCTGACAATTAGGAATTTTTTCCTAATGTCCAATTTAAACCTCCCTTGCTGCACTTTAAGCCCATTACTCCTTGTCCTGTCCTCAGAAACCAAGAGGAACAAATTTTCGCCTTCCTCCTTGTGACACCCTTTTAGATATTTGAAAACCGCCATCATGTCCCCCCTTAATCTTCTTTTTTCCAAACTAAACAAGCCCAGTTCATGAAGCCTGGCTTCATAGGTCATGTTCTCTAGACCTTTAATCATTCTTGTCGCTCTTCTCTGTACCCTTTCCAATTTCTCCACATCTTTCTTGAAATGTGGCGCCCAGAACTGGACACAGTACTCCAGCTGAGGCCTAACTAGTGCAGAGTAGAGTGGCAGAATGACTTCACGAGTTTTGCTTACAACACACCTGTTGATACAACCTAGAATCATATTTGCTTTTTTTGCAACAGCATCACACTGTTGACTCATATTCAACTTGTGGTCCACTATGACCCCTAGATCCCTTTCCGCCATGCTCCTTCCTAGACAGTCGCTTCCCATCTTGTATGTATGGAACTGATTGTTCCTTCCTAAGTGGAGCACTTTGCATTTCTCTTTATTAAACTTCATCCTGTTTACCTCTGACCATTTCTCTAACTTGCTAAGTTCATTTTGAATTATGTCCCTATCCTCCAAAGAAGTTGCAACCCCACCCAGTTTGGTATCATCTGCAAACTTAATAAGCGTACTCTCTATCCCAATAGCTACATCATTGATGAAGATATTGAACAGTACGGGTCCCAAAACAGACCCTTGTGGAACTCCACTTGTTATCCCTTTCCAGCAGGATTTAGCACTGTTAACAACAACTCTCTGACTATGGTTATCCAGCCAATTATGCACCCACCTTATCATGGCCCTATCTAAGTTATATTTGCCTAGTTTATCAATAAGAATATAATGTGAGACCGTATCAAATGCCTTACTAAAGTCTAGGTATATGACATCCACCGCTTCTCCCTTATCCACAAGGCTCGTTATCCTATCAAAGAAAGCTATCAGATTAGTTTGGCATGACTTGTTCTTCACAAACCCATGCTGACTATTCCCTATCACTTTATTACTTTCCAAGTGTTTGCATATGATTTCCTTAATTACCTGCTCCATTATCTTCCCTGGGACAGACGTTAAACTGACCGGTCTGTAGTTTCCTGGGTTGTTCTTATTCCCCTTTTTATAGATGGGCACAATATTTGCCCTTTTCCAGTCTTCTGGAATCTCCCCTGTCTTCCATGATTTTTCAAAGATCATAGCTAAAGGCTCAGATACCTCCTCTATCAGCTCCTTGAGTACCCTGGGATGCATTTAATCAGGACCTGGTGACTTGATGACATCTAACTTTCCTAAGTGATTTTTAACTTGTTCTTTGTGTATCCTATCTTCTAAACTTACCCTCTCTCTGCTTGTATTCACTACGTTAGGCACACCTCCAGACTTCTCGGTGAAGACCGAAACAAAGAAGTCATTGAGCATCTCCGCCATTTCCAAGTTTCCTGTTACTGCTTCTCCCTCCTCACTGAGCAGTGGGCCTACGCTGTCCTTGGTCTTCCTCTTGCTTCTAATGTATTTATAAAAGGTCTTCTTGTTTCCCTTTATGCCTGTAGCTAGTTTGATCTCATTTTGTGCCTTTGCCTTTCTAATCTTGCCCCTGCATTCCCGTGTTGCTTGCTTATATTCATCCTTTGTTATTTGTCCTAGTTTCCATTTTTTATAGGACTCCTTTTTTATTTTGAGATCATGCAAGATATCCTTGTTAAGCCAAGCTGGTCTTTTGCCATATTTTCTATCTTTCCTACACAGCGGAATTGTTTGCTTTTGGGCCCTTAACAACGTCCCTTTGAAATACTTCCAACTCTCCTCAGTTGTTTTTCCCTTCAGTCTTGCTTCCCATGGGAACTTACCTACAAGTTCTCTGAGCTTATCAAAATCTGCCTTCCTGAAATCCATTACCTCAATTGTGCTGGTTTCCCTTCTACCTTTCCTTAAGATCATGAACTCTATTATTTCATGATCACTGTCCCCCATACTGTCTTCCACTTTCAAGTTCTCAACTAGTTCCTCCCTATTTGTTAAAATCAAATCCAGAACAGCTTCTCCTCTGGTAGCTTTTTCAACCTTCTGAAACAGGAAGTTGTCTCCAATGCAGTCCAGAAACTTATTGGATAGCCTGTGCCCCGCTCTGTTTGTTTCCCAGCATATGTCTGGATAGTTGTTTATATTAGATTGTTCAAATGAAGGGTGAAAACCCATCTGAAAAAGTAGTGTATTCCTTTACATTGTTGTCATTTTACATTGTGTCACATCAAGCAGGATTAAGAGATGTCTCATCATATCACAATGTAAATCAGCACAATGCAAATATGATGGGACATTCCAGATATAGTCAGCATGAATCCAATCTGAATTCATTTGCATACCCTCATCAAAGATCTTGTTAACTGGTAGGTGGCTCTACATGAGCACTATGCTCTAGTGTTCAAGAAATACAAACATTTTATCTCAGTAAGGTACAACTAGGAGTATTGGGAAGTTACTGAGCAAAGGAAAATGTAGCCTGAATATCAGAGAACAAACATTTAAAAACTATTGTAGTTTCAGTCCATTGTAGCTTATGAGGTACATTATAGATTTAAGTTATCTTAAATACAGAGATAAGATCAGTATATAGCAGTAATGCCATTAGCATATAGGGTCAACCTTGTAATAAATCAGCAAGAAGCAGTTAGCATAAGAAAATTAAGTCTATGAAACTTAGCATAAGTAATTTAACCATTAGTGACCTAAATCACTAGATGGCATAATACTGCAAGTTGAACCTCTCTAGCTTGACACTCTCTGGTCTGGCAACATCCATGGTCTGGTATGATGTCAGTTAGCTCGATGTCCACTTATCATGGATGTGGCCATGTTTCCAATGGTCCCGTATCTTTTGTTTATGGCCACAAGTCTTGGTGCTCTGTGTTCTGTGATATTATTTAGATCTAATATTGATCTCCTGTGGTCCAGCAAATTTTCTGGTTCAGCACTGGTCAGGTCTCAAGGGTATCAGACTAGAGAGGTTCAACCTATATTTTGCTTATTTTGCAATATATAAAACTCTGCTGAGATCTCGCAAAAAACACTGATTGGAACTGGAAGAAGTTAGTTGACACCAGCTTTGCATATTGTGGGATAGGAACATCAACAGATGTATAACCACAAGATTGCCATAGTAACCAATTGACATATATGTTGTTAAGTTTAAGATAATTAATATATTAGCCTATAAAGTAAGGATTCCCCAACAGGATTAGGCTATAGAAGTTAGTTATAACAAAGAAGGTAGAACACTTATAAATATTCATGGCAAGCATCAGACCAAATAGTAGACCTAATCATGAGACCTTGACTATTGGACTCCCTTGAAATGTAAGAGACAAGACTGGATTTCGTGGACCACAAGCTATCTTCCTGTTTCTAGGGCTTCACAAGAATTGTGTGAATAGGGGGTATGACAGGATGCCGAGTGACAAATTAATACTGAACTATTACTACCTTCTTGTTTACTACAAGAGTTAATAAAGTGATTGAAAATTCAAAATATTTTTCCTAAGTGTGAGTATTGCAGCCATTCATGTCATGGTTCCCAACCACAGTAATTCTAATTCCACTATTGTGGAACCAGAATCTATCAAACTATCTGGGACCAGAACCTATCAAACCTCAGAAGTCTAATTTGATAACTGGGAATTTTAAAGTAACCGGTATACCCAATACAATTCGTATACAATCAATAGGTTCAGATAAATACAAAAACCACCACTGCCACCACCACCCAGGCCAGCCACTCAAGCCATTCTGACATAACCAAGTCAAAATTGTTTTTCATGATGCTGGAATTGTCAGGAAAATGATTGACAAGACATTTGTCATACTTCTTGCGCAAATTGAACAATGACTAATATTCCACATTATAATCATGGAGGCACTGCACCAAATCAATTTAGCTGTTAATTTGTCAGAAGTGATTATTCTTCTGACTCATAATGAAAACTCATTTTATTTCAACCTAAATTAATAAAACAAGGGGGAAAAGCTATTTAAGCTTGTTAAACTTCCTCATTAGTCTGTTTATATTATGGTAAATACACATTGTTCTCCTCTGTCTTGTTTGTGCTTCTTGATTATGTTATAAGCATTCTGCAAAAAGCAACGCTTTGTGAAAAAACTGTAGCTATGGAAAAGTTTGTTATTTTCCACTGAGCAGTGTCTACAGATTAGGGATCTGGAAAATGAAACTACTTGGTTCTAAAACTGACCCTTTTGAGTACATAGGCCTAATCTTAGAGGTTAAAAGTGCCTTTAATTACCAGTGAAGTTAATGGAAGTTGAAAGTCCTCCCCTCATCACAGAAGATACTTAGGTTGAAGATAACAAGAAGCTCATAAATACATTGATAGACAGAATGTTTTCTGTACACAGTATATAAATAGGACCAAATACTCAGCTAATGTAGATTGATATTTTTCCATTGATTTCAACAGAGCTATACAAATTTCTACTAGTTGAAAATCTAGCCCTGAGTTTTGAACAGATGTTATTCTCCTCATAGTCTGATGCCATGCTTGAGCTGGGAGTTGCTGAGGTTCTCATTATATTTGTTTCTTCTAACAGATTTTGTGATATGGGACAGGCTTCTACTAGCATGTGGGTTAAACTGTCACTTAGAAAAGCTTTGTTCTTCAGCAAAATCTCTCTCTTCTAGTGCAGTTGAACCATGAAATGCATGTGCTGTATCTGTCCACACTTTTTCACATAATAGAGCCAATGTCCATGCCAAACAGTTGAAGTGAGAGAATGCATCCTTGTTTGACAACTGTGTCTATTGTGAGCCATTTATTCAAGTCTGTTTTTACTTTAACTGTACACCTTGTCACAAAGACTTGATGATGTCTATTTTTGCTGTCATACAATAACAATTCAAGATGTTCTATGCTAAATCACGATGAAGGCTGTCAAGTGATTGCTTGAAATCCATGAAGTTTGTGGGGTTTTGCCATTCAGTGCTCTCTTCAGAGATGGTTCTTAGGGTGAAAGTCTGGTTTGAAGTATTTCCTGGTCTGCTCTTAGCTTCTCTTCAACTCTTGGGAAGCGACTGTCTGGGAAGGAGTATGGCAGAAAGAGATCAAGGAGTTATAGTGGACCACAAGTTTTGAATATGAGTCAGCAGTGTGATGTCATTGCAAAGAAAGCAAACATGATTCTGGGATGCATTAACAGGTATGTTGTGAGCAAGACACGAGAAGTCATTCTTCTGCTCTATTCTGAGCTGGTTAGGCCTCAGTTGGAGTATTCTGTTCAGTTATGGGCACCGCATTTCAAGAAAGATGTGGAAAAATTGGAGAGGGTCCAGAGAAGAGCAACAAGAATGATTAAAGGTCTAGAGAACATGACCTTTGAGGGTAGGCTGAAGGAATTGGGTTTGTTTAGTTTAGAAAAGAGAAGACTGAGGGGAGACATGATAGCAGTTTTCAGATATCTAAAAGGGTGTCATAAGAAGGAGGGAGAAAACTTGTTCATCTTGGCCTCTGGGGATAGAACAAGAAGCAATGGGCTTAAACTGCAGCAAGGGAGGTTTAGGTTGGACATTAGGAAAAAGTTCCTAACTGTCAGGGTAGTCAAACACTGGAATAAATTTCCCAGGAAGGTTGTGGAATCTCCATCTGTGGAGATATTTAAGAGTAGGTTAGATAAATGTCTATCAGGGATGGTCTAGACAGTATTTGGTCCTGCCATGAGGGCAGGGGACTGGACTCGATGACCTCTTGAGGTCCCTTCCAGTTCTAGTATTCTATGATTCTTTCCTTTATTATGCTTAAAATAATGCTGCAGAAGACTTCATCACTGAAAGGAGTATAAAGTGCAAGCCAAATTGGATTACTTGAAAGAATGTCACAAATAAACAAGGTGGTAATTTCAATGACCAGTTAAAACAAGATTTGGTCATCAAATATCTATAACTTAAAGAAGAGGAGCCAAAAGCCTATGCAATCCCCTGGGCAAGGCAGTAAGGTGTGTGTGTGTGGCGGAGGGGGGGGGGATACAACTCCGTGCTCTCAGAAGAAGTGGGGTTGAGGGCAGCCAGCTCTCTGCACTGCTCAGAGAATGATGCTCCATGGTCCCCTTCCTTCCCCCGTCCTCGGAGCCACATGGAGCTTGTGATGGGGTCCTCTGGCAGTGATTTAAAGGGCGAAGGACAGCAGCAGTTGCAGTGATTTTTAATTTGGGGGTATACAGTTAAGTTGAGCCTCTATTATGGTGTCTTTGAAAAGTTTCCATGCAGTTTGCAGGGATTTCTCTTTTGGCACTGTACCTTTTAATTTTTTGTTTAACCGCCTCATTTTTTGTAGTTTTTTTTTTAATTAAATGCCACAGCATTAGGCTGATGTGGTGTTTTTCCCACGACAAGGATGTTAAATTTAATTATATTATGGTCACTATTTTCAAGCAGTCTAGCTTATATTCACCTCTTGGCCCAGATCCTGCGCTCCATTGAGGACTAAATAAAGAACTGCATCTCTCTTGTGGGTTTCAGAACCAGCTGCACCAAGAAGCAGTCATTTAAGGTGTCAAGAAACTTTACCTCTGTATCCCGTTCTGAGGTGATGTGTATCCAGTCAATATGGGGATAGTTGATATCCCCTTCTATTATTGAGTTTATTTTTATAGACCCTCTAATCTCCCTTAGCATTTCATAGTCAATGTCCTGGTCAGGGAGTCGGTAATATATTCATATTATTATAGCATGGAATTACTATCCATAAAGATTCTATAGCACAGTTTGGTTCATTTACCATTTTTACTGTACTTCATTTGATTCTATGCTTTCTTTTACATATATTGCTGCCACTCCAGCAGCATAAACTGTTCTGTCCTTCTGATATATTTTGTACCCTGGTATTACTGTGTCCCATTGATTATTCTCATTCCACCAAGTTTCTGTGGTGCCTATTATATCGATATCCTCATTCAATACAAACATAAGAACATAAGAATGGCCATACTGGGTCAGACTAAAGGTTCATCCAGACCAGTATCCTGTCTCCCAACAGTGACCAATGCCAGGTGCCCCAGAGGGAGTGAACCAAACAGGTAATGATTAAGCAATCTCGCTCCTGCCATCCATCTCCACCCTCTGTCAAACAGAGGCTAGGAACACCAGTCTTTACCCATCCTGGCTAATAGCCATTAATGGACTTAATCTCCATGAATTTACCTAGTTCTCTTTTAAACCCTGTTATAGTCCTAGCCTTCACAACCTCCTCAGGCAAGGAGTTCCACAGGTTGACTGTGCACTGTATGAAGAAGAACTTCCTTTTATTTGTTTTAAACCTGCTGCCCATTAATTTCAAGGCTAGTTCACCCATCTTATTATTTAGACTGGTAGCATTTGTATATAAGGATTTTAAAAGTTACTATGTAAGTCACTATTTAACTGTCTGTCATTACCTTAGGTGACTGAATGGGACTCTTTCTCATATAAAACAAAAAACAGGACTATGTAGCACTTTAAAGACTAACAAGATGGTTTAATGGGTGATGAGCTTTCATGGGCCATCTTGTTAGTCTTTAAAGTGCTACATAGTCCTGTTTTTTGTTTCAGCTACACCAGACTAACACGGCTACATTTCTATCACTCTCTTTCTCATATGACTTTCTCATCAGATCTTACCCATATTTTGTCATCCTCCAACCTTTTCTATTTACTAGGACATAAGAATCTCTATTAATAAACCCTCCACTAAAAAATGTCTCTCTCTGATCCACGTGCTCCTCCACAGCTATCAGCTTTCCCCTATGCTTAGTTTAAAAACTGCTCTACATCCTCTTTAATTTTAAGTACAGGCAGTCCCCGGGTTACGTACAAGATAGGGACTGTAGGTTTGTTCTTAAGTTGAATTTGTATGTAAGTCGGAACTGGTACATATTGTAGGGGAAACTCTAGCCAAACATTTCTCCAGAGCTCAGTTTTATTCTCCCACACCTCACTTCCCTCAGTCCTTTATTCTCAAGCTGAGGTGTCTGCTGAGAAAAGCTGCTCCGCGTCTCCCTGGTCTGCTGGGGGCGGGGGGGTGCTAGCTTCACGTCTCCCTGGTCTGCTGGGGGGAAGCAGCTAGTGCGGGGTTGCCTCACCCCGTTTGTAAGTAGGGATCCGATGTAAGTCGGATCCATGTAACCCGGAGACTGCCTGTACTAGCAATCTGGTTCCATTTTGGTTTAGGTGGTGCCCATCCTTCCTGTATAGGCTTCCACTTTCCCAAAAGTTTCCCCAGTGCCTAATAAATCTAAACCCCTCTTCTCTATACCATTGTCTCATCCACGCATCGAGACCCTGTAGTTCTGCTTGTCTACCTGGCCCTGCATGTGGAACTGGAAACACTTCAGAGACTGCTAATATTGAGATCCTGCATTTCAGTATCTTTCCTAGCAGCCTAAATTTGACCTTCAGAACCTCTTGCCTATTCTTCCCTATGTTATTAGTATCTACATGTATCACAACCACCAACGCAATTTAGCACAACACATAAATCTATCTAGATGTCTTAAGGGAGCCATAACCTTCATACCAGGCAGGCAAGTCACCATACGGTTGTCCTGCTCATCGCACACCCAGCTGTCAGTTTCTAATGATTGAATCCCCCATTACTAAAACCAGTCTTTTCATAATAACTGTTTTTCCCTCTTCTTGTTCTTTTACGCTGTGTCCAGACTCAGGGTTTTTTTTCGAAAAAACTTCACCTGCGTCTAGACTGCAGCTGCATTCTTTTGAAATTAAATCGAAAGAACGTGACTTTTCTTTCGACGGCGGTAAACCTAATTCCACAAGGAAGAATGCCTTTTTTCGAAAGTGCTCTTTCAAAAAAAGGCATTCTTGAAAGCAAACAGGGCTTTTTAGAAAGAGAGCATCCAGACTCACTTGCTGCTTTCTTTCGAAAAAGCAGCTTGCTTTTTCGAAAGTTCCGCGTGCAGTCTAGACGCTCTCTTTCGAAAGAGGCTTTCAGTCTAGACATAGCCTTAAAGATGTAAACACCAGTTAATGGGCTGTCCTGAAAAGGATTTTTTCCCCTGAATTAAGAACGTGGAATGTATGCAATTCTCTTTAAGGTAAAGATCTTCAATTTCTGTCTCTTAAGTGTGATTGCTTCTCTAGTATGGCTCTATACAAATCAATAACAACAACATCTATCCCTAAGGAAAGGCACTTTCAAAAAGTTTAAGAACCTTTTCAAAAGCAACTTAGGCACGAAGCAACCTAAGCTTCATTGACTTTCCAAATCACTTAGATGGTTTTTACAAAATTTACTCTATGTATTTTTTGGGAAACAAAAGTGTTTGGTAGAATATATGTGTGGGTTCCAGTCAATGAAGGAATGCAGGATTTCTTTACTAAGAACCCGATTTTCAAACATGCAAATCCTTCCTGCATTACAAATATCATAGGTACATTGCAAACGAGGTGTTGTCACATAGATGTGTTCTGACAGGCATTCTTAGCATGCATCCCTGTTATGCCTGATTGGTGTGTAAATAGCCCATCTTTGTACACAGCTGTATTATCTCCTGCAGCAGGGAAGAGATGGGATTCCTCTAATGACTACAAAGGAGGTGGGCAAGCAGTAATAGAGACGACTGCAATTTATGTTGTAATAACTTAGGTAGAAACAACTGTGTGTGTGCCAACTTCGTGTGTTTAAATCTAAAATCCTTTGTCAGACAGTCCTGTTTCTATACCATGAGATTGCTCTAAAATAATTGGCTACAATACTTCTGTTGCTAACCAGAAACACGAGGACACATTTTTTATAGTCGCTCATGCAGTAGATTAGGGGAAATGGATATATACTGTATTGCTTACATTACCTTTTTGTGTTTTCAGAATGTGTGTCTGCAGAGGAGACATTCTGATACCATGGTGATGAGTGGGGAAGAAAACTGATAGATTTTGAATGATTTTTCTTGCAATTTTTCCCCTGATATGCCTGTTTGTGTTCTGTATCTGGTCTGTGTGCAGTCTTTAAATTACTCAAGCCCCTCTAGATTGTCCAGCAGTTGAATTAAATCTGTGTTCTGTTTATATATACTTTTTTTCTGTATCTTGTATTATGCCTATAACTAGAAATGGGATAGAACTTATTGTAAATAAACTCTCCAGTTAGTTTCATAAGATTCACCCCAGTGAAATGAATAAAATTACAGATTATAAGTTTACAGATAAGTTTCATAGCCGCCCCAGTGAAATGAATATAATTACAGATGTGCATTTCTAAGTGGCTTCATTTCAAAATACTTGCAGCATAAAGAGATAGGAAAATAAACATTTAAGAACTACACATCTGGTGCTATTATTCTTTACTGTCTTGCACAAGTGTGTTCTTTTTAAATAAAGAAACTATTATGCTGTGGCAGCTCTGGAAAATGAGGGAAATGGTGTGAAAAAAATGTATCCACCTCAGCTTTCAATGAGTAGTGCCTGGGCTCATTTCATTGTCATACTAGTCCCTTTCAAGACAGAGAGCTGTGATCACACATTTTATATATCAATTTTTCATAAAATAGTGGAAAAGAGAAGTTGGTACATTACTCCTTGGTAATGAGGGATGCAAATAATAATAATAAAAAAGTTTATGGACCATATATGCACAAAAGTCTGTGAAATAGCACCTGAACAATGTCTGCATATATCCATTGGCATGGCATGTATCGATATCCACATGTACATTCATAAAGAGACACTTCACCTGTTTTGCCTAGGCAAATACCGATTTGCATGCAAAGATATCATGGTGAGTAGAATTTACTGCAAAAAGCGTGTGACCATTCTGACTGATTAAGTCCATGCTGGGAAAAACAGAACTGCAGTTATGACTGAGCACAGATGAGGGGAGCAAGGACCTTTTGTTTGTTTATTCAGGACATTTGAGTTTTATTGCTGGCTGTAACACTGACCAAATCATTCAGCTGCTTGGTATCTCAGACTTGAACACTTTTAAAAAAAACTGACTAGTCATTATGATGGCCTCATTTTCCGGATGCCAAAGTAGACAGAGGAGCAGTTGAGCAGCCATTTTGTGCCGGCAGCCTTGCGGAACCAGGTAAGCATGGGGTCCGGGGGGTATTGGGATCCAGAGGAGGACTCAGGTGCGGGGGGTGAGGCCAGGCGCTGAGTGTTTGTAGGGTTGCAAGGTGCCCGGCATTTTTGCCTTCTGGCTGGGGAAAATAATCAAAAAACATTTTAGGTGTCTGGTATTCTCTGAATTTTTTTACTGGATAGGAGGCAAAAATACCCGACTGTCCGGATGAATATTGGAAACCTGGCAACTCTGTCTGGAAAAGCAAGCCTCTTTAAGGTATATGAAATAGGGCACCCAAAATCATTAGTCAGTTTTGAAAACCTAGGTCCTTATCTAAAAAATGGGACTGATAATATTTATTTACATCACAGAACAGATGTAGGTTAAATTTATTGAAATTTGAAATGTGCATCAAAATCAGCAGATGGAAGGTGTTATAGAAGTAGTGGACAACCTGCACCCCATGGCCACATGTGGCTCATTGGGATTCTATTTGTGGCCCGTGAGACATTTTGTTTTCTGTTGCCAATACACAAGTTTGCAAGATTCCGCTGGTTTCCATATGCATCTTTCCCCCCCTAAGGTATTACCAAAGTGCCATGCATGAATAGCAAGGCCATGTTAAGTGAGATATGTGCTCATTGCACACAGCATTGACTATGAGAGCCATACACTAGCTTGGCATAGTTGTGTCTCTGTCACCTTGAGCTCCCCGTCTGTCTGTTGTACCTGTATGTTGTCTATCACCCTAATGAATGTACGGTCTTTGGGGCCAGGACTATTTTTTTCACAATGTGTGAGCTCAGAGACAATGCTCTGATCCTGGATCGAGATCTGCAGACAGTAACATAAATGACTTCTACTACTGATTAAAAGGAGTGCAAATTGTTATACACATCATGAGTCTATGGAAGTTTAGAAGATGTGGTTACAGAAGAGACAAGAATACTTAAGTGTGGGACCACAAAGTAATATGGATACAGTGTAGGAAAGGTTCTGGATGCTGGATGAACAATGAATTATTAGAAAGAGGCATCTTCTCTCCTCTCCCCACCACTCAGTCCCTGCCACCCACGCACCACCCCGCTGTACTGAAATCAAGGGAAGCAAATCTGTGTTAACAGTAATAGCTGAGAAAATTATACATGCAGTGTCACGCACTTGTGCTGGATTTTTTTTAATACAGAGGGCATTTCTGAATGTGATAATTAGTTATGTTTATGATGGGCATTAACAAAATTTCCCCGCATCATGCTTTTCAGAAATATGCGCCTTCGTGCTAATGGTTTAAATGTATGAGTTTAGAAACTGTTTACAGTCAGACATTTACAACTTGCTGAATATTAACACTTCACTTGCTCATTTGTTCTACTTATAACTAATTTTATGGATTTTAATCCTGCATGTCCCATACCTGAATTATTGAGATGAATGACTCCCTCCTCTACCCCACTTCTCCTCTTGAAGATATATATAAGCCCCAGTTCTGCAAGTGTAACAGTAAACATCCAACTACTCCAGTGAGGTCAGCATGTCTTCATAGTTAGTCAAATTTAAGCACATGCTTAAATATTTGGCTGAACTGAGGCTGTAAAGTCTAAACTTCTTATCTGTGACATTCTGGGATTTGCACAGTCCCATGAGATACTAGGTCCTTGTTCCCTTTTGCTCCTCCCATTCCTCCCCACATGCTCTACATTCTCCCTTCTGTATACTTTTCTGACATTGCCTCTGACACTCGGAACTCTCTTTACTCACCTACCTAACAACCTGCCTGTATGATCTCAGACCTTTTCTTAAGACTTGATGAGAAAGGGGAATTAAATCTGTGCCCATCAGCTCTGAGAACACACGCTTGCTCCTCTTACGCAAAAAGAAAGCCCCTTTAGCTAACAGTAAGTAATACATTACAGCAAAGCATTGTCACCCTTCTTACAACACCAGTGTCCCATTCTGACATCAGAGTTGCCCCCTAGGAAGCAGTAGCCTGGGGCCTGACAGGTTGGCTTCCTAGAGAAAGAAAAACCAATGACACAGAATCCAGATATATTCTAAGTGTTGTTTGCTTTACTTATACACACATACACGTTCTGGAAAGAGGTGGCCATACAATATGCAGGCAATCCTTTTTTTTTTTCAGAAATTGCATCCCAACACCAAAACCTTGTTCCTAGGGGAAACTGCTTCAAGAATTGACTCTAACCAGAGAAGAAGACACATCCCTCTGTCCAAAGATCAAGCATCCACACAGAACTGTGCCTAATTTAAAATAAATCATAACACAGTATGTCTTCCCAAGACTAAACATTTGTTCATACATTAAAACAGAAATAACAACACCCTCCCCCCAACCAACTATGTGTAACATTGCCATCTGGGGACATCTGCCTTCAGTGAGGGCTACACGTGTGCTTAAAGCTGCATATGTGCTGAAAAGCTGTAGTAGATGGGAGCCTAAGGGAGTGTATTACACTGACATTTCAGAACTCCAGAAAAGTTTGATTTGAATTTGTTTCTAAACGCATTTGAATGTTCATGGACAGAAGTGTCACTTCCACTCAAACCTCAGCCATATTATTCATCCCTAACCATGAGAATAACAAGACTACCCAGTTGCTACTTTTTTCAGAGGCAGATAAGCATCAGGCTACAGATCTTAACCCAACCCCTCATATTAGATCTCAGAACAAAGGATGGGCATGAAAGTGGGGAATGGACAAGAAACAAAACACGAAACAACATTCTAGAGGGAAATGTGGTAAATACAGCTTCTGATCAGCTTCAGGAAATACTGCAAAAATTTTCCTTTGAAAAAGACTTTATATCACAAGAATGTCATCCAGAACACTTAAAAAACAAATAGACTAGTAGCACCTTAAAGACTAACATACATGTAGATGGTATTATGAGCCCTCGCGGGCACAAGATGTCTACCAGAATAAACCAGAGAGCAGGGCTGGTATTAGATCTTTTGGGTCCCAGGGGAGAAAGTTGAGTCCCATTGCCAAGGACTGAAGTCAAAGTCCGAGCCCCACTGCTTGGAACTGAAGCTGAACCCTGAGCAACTTAGTTTCACGGAGCCCACTGTGGCCTTGTGCCCAGGGCAATTGAGCTGTTTATTATGCCCTATTTCTGGCCCTGGATTTAAAGTACTGGACATGCAGAAAAGCAGTTATTGTGGTATAGGTGGGCTTTGAAATGGGTATAGAATGTTGAGGGGCGGGCTCAGAAGATAAAAAAGGTTGAGAATCTCTGGTCTAGTCTCCTGTGGGTTGCAACACTCTGGTTTCTGTTGTTGGGTTTAGTACGCAGATGCTGGGTAGGGTTGGTGGCCCAGGATGCACAGGTCAAAGTATGTGATCTTGTTGTCCCCTTTGGTCTTAAAAGCTATGGCGGAGAGTAAAAATTACCTGAACTCTCAGATGAACGTTTATTTCCTTGACACCCTCATCCTATTTTGTGCCCTAAGTTTAAACACTAAATTTATAAATGTTCATCCTAATCCAACCGGAACTTCAAAAATTTTGAGATGTGCAGAACAGCAGAAACATATGGAATAGCAGAGCAGTATCGGTACCCCAACCCCCCTGGGGGGAGCAGTAACTCTGTGGGGGGGGGGGAGGGAGGAGGTACAGAAGCTGTGAGGAGGTAGAAGGTAGGGCTGCCATCTCACACAGATGAGATACAATTTGCGGAAATGGTGTCCTGTCCATCTGGTCTGGGAGAGTTGGCAACCTTGGAGCAAGGCAGGGAGGGACTACCCTGGCTACAGTAGCACTGAAGAGGAGGAGATACTTGCATGGTAAGGTACTACTACCCAGGTGCAGGGCATGGATCAGGATTCACATCCCATTCCCCATCAGTACACAGCCCAGACTGGGGAAGCTAATTTTGCAACCAGTGGAACAAATTCAATGATGAATGCTGCTCACAGGCCAAACTGAATATATTGCACATAGGCTAAGAGGACTACAGAGAAAATGAAAATAAAACACATTATTTTTTATTATAAATGTACACAGGTCCCTATAAAAAAAAACAGCACATGTGGAGACTTACTGTTTCTCTAAGGGTATGTCTACACTACCCCGCTAGTGCGAACTAGCGGGGTAATGTATGCATACCGAACGTGCAAATGAAGCATGGGATTTGAATTTCCCGGGCTTTATTTGCATAAGCCGGCCGGCGCCATTTTTAAATGTCGGCTTGTTCGAACCCTGTGCCGCGTGTAGCTGGGCTTCATTTGCACGTTCGGTATGCTAGTTCGCACTAGTGGGGTAGTGTAGACATACCCTTAGAGTGCCCATAAAACCCTTTTTTACCGACTCATTGAAGAACTGGGAAATCCTAGTATATTAGGAGGGGTCAGCATCTCTTGACAATAAGTTATTAGACCCTCTCAGCACATTTATTCTCTCTTTTTAACACCATGCACTATGAAACTCCTGGCAGTGGTGTCCAGTTCTGAGCTGTCTCTCAGAGCGAATTATTCCTCATAGATTTGTTGTGTAGCATGTGTAGCTTGGTTGCCTGACAATATTGTTGAGACAACTCTTCGGGTTCTACAACTCCTGGCAGGCACTCTTGTTCATCACAAAAGACACCAGCAATCGTTCGCCATTGAAAACACAGCAAAATCCTACTAGAATATCCCACCTTTCTGAGCAGCAAGAAGTGATTCTGAATGAAGTCCTACAATGTGCCTGGAGGTTGGGATCCGCTAGTACAAAGCTCATTGCAGGATGATGGCCTATATGAACACCCAGAGAACTCTGTATAGAAAAGGGGGACAAAGTGGGGAAAGAAAACATGCTAGAACAAAAGCCCAGTTTTGACATGTAATAGCTGTAGGAGAACCTAGTTGCTTGATGCTCAGATCCACTGAGTACACACAACTCCCACTAAAGTGAATGGGATCTGCTTGTAATCAACATCTTTGAAAATGAGGTCACATATTTACTTTAAACACTTTAGTCCTTCAACCCTTTAACCAATTTTCCACCTCTCACCCTTAACATATTTAGAAGGATACTTAATTGAAAATCAGAGTGAGACAAATAGCATAATAATTGTACATTTAGTGTGGATACAAAACTGTACAAATGTCTATATAATGTTTAAAAACATCACCTAGTTCTCTGGAAGATCAAACTCCTGTTATAAGGTATAAATGTAAGTGTCAATAACATTGTTTATTACATGCATATTTGCATCATAATTTCTTATACTCATGGAAAGAATGTGTTATTTCTCTGCCTCATATTTTCCACTCACACACTCTAATTAGCAGGTAGAGAATATACATTTAAATTTATAGTCCAGGATAGTAATTTCTTTAGAGCAAATGGATTATCCTGAAGAAAGATTTAACCGCTGCCCCCAGGCTACTCTTAGAAATAAGATAATGAATTTCCTCGACTACTTTATCATTAACAATCTTCAGATCCATCGATGGACACTATTATCCCAGTACAGAGCTATTAAATGTGCCTCTGTATTTAGCAGAAGGGGGAGAATACAGTAGCACAAGCAGTGTTGTTTCACCTGGTTTTCCTGCCTAAAACACATCAGAGGAGAATAATTATGGCTCAGTTATTAGTGTTGGAAATCTACAACATAGTTGTATGCTTTAAAATTGGGAACAAGAAGGAGCTCATGATCTGTAGCCTTTAATTCTTCCATAAGTGCCATTAAGGTGCATATTCAAGTGAAGTGTCCCCCCCAATATAGTGGGTGCTAAAATTGGAGATTAATTATAAGCAGAATTGTGACCTGGAAATTTCAGCACATTCAGGCAGAACAGTATTCCTAGTCTTAGAATCATAGAATCATAGAACCATAGAGCTGGAAGAGAACTCAGAAGGTCATCAAGTCCAGCCCCCTGCTCTAGGCAGGACCAATCCCAACTAAATCAACCGGGCCAGGACTTTGTCAAGCCGAGATTTAAACACCTCTAAGGATGGAGACTCCACTACTTCCCTAAGTAACTCATTCCAGTGCTTCACTACCCTCCTAACTAGTGAAATAGTTTTTCCTAATATCCAACCTGGACCTCTCCCACCACAACTTGAGACCATTGCTCCTTGTTGTGCCATCTGTCACTACTGAGAACAGCCTCTCTCTATCCTCTTTGGAACCTCCCTTCAGGAAGTTGAAGGCTGCTATCAAATCCCTCCTCACTCTTCGCTTCTGCAGACTAACCAGACCCAACTCCCTCAGCCTCTCCTCATAAGTCATATGCTCCAGACCCCTAATCATTTTGGTTGCCCTCCGCTGGACCCTCTTCAATGGAGTCCACATCCTCTTTGTAGTGGTGGGCCCAGAACTGGACACAATACTCTAGATGTGGCCTCACCAAAGCCGAATAAAGGGGAATAATGACATCTCTGGATCTGCTGGCAATGCTCCTCTTAATGCAGCCTAATATGCCATTAGCCTTCTTGTCTACAAGGGCACACTGTTGACTCATATCCAACTTCTCATCCACTGTAACCCCCAGGTCCTTTTCTGCACAACTACTACTTAACTGGTTGGTCCCCAGCTTGTAACTATGCTTGGGATTCTTCTGTCCCAAGTGCAGGACTCTGCACTTGTCCTTGTTGAACCTCATCAGATTTCTTGTGGCCCAATCCTCCAGTTTGTCTGAGTCACTCTGGACCCTATTTCTGCCCTCAAGCGTATCCACCTCTCCCCCTAGTTTAGTGTCATCTGCAAACTTGCTGAGGGTGCAATCCATCCCCTCATCCAGGTCATTACTAAAGATATTGAACAAAACCAGTCCTAAAACCAAACCTTGAGACACTCCGCTAGAAACCGACCGCCATCCTGACATCGAGCCGTTGATCACTACCCGCTGGGCCCGGCCTTCTAGCCATCTTTCTGTCCATCTTACTGTCCATTTATCCAATCCACATTCCCTTAACTTGATGGCAAGAATATTGTGGGAGACCGTATCAAAATTCTTGCTAAAGTTAAGGTATATCACATCCACTGACTTTCCCACGTCCACAAAGCCAGTTACCTCATCATAGAAGCTAATCAGATTGGTCAGGCACGACTTGCCCTTTGTGAATCCATGCTGACTATTCCTAAACACTTTCCTCTCTTCCAATTGCCTCAAAATGGATTCTTTAAGGATCTCTTCCATGATTTTTCCAGGAACCGAGGTAAGACTGACTGGCCTATAGTTCCCTGGATCGTCCTTTTTCCCTTTTTTGAAGATGGGCACTACATTTGCTTTTCTCCATTCATCCGGGATTTCTCCCAATCGCCACAGCTTTTCAAAGATAATGGCCAAAGGCTCCTCAATGACATTTGCCAACTCCCTCAGTAGCCGCGGATGCATTGAGTCTGGACCCATGGATTTGTGTACGTTTAGCTTTTCTAAATAGTTCTTAACCTGTTCTTTACCCACCACGGGCTGTCCATCTTCATCCCATCTTGCGTCACTTAGCGCAGAAGTCCAGGCGCCTACCTTGAATACAGAGGCAAAGAAAGCATTGAGTACTTCAGCTTTCCTAACACCAGCTATTCTTCTTGTTAACATGCCTGTAGAAACCTTTCTTGTTATCCTTCACATCTCTAGCCAGTCGCAATTCCATTTGTGCTTTCGCCTTCCTGATAACCCCCGGCATTATCGAGCTATACATTTAAACCCCTCCCTGGTCATTTGTCCAAGTTTCCACTGTTTGTAAGCTTCCTTTTTGTGCTTAGGTTCACCAAGGATTTCCCCTGTAAGCCAATATGGTCTTCTACCATGTTTGCCTCTCATGCTACGCGTCGGGATGATTTCTTTCTGTGCCTTCAATAAGGCTTCTTTAAAATACTGCCAGCTGTCCTGGACTCCTTTCCCCTTCATGTTAGCATCACAGGGGATTCTGCCCATCAGATCTCTGAGGGAGTCAAAATCTGCTTTTTTGAAGTCCAAGGTGTGTATTTTACTACTCTCTTTTCTTCCTTTGGTCAAGACCTGAAATCTACCATCTCATGATCACTGCTTCCCAGGTTGTCACCCACCTCCACTTCCCCTATTAGTTCCTTCCTGTTTGTGAGTAGAATGTCAAGCTGTGCACGGCCCCTGGTTGGATCCTTCATCACTTGTGTCAAGAAATTATCCCTAACATTCTCTAAAAACTTCCTGGATTGCCTGTGTACTGCCGTATTGGTTTCCCAACAGATGTCAGGGTGATTTAAGTCCCCCACGAGAACCAGGGCCTGCGATCTGGAAGCTTCTCTCAGTTGTCTGAAGAAAGCCTAATCTACCTGATTCGGTGGCCTGTAGCAGACACCAACCACAACATCACTGCTGTTGTTTGCTCCTTTAAACTTATCCCATAGACTCTCAACAGGTTTTTCTCCCTCTTTATACCACAGTTCAGAGCAATCGTAGTGCTCTCTTACATATAGTGCAACTCCTCCTCCTTTTCTCCCCTGCCTGTTGTTCCTGAACAGTCTATACCCTTCCATGACAGCACTCCAGTCATGCAAGTCATCCCACCAAGTCTCTGTAATCCTAATTAAATCATATTTCTTGGACTGGGCCAGGGCCTCTAGTTCTTCCTTTTTGATGCCCAGGCTTCTCGCATTAATGTACAAACACCTCAGGTAACCAGTTGATCGCCCTATCTTCTCCATTCAAAACAGGGGTCCTCCTTTCTTGCTCTTTCCTCTCTGCATTTCTTCCCGGTATCCGACTTTCCCACTCCCCTCAGGGTTTTGGTCACCATACCCCGACGAATCTAGTTTAAAGCCCTCCTCACTAGGTTTGCAAGCCTGCCCACGAAGATGCTCCTTCCTCTCTTTATTAGGTGGATCCCATCTCTTCCTAACAATCCTTGTGCCCAGAACAGAGTCCCATGGTCGAAGAAACCAAACCCCTCTCTGCAACACCACCTGTGCAACCATGCATTTACATCCCCGCCCAGTCCTTTCCTTTCAACAGGGAGGATGGATGAGAACACCACTTGCGCTCTGAATTCTTGAATCCTTCTTCCCAGCGCTACATAATCTGCAGTAACCCACTCAAGGTCATTCTTGGCCATATCGTTAGTTCCCACATGGAGAAGCAGAAAGCGGTAGCGATCCGAAGGTTTGATCAGTTTGGTAAGCCTCTCAGTCACATCCTGAATGCGAGCTCCTGGTAAGCAGCACACCTCTCAAGATTCCAGGTTCGGACAGCAGAGGGATGGCTCAGTCCCTCTTAGGAGGGAGTCCCCAACCACCACCACCTGTTGTTTTCTTTTGGGGGTGGTGGCCGTGGAACCTCCATCCATAGGACTACACATCCCATGCCTTCCAGTAGATGGTGTTCCCTTCCGGTTTCTTCCTTGTGAGGTCCCTTCCAAAGCATTCAGCACTGCAGAGCCGGTGGAGAGAACCTGAAAGTGATTGCTTACCTCTATAGAATTGGGGGATTCCCATGCTGGCCTTTTTCCCCTTCTAGAAGTTACATGCTGCCAGTTCTCTTCCTGGCCACGTACTGCCCTCTCTGGCTCTTCCGCCTGCCGTACTTGAAGGATTAAGCGCTGCCTTCTATCGAGGAAGTCTTCATCCTCTCTGATAGAACGTAGGGTCGACATTTGGGCCTCCAGTCTTCTAATTTTTTATTCTAAAATGGTGACCAGCTTGCACTTAGTGCAGATGAAATCCGTTCTTTCTTCTGGAAGGAAGACAAGCATGACACACTCCGTGCAGGTAACAACAGCAGACCTATCACCATCCATCGCTGCTATCCTGTTCACAAGCTCATTGGTCACTTGCCCACTGCCTTATAACGACCTGGAGTGCCTGAAAGTCCCTCCCCCTACGAAGGCTCAGCCAATCAGCAGAGACTTCTAGAATTCAAATGTTAATCAGAAGTCAACAGTTTCTACCTGCCAATCACAGCCAATCACAGCACCTACCAATCATAGCCAATCACAGCACACACTCCATGAAGGGGAGGGGGAGAGCAAAGGGGAAGCGAAGGAAAAAAACCCTCACTCACAAACACAGGGGAAAAACAAACAAAAACAAAAAAAGAACACACCAACCCTCACTCACAAATACAAGCTCAGCAAACAGCAAGAAAGCCCTAAACACAACACACACTTCCCTCAAGAGTCCTGTATCTGCTTCTCCTCTACCTGGAGAACTCCCTCTCTAAAGCCTCACTCAAAAACACAGAGAAGGGGGGAAGGAAAAAAAATCCACCACCACACACTAACAAACCCAATAACAACACATAAGAAGATTTACTGTGTCCTAATTATCTATGGACACCATTTTACAACCTGGAGGCGCACATCCTCCCCATTAGAGTCCATAAGATTTTAAAGGTTGCAATATCGGGTCCTGTAATCTGGCTCTTCTGTATATGTATTTGATTAGGCTGTCATCATAACTCAAAAACTGACATAAAAAAAAGACAATCAGCACCACATAATTTAGTCATAAAACTAAACCATGAAACAATCCTTAGCTACAGAAATCTTACCTGTAATCAATTATTGGATTCCTATTACAACTCACTGACTGCCAGGAACCATCTAGTCAAAAGTCCTTTGGCCAAACAACAGGCCAAATTGAACAGCTCTCTCTTGCACCAAAAGTAGTAACTGAAGCTTTGATGGAACAATGATCAAGTGAATTCCAAAGCCAAAGGCCCTCCAATCAGAGTGTTTTTCTGCCCAATTCCAGGAATATAAGCCTGGATACAGAGAAGAACATTTTCTGCAAGGGGGACTGAAGAATTTCAAACCCTGTTGCATATTACTCAGCAAATGCAAAAGATTAGAGTAAAATTTGTATGCTCTTCTTCCTCAAAATATCTCCTTTACCGTTAGACACAGGTAGGATCAGAAAATACTCTGCAAAAAATAATATTAACATTCATTGTAATTTCAAAGAGAACTTATTTTGGGTCATTCCCACGATCAATTGTGTTTACTTTCCATGGGCATTCAATTGTTTAAGTTTTAGAGGCAAAAGTGTTCGTTCACATCAAATGCATTTCGTAATTGCCTGTATGATTATTTTTAGAAACAAAATAATATATTTGCATGCATGCTCATACACTCAAGGCACTAAAACAATACTATATGATTTGTCCAACCAATCACAACTAAGCAAAATAGCGCAAATTTAGCTCACTGAGCATTGAATATTTGTGGATTGCTATTTTTCATTATCCACAGAAGGGGCAAAATAGGGTGAAAATTTCAATGAATCTGAATAAATATATTTGAAGAAACTGATCTGCTTGAGGATATTTGAGAATAGAAGAGGTGGCTGAATTTATCAGATACATTATTCACTTTCAATTATTTTGTTCAGATTGTGGAGAATATTTGGTGTTATCTTGAGATAATGTTATTTCATGTATAGGTTTGTAGTGGGAGTAAAACCTGTGGTTTGACATGAGACAGGGATGTAATATCTAAGGATTCTGTAAACTCCCAATGGACTTTGTGTAGTGGTCTTCAAAGAGTACCAACTATACTTATCACCGATCACGATGCTCTGAGGGATAGAGTTCATGGAACAAATGAGCAGAGTAAAGGGTGACATGAGGCCAAATTTCCAAGGCTAAACAGTGGTGATTGCAATAGTTACATGAATCCTGACTACGGAAGCCTGAGGTTTTGACACGGCTCTATTTTTGTTTTATCCCAAGGAGAACATAGCTCCCTGGATACAACCCTGATTTAGTGAGTGTGACTTTTGCATAAGTATCCTAAATGTATAGACACTTAATTCAATCTCTTTAACTTTTATTTTTATAAACTATCTCAGCACAGGTTACTTTGATTGCATTAACCAAAAAGCACTACCAACCCGCACTGTCTCATCTAGTATTTCTTTACTTTTGTCTGAAACAAGAAATCACACAAGGAGCACAAAAATTAAACCAAAAAGTTAACCAAAGTTACTCAAATTTAAAAAGAAAAGTCTGTAGTTCAATCTGTTGACTCCAATGTTGAACAAAGTTTGAAGTCAGTTTGCATGTTGCTCAAATTCAGTACATTCCTTGTTTACATTAATCTACTATATATGTTAGAGAGAGTTTAATCAAGAACTCCTCCTAAATAGTAAGAGCTAGGACGCCCACATTCAGCATACAGCTTCCTCTTATCATAACTTAAAGTAAAATAAGGGTTTGGCTGTACCAAGAAAATGGGACGTGCCTGGAATGGGATTATTTCTCATAAAATTAAACAGAAAAGAGACAATCATCAAAGCAAGTATAATCCTCACAATTGACACAACTGAGCAAATGTTGAAAGAGAATGAACCAAGATGAGTCAGAAAAATAGGGTGAACCTGGAATAGGATTGCTTCTCAATAAACCTTACAGGAGAGAGATAAAAAACGGAGAAATTTGGAGTAGTGCTCTGTTTTGGACTTCCAGCAAACCCTGGGTAAACCTGCTAGTAAGTTATAAAGCCTACCTTCCATATTTACTTCACAAAGCTTTTCAATCTGCCTATGACAATGAAATGCTTGAGGATATTTCAGCTGCATGATGCTATATGTCTTCTGAAAAATGTTATTGGGTGATCTGGTTGGCTAGATATTGTGAAGAATGTCTTGATATTTAATATATGCATAGTAATTCAGAAGAGATTAAATCATAGTTCCTTTTAAGGGCTCTCATGGATTCTTAAGCACTTAAGGGAGAAATAAATAGCCTTTTATTTAAAAAGGGGCACCACTGGGGAACAACAATACCCATGGTAGCTGGCTTCTTCTGCTTTAAGAAAAAGAAGCACATTAGTATTCTACTAATAGATAAAATGCCACAGGAAAGTTCACCCTTCTTCATAATACTGCAATTAGAATTTCATATACTATAATTTTACTCTTGATGAGATAAGCACTTTGAGGAAATTTCAATATCTATATTGCTAGTGCTAGCAAAAAAAGCAATTTCAAATGACAAATTTTAATACATGATGGCTGTCCCAACCTTTTGATGCAGTGGCATGAATATAAAACCTTGGAGACTAAAAACAAGTTTTAGTTGACAACATTCAATGTTCAACCTTCCCCCACATTCTTTATTTTTCCTGGCCCTGTGTGTTGAAAGCATCCTTAATTCTGCCTTAGCATCACAGACAAACTTGGTATTTGCTGCCCTAACCTAAACACGTGAGTATTATTACTAATTTTATCTGGAAGAGCCTGACAATGTCACTTCAGCATACAAGTTTCTTTCTCATCACCAGGAGCCAGTTGTTTAGACAAGAAAAGCTATGGAGAACCTTAAAAAAAACCCCATTGGATGTATAAGATGATGCAGCTGAAGACAATAGACTGTATTTTCTATTAGCTTCTTGACATACTGGGATGTGTATGTGTAATTGCAAGGCACACTAATTCTTTTCTTGATGTGCTTAAATCTCTTCTCATCAATATGGTTCCATACATCTCAGCTTTTTTAGAGGGCTTGATTTACTTCAGTCTTTTCCAGGGCCTAATTCATTTACTGTAAATTAAAAAGTAGTAGTAGTGGTGGAATAATTTCTACCAACACATTAGAGAATTCATTATTACTAGAGTAATGAAAAATTCTTTCAAGGCAACAGAAACCAGGCAAGTTTCATGTAATTTTGGGTTTCATTATAGACATGAAACTCTTAGCTCAGGTTCACTGAAAGGGAAATTAAAGTTGTGCAAATATTTTAAGTAAAGCCAGGCTCCTGTTTTATCTTCAGTTTCTGGAATTTAATGTCAAAAGTAAGTGAAATTCAATGATTCTGACTGAGGTTATGTTGAAATTTGGAGTTGGTTCCAATGTTAACCCCCAGATTTTTACAGGTGTGAATGTAGGTTGAATCAACTTGCTTTGTCACTATGAAGAGAAAACAAAAATTGTGCAGAGCTGAAATGATAAAATTTCAAATTTGTGCTCTCTGCAAAACACCAAAATGCAATCTGCATTGTGCTCTAGAACAGGTATATTTCTAGAACTTTCTAGAGCTCTTTGACTGCTAATCTACTCCAGGGGTGACCTCCACCTTTAGGGCCAGATTATCCATATGAGCCTTGGTACTCACCTAATACTGAAGGGAACTGGTACAGAAGAGATTGCTGTCTTTGTGGGACTACCACCCTCCCCTACACTCCAAGTGTAACCACACTGGGCAGATTTCAACATGGGACCTTTGGAGTTTAGTGTAGGAGTCTCTACAGCTTGAGCAATAAAGTCATCTGGCTCTCAGCTTAGGCTTTAGACCTCCCTTGTTCTTATCACTCACTAGAAGTAGTCTAAGTGCCTCTACATAGGACAGTGAACCACAATAGGTGTGTCGGTTACATTAGCACATGTGGAGCAGTGATAAAGCGTGAAGGAGGCTGTACTCCCACAACCCTGCCAGTTTGACATGGTTGTGTTGTACTAATATGATTAAAACAGAAGATATGATGCAGAAACATTACACAGGATTAAAGGATGAAAAGCTGGGCCCACTGAAGTGAGTGGAAAAAACCGACATTGACTTTAGTGAATCCACACATACCAGCATAACGCACTTTTACACCAGTGTAACGGCATCCACATTAGGACTGGTACCAGTATAACTATATCAGTGAAAAATCACCCCCAGCCAACATATTTATACGAATATGTATGTGTAGACTAGACATTAGTGACCATGCTTTTTTAAAAATTCACCTTTTCTCCAGGGAAAACAAATCTCAAGCTATTTTTACACTATATCTTCACTAATAAAAAAAGGTGTGGGTTTTAGAATAAGACAGCTAACAGGAGACAGTGAATGCTTAATTTGTGCCAGGACTTGCCATGGCTGAGCCCTGACACCTCTACGCTTGGCAGTTCATAGCCCCAGGAGAAGTATGAAAGTAAAAACAAAATGTTTAAGTCTCAATATCTCTTTCATTACAATCTAAGCACTGGAGACAGGTATCCTAGATTCTGAAGACAAAATGCATGGCTTTTACTTTGACACAGTAAGTTGAAGTAAATCATAAATACTGCTCTCCATGTTTACCTCATTCAACTACAAGATGACCCAGTAGCAATGTTTACTCTTGCTAATAACTCATATGAACACCACAAACTGTCTTGTCTTTGCTATTATGTTACCTTACAATTTACATTAACTAACACATGATCACTAACATAACAGTAAACATACTGTTTTCCTAGTTAAAATATACCTTCGTTGTTTGCTTAGGCTGTTCCATAGGGTAAACCACACATGTTGGGGAAATGCTTTGACTAGCCTTTAGAAAGGTTAAAACTATCTCACAATAACTAGTAATCACTAGAGATAAAAATGTCTTGTGATGATAAAACCTCAATTTCACCATCTCAAGTGAACAGAATAAACAAAACCCAGCTCTGCATGCTCAGCTAGAGTTATGTTTCATATAAAGCTATAAGGCATGCAAAGTATATTATTACAGGCAGTCCCCGACTTACGCGGATCCGATTTATGTCGGATCCGCACTTACGAACGGGGCTTTTCTCGCCCCGGAGCTCACGGGCGGCGGGTCGCCACCCGTGTACTCCGGGGCGAGAAAAGCTTTTCCCTGTCTCCCTGGTCTACTGGGGGGGGGGGGGGTCCAGCAAAGCCGCTGGACCCCCCAGCAGACATGGGGAACAGGAGCAAAGCCGCCCAGGCGACGGCTTTGCTCGGGTGTCCCTGGTCTGCTGGGGGGGTCCAGCGGCTTTGCTGGACCCCCCCCCAGCAGACTAGGGAGACAGGAGCAAAGCCACATGGGTGGCGGGGTCCCTCCGCCTGTGCAGCTTTGCTCGGGTCTCCCTGGTCTGCTGGGGGGGGAGGGGGCGCAGCTAGTGCGCCCTCCCCCAGCAGACCAGGCTTTTATTGTGGGACGCCTCGGATAGAGCATCTGGGGTGCTGCCGGGTTGGTCCTGTGGAAACCTACCCGGCAGCGCCCCAGCTGTTCTGTCCCAGGCTCCAGATTCAGCAGGTGTTGAAACTGATCAGGCTGATTCCAGGAAGCTGGGGGCAGAGCAACTCTGCCTCCAGCTTCCTGTAGTCAGCCCCTGGTCAGTTTCAGTGGCAGCAGCTGATCTGGAGCCAGTTCTGACTTACATACAAATTCAACTTACGAACAAACCTATAGTCCCTATCTTGTACGTAACCCGGGGACTGCCTGTATTACATAAAGTGTTCTCCATTGTGTAAATAATGTGCATTCCCCAAGACAACTGGATACCATTAATGCATATGACTTGCACGAACCTGCACACAAGCGCACTACATTTATAAAAAAAAGTAAAATGACAAAATGAAAAATAAATTACAAAGCCATAATTTTTAGTAACTTTATGACAAGCTCTAAATGTCTTCCAGTCAAGTGAAAGCAGAAAATATGTTAGTTGCTTTTTAAACTATTACTCCAATAAAATGTAATTATAGTGATTAATTGCATAATGATTACAGTAATCACAGCCTATTCTTAGTTGATTAAGAAAGACAGAACAAACTCAAAAAAGCTTTCCAATAAAACTAGCTATATTTATTGCATTTTATTTGGCATTTGGTAATTCTCTTAATAGAATCTTCCAAAGGGGATTCTTGAAAGGCTAATTTCCAAGTAGCTAGGAGCCCAGTTAAGAGCCCATTGAAGATAACTCTTTTACTTCAATGGGCATTGAATTGGGTCACATCAGCCTAAACTACACAGGAGAGGTGACAGAATAATGGAGGTAAAAAAAGAGCAACTCTTCTGATCTGTGACATTAGTTCTGTTATTCATTATTCAATGGTCAGTAAACAAACATTTAGATCCAATTTTTCCAAAGTGGTCACTGATTTTCAGATGCCTCAGTTTTTTGTGCACTACGCAAGACTCTTTGGGCCTGATGTTCACTGGAGACAAGCATCTGCAGCTCCCATGGACTTTAACTATAGTCTGGAGCTCAGCACCTCTGAAAAATGAAGCACAAGGAGTACATATGAAAGGTACCCAAAATCAGCACCTAGTTTGGAAAACTGTGAACAACTCCTCTACCACTTGGTTTTTCTTTGGGCAAAATGGGAATAGTAGAATGTTTGTAAAACATTGCTAAGTATTATTGGCAAGGCAGGGCAAGTTCTTCAATTCTTATGTTTTCTGTCTTTTTTGCCTTCTCACTTTATTTTTTTTATCTTAATTGGGCGCTATTGCTTTATACCTCCCTCTGCCTCACAGGCTGTGTTTGCAACTATTTCTAGTTATTTTAATTTATGTTCCATTTTCAACATCATAGCTACATCAGGAGCGAGTGTGGCTTTCTCTGATGAGAGGCCATGAAAGAACAGGGCATACATACTGGCAAAAGTGGAGCAGGTCTGATGTAAATGGTTATAACCAGTACTCCCTGTAAACAGTGCACTTGTGCAGTCATTCAGGAGAAAGTCAAATACTGCCCATGAGAACATAAGAATGACCATACTGGGTCAGATCAAGGGTCCCTCTAGCCCAGTATCCTGTCTGCTGAGAGTGGCCAATACCAGATGCTCCAGAGAAAGGGAACAATAGCTAATCCTCACATGATCCCTCTCATGTCACCCATTTCTGGACAAACAGCCTAGCTGATTAGAAGAGAATCCGCGGCGAGGTTTTGTTTCTAGAGGTGGTGCACATTCACAAGTGTCTTGGTGCACAGAAAAAATTGTTCTGCATGTGGATGGAAAAAAATCCCGTACTGTTCAATATCTTCATCAATGATGTAGCTATTGGGATAGAGAGTACGCTTATTAAGTTTGCAGATGATACCAAACTGGGTGGGGTTGCAACTTCTTTGGAGGATAGGGACATAATTCAAAATGACCTTAGCAAGTTAGAGAAATGGTCAGAGGTAAACAGGATGAAGGAGCATGGCGGAAAGGGGTCTAGGGGTCATAGTGGACCACAAGTTGAATATGAGTCAACAGTGTGATGCTGTTGCAAAAGAAGCAAATATGATTCTAGGATGTATCAACAGGTGTGTTGTAAGCAAAACTCGTGAAGTCATTCTGCCGCTCTACTCTGCACTAGTTAGGCCTCAGCTGGAGTACTGTGTCCAGTTCTGGGCGCCACATTTCGAGAAAGATGTGGAGAAATTGGAAAGGGTACAGAGAAGAGCAACAAGAATGATTAAAGTTCTAGAGAACATGACCTATGAAGCCAGGCTTCATGAACTGGGCTTGTTTAGTTTGGAAAAAAGAAGATTAAGGGGGGACTTGATAGCGGTTTTCAAATATCTAAAAGGGTGTCACAAGGAGGAAGGAGAAAATTTGTTCCTTTTGGTTTCTGAGGACAGGACAAGGAGTAATGGGCTTAAAGTGCAGCAGGAGAGGTTTAGATTGGACATTAGGAAAAAATTCCTAACTGTCAGGGTGGTCAAATATTGGAATAAATTGCCAAGGGAGGTGGTGGAATCTCCCTCTCTGGAGATATTTAAGAACAGGTTAGATAGACATCTGTCAGGGATGGTGTAGACGGAACTTGGTCCTGCTTTGAGGGCGGGGGGTTGGACTCGATGACCTCTCGAGGTCCCTTCCAGTCCTATGATTCTATGATTCTAAGATGATGATGATGGTTGATACTACAGTTGTCCTGTGAGACTCCAGCCAAGATCACATTTCTGCTACCGTAAAGAATACAAGAGAAATCCCTGCCACGAAGAGCATGCATTCTAAATAGACAAGACAGACAAAGTAGGAGAGAAATGGGGTCTCCCCTCTTTTACAGAAGGGGGGTGGAGAAAGTAAGTGATTGGCCAAGGTTATGCAATAAGCCTGTGACAGCTAGAAAATGAATGTGCTCTCCTGAACTGAGTGCCTCAGCCCACAAGACCAGCCTCCCATTCTGTGAGGATCAAGCTCAAGATGAGCTTTAGAGGGCCTTATAGACCTTTTCTAACCTCTGATGCTCTATGTGGACAGTGTGTTATACAATAGTTCTGAATATCTCTAAAAACAACAGAGACGAATGTCAGTGTACAGCAGCAGGGATGAAAAAGACAAGACATTCTTTGGCACAATACATGTGGCTGGGGAGGGCGATGGGGAGCAGTTCTTATATTCCATTGTACTGTTTTATGGTCCTGGTGAATTAAGAGGCATGCAGCTATTGCAACTGAAGGTTTTTTATTCGAAATGCATACATGCATTAGAAATTCATCTCGCTCTTATCTTCTCTGTCCAACTATAGGCATAAGAACGTAAGACGGCCATACTGAGTAAGCCCCAAGGTCCATCCAGCCCAGTATCCTGTTTTCCAACAATGGCCAATGCCAGATGCCCCGGAGGGAATGAACAGAACAGGGAATCAAGTGATGCCTCCCATGTCACCCATTCCCAGCTTTGCACAAAGAGAGGCTAGGGACACCAGGCCTACTGATCCTGGCTAATAAGCCTTCAGTTTATTCCTGATTCCCCTATGATTCTGCTAAATATATCCTTCTTGGCAAGGACGCATTGAACCTGTCAAGTTTATTTAAAGTAAAGTCAAACTGGGGCAAATCCAGGAGTATGTCAGTCAGACAGGTACGTGAAGGTATTAAAGACAGACCCATGCTCCACTTAGCTGACTACAAATTCTCCAGACATTGAGGAAAGCACAGAAAAGCAGATGATAAATGGCAAGTGAAAAACTGCACACTGATAAATGAGGCTGCAAAGAAGAATGCATCTCCAGCAAGCCCTTCTTTGTGCCTCACAACTCCACTGAATTGCAGAGTGCTATTTATATAATCAAACCTGACAGTAATCACTTAGCAGAAAGCATGGTCCTACATGCGTATGACTGGCAAAAGGGAAAGGAAATAGCAGAAGAGTGCAGAGAAAATATTTAGATTGTGCAGGTCTCCCTGAGCGGGTGGATGTGTTTCTTGTTGCTATGGAGTGAGGGCCCCCTGAGAAAAGGAAACAGAAACTCCTGGGATGAAATGGATCAGCAGCATCATTCACACAATTGCGACAAACCCAGGGAAGACAAGTTGTTATCATGTGTGGGACACCTTCTCATCATAAGCGACCACTACAGAGGATGGAGTCAGGGAAACACACAGCAGTACTGCACATGGCACAGGCTCAGGTCCGCACTCTTGGACATCATTTGCTCCCAGGCAAATGCAGCAAGGCGGAGGTGACCAAGCCCCTGCATGGGAACCTGCAGGAAGAGGAAGAGGAGGGGAACCCAGTAGCACATTCCCCAGCAAGCAATGTCTGCCACTCACACAGAACTCCCCCAACACCCGACCCCCCCCCCTCCTCCAGCAGCCAGGGATAGAAGTCCTCTGCCTGTGGGACGCCACCACTGCCAGACATGGCATGTGCACAGCACAGAGGGAAAGCGAGGTCCTGGGATGACTGCCCTTCTGTCTGTTCTTCACGGCTGGACCAGCTGCAAGTGAGGCTTGTCCATCACCTCCCAAGCCAACCCCAGGAGACCTGCAGGTGCCCTCGACCCTGGGAAGACCTGGAGCAGGAACGCATTGCATACCTGCATGCCCTGCACCGCTCTCTGGAAAGTCAGGACTACATGCGTAGTCCGGGAACATGTGTGCGGCATACACCTCCACCGTCAACTGCCTGGTGGTTGCTATTGAGCAGTCTAGCAGCTGCTCTCCTCTCTCCCCTTCACTCCCCGGCTACTGTTCCTGTTCCTGCTTCTCCAGCTTCTGCCCCTAACCATTCCCCGTGGCCATTGAGGGCCCTGCACGCAAGGTGGTAGGATCACCTCCCTGAGCCCCTCCTCCCCCTCCCAGGATCTTTCCCCAGTCCCTCCCCAGTTATACTTACCCCAAATAAAAAACCAGTTTATTCTTTCAAAACAAGAAGTGTGCTTTATTATGTCTGCAGGGGAGGAAGGTGAGGGCAAGAGAAGGGAGGAGAGTGGGAGGAAAGGCACAGAAAGGCAATGCAGAAATCTTTTGGGGGGAGGCCCAGGGGCAAGTGTCACAGGTGTCCTTGTCTGAAATACTCCCTCAGGGCCTGTTGGATGGGCCTGCCAGATGGCAGCGGTGTGTGACTGCTCAAAGGCCCTTGTGAAGTGCTTGGCCTCTGTCCTCCACCGTGTTAGGAACACCTCCCCCTTGTTCTCACACAGGTTGTGTAGGACAGAGCAAGCCAACACCACCTGGGGGACATTCCATTTGACAAGGTCCAGGCAGATGAGGAGACAGAGGAACCTCCCCTTCAAACCACTGAAGGTGTCCACGTCCCCAACCCTGATTGTATGGTCAGGAAAAAATGTGCTGGTGTGCATCTCCTGAAAGAGGCTGTTGTTGCAATATGTGGGGGTCATGCGCCTTCCCTGACCACCTGATATTGATGAACCGGTCTCAGTGGTCCATGAGGGCCTGCAGGACTATTGAAAAGTACCCCTTCCGGTTGATCTAATCATGGGCCCAGTGCGAAGGGCCTGGATGGGAATGTGGGTGTCATCAATGCCCCCACCCAGCCGTTGCAGAAGCACATGGCAACAAAACAGGCCATGGTGGAGTCTACATTGCTCAGGAGACAAACAGAGACTCACAGGGTTGCCAGAGCCCTTGGGAATTCTGCAAGCCCAAGCCCCTTCTCATACCAGGCCCAACCCCAACTTACCCCATCCCTGGCACAGCTTTGTAAAGGCAGGACTGCAAAACCTCAGGAAGGAGAGCACTCCCCCTCCCCCCCCCCCGCCCCCTGCCAGGGAACTCCATTCCAGTAATTCACCACCCTTCTAGGACAAAGCAAGAGAGTCATACCTGCACTAGCATGTTGATCTCCCCACGCCGAAGTGGTTCCCAATGGAGAGTTAGTTGTCCAGCGTGGCAAGCTTCTAAATAGTGATGGCAACCCACTTCTAAAGGGAGATGGCAAGGCTCATGTGGGTGTCCCATTACCAGAGGCCAGGGGCTCGACACTCACAGAGCTCCAGGAAGGTGTTCTTCTGCATGAGGAAGTTCCAGAGCCACTGCTGGTCTTCCCACTGCTCCATGACAACTGGTGTCCCGTCTCCAGAAGCAGCGATGAACGGTGTGCATGGGAGAATGGGAGGGTTGTGCTGCATCAGCAGCATGTGAAGAGAGGTGAGGAGATGCCGCACAGTGAGCTGCAGTTCTGTTCCTGCAGTGCCAAGAGGGCAGTGGGCAGTAACTGCCCCAGGAGGTGTGGCACGATGTCTAAGAGCTGGTGAGTGCTTCACAGCAGGTCCGGATC
This sequence comes from Pelodiscus sinensis, assembly GCF_052426305.1. NCBI lineage: Eukaryota > Metazoa > Chordata > Testudines > Trionychidae > Pelodiscus > Pelodiscus sinensis. The sequence continues at coordinate 338,053,259 of NC_143052.1, read as the reverse complement.
CATGGCTGGAGTGATGTGGTGTCCGCAAGAGCAACCAGAGCACACAGTGAAGAGAGTTTGCTGTCCCTTGAGGAGGTAGGCAAAGGTGAAGAGCCTGAGACGTGACTGTAGAGGGTAGACATGTTAAACACGAGCCTCAGACAGCCTCAGTCAGCAGATACAGGAAGTGACTGCCGTCCTCATGCCATGCCCAGAGTGCTTCCAGGGGGCCTTAAATATGATTCAGCCTCCAATCAGTGTGGACACACTATTTTGGTATAGATCTGCATTATTTTGATGGGCATTTGTAGTGTGGATGTGCTACTTCAAAATAGCATATTTTGGGAGTTATTCCAAAACAGCTTATTTTGAAATAAGCACATAGTGTAGACCATACCCTTTAAGTGATCCATCCCATCACCCATTCACAGCTTCTGACAAAGGCTAATAACACCATCCTTTCCCAACCTGGCTAATAGCTATTGATGGACCTATCTTGCATGAGTTTATCTAGCTCTTTTTTGAACCCTGTTATAGTCTTTGCTTTCACAAATTTTCTAGCAAGAAGCCCCACTGGTTGACGATGTGTTGTGTGAATTACTTCCTGTTGTTTGTTTAAAACCTGCTGTCTATTAATTTTATTGGGTGACTAGTGAATAACTCTTCTTTATTCACTTTTTCCATACTAGTCATGATTTTATAGACCTTTATCATATCCCTCCTTAGCTGTCTCTTTTCCAAACTGAAAAGACTCAGTCGTATTAATTTCTCCTCATACAGCAACCATTCCATACCCCTTTTCTGAGTCTTTTCCAATGCCAATATATCTTTTTTTAGATGAGGCAACTACATCTGCATAAACTATTCAAGATGTAGGTTTATCGTGGATTTATATAGAGGCAATATGATATTCTCTCATTCTATAGCTCTCTCAATGATTCCCAATATTCTGTTTCAATTTTTGACTGCTGCTGCACATTGAGTGGATGTTTTCAGAGAACTAGTCACAGTGACTCCAAGATTTCTCTCTGAGTGGTAACAGGTAATTTCAGCCAGTTGACATTTAATAAAATTGAACTCTTGAGTGGTAACAGCATGTTCAACCAGTTGATATGCAACATCTAATATTCAGCATCAGATGCATAGACCATTTAACGGTATTAGATATGGGCCAAACAGTTGTAATTTGCATCTGGATTCATTTTAAGGTAAGGCTTTGCTTTCAGGTGGGACATCCAATCATGATTATTGATCAGGAATGGATTTGATGAGACTCAAATCTTGTGGGATATTGTAGAATGAATCGGGCATGAAAACTCATGAACCTAGATACTTTACATCATGGGGACCAGTATCATGCCTTAAGAAAGTTTAATATATAGATGTAGTCATAGAATCATAGAATACTAGGACTGGCAGGGACCTTGAGAGGTCATCGAGTCCAGTCCCCTTCCCTCATGGCAGGACCAAATACTGTCTAGACCATCCCTGATAGACATTTATCTAACCTACTCTTAAATATCTCCAGAGATGGAGATTCCACAATCTCCCTGGGCAATTTATTCCAGTATTTGACAACCTTGACAGTTAGGAACTTTTTCCTAATGTCCAACCTAAACATCCCTTGCTGCAGTTTAAGCCCATTGCTTCTTGTTCTATCCTCAGAGGCCAATATGAACAAGTTTTCTCCCTCCTTCTTATGACACCCTTTTAGATACCTGAATACTGCTATCATGTCCCCCCTCAATCTTCTCTTTTCTAAACTAAACAAACCCAATTCTTTCAGCCTTCCCTCATAGGTCATGTTCTCTAGACCTTTAATCATTCTTGTTGCTCTTTTCTGGACCCTCTCCAATTTCTCCACATCTTTCTTGAAATGTGGTGCCCAGAACTGGACACAATACTCCAACTGGCCTAACCAGCACAGAGGAGAGCGGAAGAATGACTTCTCATGTCTTGCTCACAACACACCTGTTAATGCATCCCAGAATCATGTTTGCTTTTTTTGCAACAGTATCACACTGCTGACTCATAATCAGCTTGTGGTCCACTATAACCCCTAGATCCCTTTCTGCCATATTTCCTTCCTAAACAGTCACTTCCCGTTCTCTATGTATAAAACTGATTGTTCCTTCCTAAGTGGAGCACTTTACATTTGTCTTTATTAAACTTCATCCTGTTTACCTCAGACCATTTCTCCAATTTGTCCAGATCATTTTGAATTATGACCCTATCCTCCAGAGCAGTCGCAACTCCTCCCAGCTTGGTATCATCTGCAAACTTAATAAGCGTACTTTCTATGCCAATATGTAAATCGTTGATGAAGATATTGAACAGAGCCGGACCCAAAACAGGCCCCTGCGGAACCCCACTTGTTATACCTTTCCAGCAGGATTGTGAACCATTAATAACTACTGAGTATGGTTATCTAGCCAGTTATTCACCCACCTTATAGTAGCCCCATCTAAATTGTATTTGCCTAGTTTATTGATAAGAATATCATGCAAGACTGTATCAAACACCTTCCTGAAGTCTAGGTATACCACATCCACGGATTCTCCCTTAGCCACAAGACCCGTTATCCTATCAAAGAAAGCCATCAGATTGGTTTGACATGATTTGTTCTTTACAAATCCATGCTGGCTGTTCCCTATCACCTTTCTAGTGTTTACAGATGATTTCCTTAATTACTTACTCCATTATCTTCCCTGGTACAGATGTTAAACTAAGTGGTCTGTAGTTTCCTGGGTTGTTCTTATTTCCCTTTTTATAAATGGGCACTATATTTGCCCTACCCCAGTCTTCTGGAATCTTTCCTGTCTCCCATGATTTCCCAAAAATTATAGCTAGAGGGTCAGATACCTCCTCTATCAGCTTCTTGAGTATTCTAGGATGCATTTCATCAGGCCCTGGTGACTTGCAGGCATCTAACTTTCCCAGGTGATTTTAAACTTGTTCTTTTTTTATTTTATCTTCTAAACCTATCACCTTCCCACTAGCATTCACTATGTTAGTCATTCCTTCAGACTTCTCGATGAAGACCGAAACAAAGAAGTCATTAAGCATCTCGGCCATTTCCAACTTTCCTGTTACTGTTTCTCCTTCCTCACTGATCAGTGGGCCATCTTTGTAGTGGAAATCTTTGGAGATCAGACATTCTTTGAGGCCAAAACCTCCTTGGAACCACAACTTGCAAATTTTGCTTTCATATGAACAACAAAAGATAATGGGGATCAGACTTCTATCTGGAAACAAATCAATAACAGAAGATTCATATCCAAGGACACAAACCCAACCCCAAGTTCATCAAATTCAAAGAGGTTCTGTTCCACATTTTGGATTTTGGCCTCGCTCTAGCAGCATTTGGCCTGGTCTACACTCCGTTTTTGTACCTATGTAACCATGCTGGTTAAGGGTGTGATTTGTTCTACTAATATAGTTACACCAGAACAATCCGCAGGGTATATGGAGTTATATTGATCACCACAGAAGAATCCCCAGGGTAGATGAAGTTATATTGATCTAAAGGTGCATTATACCAGTATAGCTTATTATTTTTCCTATATACTGGTCTCAGTAGGTTTTTACACATGGGGGTAAGGAGCGGAGTTACTGCTTTATCCATACTAGTATAGTTACAGTGGTACAACTTGTATGTGAAGACAAACTCTTTTATCCATTGATGAGTCTATGGTTACAAATATCTCTCTGTAGACATCTCTTTCTGTCTATATGTATTCACAAGTGCATGCACACAGACACCTTCTATAAATGACAAGTTTTCTATTATGTTCTAGCAAATTTAAAAACTAAATTGTATGGTTCCTCTTCACAATACAGCTGGTGAAAGCCACCCCCTCTACTCTCCAGACAAAGTGTTCATGCTTGCATTTATAATGCAAATTTAAATACCTCTAGGATTCTTAAACTCACATATAATATGCAAATTATTGGTGCTATGAAAAATCACATTGATTTACATTGCAATCGTTTCATTAGTGACGATAATGGAAACTACATGTCCATAAGTGCTCATTTTTATCTGGCAGAATCACTGCAAAAAGGCTGACATTGTAATGACTTCTTCAAAACCATGGCAATGTCAATGAAAGAATCATAACATTCCCATGCAGAGCGTATCACACTGAAAGGGACCATGGGCCTGCCAGTGTTTCAGAGGTATCTGCCCTCTATTTTTAAACACTTAGCTCATCTACTCATGACTACAATTAAAACTGGAATAATATCTATGAAAATATTAGTGATCTGGCTCAGGTGATGAAAGTTCATTGTCACAAGTCAGGGGTAGATTCTCCACAGCTTGCAAAGGATCCACTGCTACATACACAGTGTCTTTGATGCAGTTGTATTTCTACAAATGCAACCAAAGGAAAGACACGAGTTTCCCCAGCTGTCCCTTTACCTAGTTGCCCAGCCTCCCATGGAACTCTGGCACTCGCACTTCCTGCTCTGACTCACTACGTTTCTCTCTCTTTCCCAGGCCCAAGTGCTCTCTTTTAAAGCCTACCTGATCACTTGAGGCAGAATGTGTGCACTGCGCCTGTTCCCTCTTAAAGGTCTAGTGTCACCCTGTGACATTCATACTTAACAGCATGGAAACCAACTATTGTTGGAAAAGTTAATCATAACTAAATCCTTCCGCACCTGACAGACTACTCCTCATATTGTTCCAGTCCAAACTACTCTGGGATGAAGATCTTTCTCTCTTTCTGTTTTTTATTCTTCTGTCTTGTTTTCAATAATCTAAGAATGCTGTGCCACCTTACAGATAGACCATTTATAGTCAACATAGTTTGAATTCATTCTGAGTGTGGAATTCCCATTAAAATTAAATCTATATAAAGCATTAGGACAGAATAAGCAGCAAAGATCTACCCCTGAGATAGGTCTCAAGAATATACCAGCGATCATAATCTTACTCCAAAATGTGCAGTGATGGGCTATGTCTACACGCAGAGCATCCTTACTGCCCACCCGTTCTTGTGCAAGAAGATTTACAGTACGGTGTCGGAAGACAGAGCTTCTTGAGCAAGAGCTACGCTCTTTTCTAATGAGTGTAAACACTCTTGCACAAGAGCTCTTGCGCAAGAGGGCAGTGTGGACGCACGATAGGGGTTTCTTCTGCAAGAAAGCCCTATGACTAAAATGGCCATCAGAGTTTTCTTGCACAAGTGAGCATCCACACTGCCATGGATGCTCTTGCGCAAAGGCTGTGTGGACGTGTTCTTCCACAAGAGTTCTTGCACAAGAACCCACCAGTGCAGACAGCCCTAGAGTATAAGGAAATCCAGTGAAAGGCAGAGTAGTTCAGAATTTAACCTCTTCAGATAATTTAAGTATGAGGCTAAACTTTATTGTTAAAACGGTGGGGATTTTAGGGCTTGTCCATGTTGCTCCACAATTTAGATTACCAAGACATGCCAAGCTGTGGACAGCAAAGTACTGAAAGCTGCAGGTACAAATTAAAAGGTTCCTAGTTTGCTTTGATGCAGTACTGTTCAGTTCACACTCATAGCATCCGTACAGGGTGTTACAGCATAGCTCTTCAGTAAGTGACACTATTTACACCCCTGTAATCTGAACTGCAAGCCATAGTAGAGCCAGCCTCAGCGAAGGCTGTTTATATGTTTTCATTGGGTTTGAGTCACTTGGGATTTGGACTGAGTTTTACAAATTCATTGGTACATAGTATCGGTTTTACAAATTCATTGCCAGAGCATGCAGTAGCCAAATGAGCTGTGGTCTAGTGGACTGAGCGTAGGATTGTAAGCCAGGAATGCCTTGCTTCTAGCCATGGCCCTGATAGTGATTTATACTGTGGTCTTGGGCAAATTACTTGATTTCTACGTGCCATCTGCATGATGGATAATGGCTTTAAATATAGATATGTTGTTACGTCATCAGGACTTATTACTTCAAAATGAAAAGTGGTACAATTCAAGGTGAGATCTGTTCATAGATCTGATTTTGGTCCATTCCCAATGAAAACTGAGATAGTTTTGGAATATCTCACTGGTTAGGCTTTTGCTTTACAAAAAAACCAGTGACTGTTCCTTTCCAAATCCTATTTCATTGGAACCCCCCTAAGACATGCAGTATTTCAAATGAATGGCTACAGGTAGTGGCCATTTTTTATCTTTATGTTTGAACAAACCCCAAACCTCATACTACCACTCAGCTGAAACTGCTATTTCAGCTGACATTGAAACCAACTCACGCAAAAGAATAAATTATCCGTAGTTTCAACTAGAACCATAAATCAGGTCAGATTTGCTTGGCAGTGGCCCAGAGTTGCTCATAAAGTTAACAAAAGTTTTGGAAAACTTGTGGTGAATTTGAAATTTACAACAAAAGCAAAAGCCAGAATTGTTTCACATGATTGTGGGTTTACTCAAACCTAAGTATCACTGCAAGTAATTTGTACTTAAATCCACAGGCCAGGAATTCACATTCACAACTGCAGAAAAGCAGGAAACAATTTTTCCATCTGACAAAGAAAAATTGAGATGTAAAAAAATTTGAGCCAAATTGGAATAAAAAGTTGAAATCATGAACATTTTCACAAACAGAAAGTCCACAATAAATGTAGGTTGGATGAATACAAGAGCACATTTTGATCAGTTTTTGTTTGTTGAGTTTCTTTATTTTCTTAAACTTTAAATTAACAAATTTGTAAACAAAAAGTAATTTCAAATAAAAACTTAACTTTAATTTAGAAAATGTCAACACAGAGAATCTGAAATGAGAAATTCATTTAAACCAGGAGTGGACAATAACCCAGAAGCAGTCTGCTAGGGTTAACCCCTGGCAGGCCTCCAGTACTTTATGTACCTATGCACTTGCTGGTATGGCTGTTCACAGCTCCCATTGGCCACAGATCACCGTTCCTGGCCAATGGGATCTGCTGGAAGTGGTGCAGGCCAGGACACTGCTTCCCAGAGCTCCCATTGGCCAGAAATGGCAATCTGCAGCCAACAGGACCTGTGAGCAGCTGTACCTGCAGATGTGAAGATAAATAAAATATTGGCAGCCTGCCAGGGCTAACCCTGGCAAACTGCATCAAGTCCGTAGGCCACTTATCATCCACCCCTGATTTGAACTATTTTTTCCTATGACAAATTTTGGTTTCAGTTAATTACCTTGCTCCAATTTTTTTAAATACAATTTCCAAAAAGCTCTAATAATGGCCTTTAGCTACATCTCTGTGTTGTGAGCAATAAGGAATGGCATCATCCCAGGAAAGATTGTAGAATAGGGAGGCATCAGAACTCGTACTTGTTAATGGGGAGCAGAGTAGCTATTTCACTGCTTCCCTGCCCTGTACAGGGAGTTCCAATCCAGGGAGCCATTGACTTCCAAGGATTTGATGGCACCCCAACATAGGGACAAGTGTTGGGACAGGTGGGAAATCTTACCCGAAGGTGGCCCTGGATTTATTGCCCCATGACCACAGAGCCAATTTTAGGCATAGACTGCAGGAGCAAGGAACAGTGGTTGATTGCTCTAATAAATGTTTATGGAGGTCCCTAGAGAAAGACCGGACCCCAGAGGTAAGAAAGGGAGATACTGGTCTGCTGAGGTGCAGCATGTTGGGAGTGGCAGCAGTGGCTAGGCATAACAAGGAGGACTGGAGAAAGTGTTTCCCACAAGTATGGGCAGCCCACAAATTGGACTGTGGTAAATGGAATGGGGAACCAGCAAAAAAACAGAAGGGCCAATGGTTCCCCCCCAGAGACAATATCCTATCCCTACTGCAGCACACTGAGCTTCAGCAGAAATAGTGAAAGAACTGGAAGAGCGGGGGGTAATGAGGAGAACAACCTCCCTTTTTAACACCCCCATAGGGCTGGTGAGGAAAGCCGAAGGCATTTCATTGAGGTTGACTGTAGACTACCGGAGAGTTAATGCGATGACCCCTCAAAGGGTGCTGATAGTCGCAGATATGACCCAGATGTTGCAAGATATAGTTAGAGAAGCTGAAAGATTCTCTGTATTGGATATGCCTGTTTCTTTGCTATCCTACTGGAGGAAGGATCGCAGGAAGAATTTTAAAAGCAAGGTGGCAAGGGTTACTCCCCAGGGAAGGAAGGTGTACTTCACTTTTGATAGTAGTAGATGCATTTTCAGGATGGGTACAGGTATTTCCCATGAAAACCCAGAGTGCTGAAAAAACGGCCAAGGTTTTGTTTGGAGATCATTTGTAGTACAGACCTCCTGAGGTGATCAATCTGGAAGGTACTGTTGGATGCCCAAAGGTGGTTATTAATAGGAGATAATCAGGTCATTATTCAGAGCATTCATATCCCCTTAACAATAAAATATATATCAATACCAAATACAACCAAGCCAGCAAACTTCAATCAATATCCAATACAAGGAAGCAAATCTAACCATACTCATTCAGATAGCTGGATATCATAAAAATGACTTTTTTTAAAATGAAAGGAGCTAACCCTTTGCTTAATGCTGCATGTGGCATTTGTTTTCTGTAATGTCAATAGGAGTTTTTGATCTGCCAAAGCACCTTATATTTGGTAACGCTGAGTCTGAAATGCTGAGACATTGTGTAGACAGTAAGCACAATAGAAATAGGAAGAAGAGTGGTATAAGAGTCAAAAGCAAAGTTAATTTTTTCCAGTACCTGGGCTACCCCAGCTGGAAAACTACTTGCTGCCAGAACAGGTGAGTTAGCATTCCCATGGCACCTGCAGCATTTCCAGCTCAGGGAATGCACCCTGTGAATGTGAGATGAGGTCTTAGTATATACCATGGATTGAACGGCAATGGATGGCTCTGAAGATGTACCACTGTGAATGTTTTCTGGACTGTATTAGAAGAGAAGAGGGCTTTAAAAATCAAATCCCTCAAAACATTAAATAGTTCCATTTTGCGGTGTCGAACATTAAGTATAAATGTGTTATGCTCACCTCCTTCATAGGCCAGGAGCTCATCCCTCAGAAGCACAGGAATTTGGAAACAATGCTATTTATGATGAAATGAAATATTCTACATAGAGGCTACGTCTAGACTGGCATGATTTTCCACAAATGCTTTGCTTTTCCACAAAAGCACTTTTTGCAGAAAAGTGTCCGTGCCAATCCAGACGCGCTTTTCCGCAAAAAAGCCCTGATTGCCATTTTTGCGATTTGGGGCTTTTTTGCGCAAAACAAATCTGAGCTGTCTACACTGGCCCTTTTGCGCAAAAGCTTTGCGCAAAAGGACTTTTGCCTGAACGGGCGCAGCATAGTATTTCCACAAGAAGCACTGATTTCTTACATGAGATCGTCAGTGTTCTTACGGAAATTCAAGTGGCCAGTGTAGACAGCTGGCAAGTTTTTCCGCAAAAGCACGTGCTTTTGCGGAAAAACTTGCCAGTCTAGACACAGCCAGAGTGTGTGTGTGTCTGTATGTGGGGGAAAATCAATATTTTTCTCCTAAAAACAATCTATTATTTTGCTGAAAAAGAAACACCTAAAAATAGAAAACAAACACTTAAAAATGGAAACCTGAATTATACCACAGACATTTCCTAACATGAACTCATGAAACTGCCAAGCCAGTAAAACTTGAATGCTGTTTTAGCCTGTATTTTTTTTATGTTGTTTGTATAAGAATAACATGCCTTTCACCGACCTTGAGTACAATTCCTGTTCACAGAATCCAGGGGAATAGCTTCCTCGGATAAAACTCCCGCTCACAGAATCCATGAGAAAGCAAATATTCAGCCCCCGTTTCTGATGTAAAACAGAGGTTTCCCTGGTATAAGAACGTTCTGCCTACACAAATATACTGTATCTTAACTTCTATAGAAATTAGCAATGGAATTTGCTAGGTTCCCCCTCCCCACCTTGTTGTAAAATTAGACATTTCCCATATAAGGTTTTCTGTTTTGGGACAAAGGGAACTCTCCTCCTCCTACCCCCAAAGATAAGTTCCTGAATAGCAAATTGGAATAACTGAGAAGAGGAAAGCAATCCCTATAGACTCTATACAACTGCTTTTTTTGTAATGCCCATATTCTTAAACTGTGTTTGACACATGGTACTGTTTATTTTTGCCTTTAGTTGGATGTAATTTATTCCACATCTGTATGATAATAAAAAGGAGTTGGTGTGAATGGAGGATGCCTCTCAAACAGAGACACTCATGCCACTTGCTGCATTTGTTTGTGTTTATGTAAGCAAAAAATGGCACGCATTATATTTTTATGAGCCTAGCGATTTATTCTGTTTTGTTGTCAGACCTTTGGGAATGCATTCTATAAACTTTATTGAGACAAGATATCTAGAGGCGTTTGCATACTTGTGAGCTCAGCACAATATTACTTTTTAATGCACTTCTGACTTTGCAGGGAGAAAGAGTAAAAAAATGTAAAACTGCAATATTTGAGGGTGTTTTGTTTTTCTTACCTGCCTTTTTGCTTCCTTAGGTTAAAAACAGATAATGACTAGATTATTTCAATGTAATAAACTAGTGAACACAGATACAGCAGTTTAAGTTCTGATTCATTGTGTGGTTAGTTGCCCAGCCCCTGGTTAATTGTCTGCTCAGAGCATCTTAGGAGAGGAAACCCACTCCCTGAATCACTTACAAAGGAAGAAAAAACATTCTATATGCTCAAGGCAATGTTTTCCCTAGTTCTTACAATGACATGTAAGAAAAGGAACTATCCTGTCACAGAATGACCATCTCCTTGTGGCTTGCTTCTCGCCAATACACAAATATTACTCATATTAGAAAACATCATGTTAGATGGCAATTAACAGACTCTGTTCCCAAAGCGAAGCAAAGGGGCTTTCCTATGAAAAAAATGTGTTTTTTTCTTTGGAAGAGAGGAAAGTGATCAGGAATGGTCAACATGGATTTAGCAAGGGCAAGTTGTGCCTTACCAACCTGACTGCCTTCTATGATGATGTAACTGGCTCTGTGGACATAGAATCATATAACCATAGAGCTGGAAGAGATCTCAGAAGGCCATCAAGTCCAGTGTCCTGCTCAAGGCATGACCAATCCCAACTAAATTACCCAGCCAGGGCTTTGTCAAGTTAAGACTTAAACACCTCTAGGGATGGAGATTCCACTACTTCCCTAGGTAACCCATTAAAGTGCTTCACCACTCTCCTAGTGAAATAGCATTTCCTAATATCCAACATGGACCTCTCTCACCACAACTTGAGACCATTGCTCCTTGTTCTGCCATCCATGACTACTGTGAGCAGCCTTTCTCCATCCTCTTTGGAATCTCCCTTCAAGAAGTTGAAGGCTGCTATCAAATCCCCCCTCACTCTTCCCCACTGCAGACTAAACAGACTCAACTCCCTTGGCCTCTCTTCATAGGTCATATGCTCCATCCCCCTAATGATTTGGTCACCCTCCGTTGGACCCTCTCCAATGCATCCACATCCTTCCTGTAATTGGGGGCCTCAGAACTGGACACAATTCTCCAGATGTGGCCTCACCAGAGCTGAATAAAGAGGAATAATTACATCTCTGGATCTACTAGCAATGCTCCTCTTAATGAAACCTAATATGCCATTAGCCTTCTTGGCTACAAGGGCACACTGTTGACTCATATCCAGCTTCTCATCCACTGTAGTCCTCAGGTCCTTTTCTTCTGAACTGCTGCTTAGCCATTCAATCCCCAGCTTGTAACAATGCTTGGGATTCTTCTGTCTTAAGTGCAGAACTCTACATTTGTCCTTGTTGAACCTAATCAGATTTCTTTTGGCCCAATCCTCCAATTTGTCTAAGTCACGCTGGATTCCATCCCTGCCCTCCAGCATATCTACCTCTCCCTCTAGCTCAGGGTTATCTGCAAACTTGCTGAGAGTGCAATCCATCCCCTCATCCAGGTCATTACTAAAGATGTTGAAAAAAAAACGGCCCCAGAACCAAACCTTGGGGCAGTCCATTAGAAACCAACCACCATCCTGACATCAAGCCGTTGATCATTATCCACTGGACCTGACCTACCAGCCAGCTTTCTATCCATCTTACTGTCCATTTATCCAATCCACATTCCCTTAACTTGCTGGCAAGAATACTGTGGGAGACCATATCAAAAGCCTTGCTAAAGTCAATATCACATCCACTGATTTTCCCATATCCACAGAGCCTGTTACCTCATCATAGAAGCTAATCAGATTGGTCAGGCATGACTTGCCCTTCGTGAATCCATATGGACTATTCCTGATCACCTTCCCCTCTCCCGAGTGCTTCCAAATGGATTCCTTGAGAATCCCCTCCATGATTTTTCTAGGGACTGAGGTAAGACTGACTGGCCTATAGTTCCCTGGATCATCCTTCTTCACTTTCTTAAAGATGGGCACTACATTTGCCTTTTTCCAATCATCCAGGATCTCTTCCGATCTCCATGACTTTTCAAAGATAATGGCCAAAGGCTCCTCAATGACATTTTCCAACTCCCTCGGTACCCTTGGATGTATTAAGTCTGGACCCATGGATTTATGTAAGTTTAGCTTTTTTAAATAGTTCCTAACCTGTTCTTTCCCCCCAAGAGCTGTCCACCTTTGTCCCATATTGCATCACTTAGCATATTAGTCTGAGAGCTGAACTTGTCCGTGAATACAGAGGCAAAGAAAGCATTAAGTACTTCAAGCTTTCCCCACATCATCTGTCACTAGGTTACTGGCCTCATCCAGTAGGGCCCCAAAACCTCTTTGAGCATCATCTTCTTGCTAACATGCCTGTAGAAACCTCTCTCGTTATCCTTCACATTCCTTGTGAGTCGCAATTCCAATTGCACTTTCGCCTTCCTGATAACTCCCCTGCATTCTCAAGCTATACATTTAAACCCCTCCCTAGTCATCTGTCCAAGTTTCCACTTTTTGAAAGCTGCCTTCTTGTGCTTAAGTTCACCAAGTCTCCTACCATATTTGCTTCTCTTGCTATGCATTGGAATGGTTTCTTTCTGTGCCTTCAATAAGGCTTCTTTAAAATACTGCCAGCTCTCTTGGGCTCCTTTCTCCTTCATAGAATCATAGAATGTTAGGACAGCAAGGGACCTTGAGAGGTCATTGAGTCCAGTCCCCTGTCCCCATAGCAGGACCAATACTGTCACCCATGATAGACATTTATCTAACCTACTCTTAAATATCTCCAGGAATGGGGATTCCACAACCTCCCTGGGCAATTTATTCCAGTGTATGACTATCCTGACAGTTAGGAACTTTTTCCTAATGTCCAACCTAAACCTCCCTTGCTGCAGTTTAAGCCCATTGCTTCTTGTTCTATCCTCAGAGACCAAGAACAAGTTTTCTCCCTCCTCCTTATGATACCCTTTTAGATACCTGAAACTGCTATCATGTCCTCCCTCAATCTTCTCTTTTCTAAACTAAACAAACCCAATTCTTTCAGCCTTCCTTCATAGGTCATGTTTAATCATTTTGTTGCCCTTCTCTGGACCCTTTCCAATTTCTCCACATCTTTCTTGGAATGTGGTGCCCAGAACTGGACACAATACTCCAACTAAGGCCTAACCAGCTCAGAGGAGAGCAGAAGAATGACTTCTCATGTCTTGCTCACAACACACCTGTTAATGCATCCCAGAATCATATTTGCTTTTTTGCAACAGCATCACACGGCTGACTCATAATCAGCTTGTGGTCCACTATAACCCCTAGATCCCTTTCTGCCATATTTCCTTCCTAAACAGTCACTTCCCGTTCTCTATGTATGAAACTGATTGTTCCTTCTTAAGTGGAGCACTTTACATTTGTCTTTATTAAACTTCATCCTGTTCACCTCAGACCATTTCTCCAATTTGTCCAGATCATTTTGAATTATGACCCTATCCTCCAGAGCAGCCGCAACCCCTCCCAGCTTGGTATCATCTGCAAACTTAATATGCGTACTTTTTATGCCAATATGTAAATCGTTGATGAAGATATTGAACAGAGCCAGTCCCAAAACAGAACACTGCGGAACCCCGCTTGTTATACCTTTCCAGCAGGATTGTGAACCATTAATAACTACTCTCTGAGTATGGTTATCCAGACAGTTATGCACCCACCTTATAGTAGCCCCATCTAAGTTGTATTTCCCCAGTTTATTGATAAGAATAACATGCAAGACCGTATCAAATACTTTACTAAAGTCTAGGTATACCATATCCACCACTTCTCCCTTATCCACAAAACTTGTTATCCTATCACAGAAAGCTATCAGATTAGTTTGACATGATTTGTTCTTTACAAATCCATGCTGACTGTTCCCTATCACCTTGCCACCTTCCAAGTGTTTACAGATTATTTCCTTAATTACTTGCTCCATTATCTTCCCTGACGCAGAAGTTGAACTAACTGGTCTGTAGTTTCCTGGTTATAAATGGGCACTATATTTGCCTGTGGCCAGACAGCCTGCCTCCATATTATCCATCTTATTTGCCTCTCTGAAGCACAGGGCAGAGAAGGAGCAATAATATCAGCATAGTCTATGCTGGCTCATCTGATCCTGAGAAGCTGAAACACAGATATGTGGATAGAGAGTAGCTAAGTCAATAAGCTGGCCTCGAGGCTGCGGCTGGCACCTATGTTGATTCGAACACACACTCCCAGGAAGAGGAATTTCCCACTGAGAAAACAATGTCCTGTACTTCAAAATTTAATCATCTCAAATCTCTCTTACAAGTGTAAATTAAGTTCACAACTCCCTTGTAAGAACTGGTCTCACAGCAGACAGACCAGCATCAATTGGCATTACAGATAAGAAAGAGAAATACGTGACCCCATGATTATAAAAGTTGGGCCCAGCACACACTCACTTTGAGTGTCATTCTACCCTCTACCTGCTGGTCGGGTTAGGTGTTTGACCTCCCGAGGTTCTATGGGGACGCCCACCTCGTATTTTCGTCTTTCCTAGGAATTGAGGGACCGGCCCTGGCCTGACATGCTGGAGTCGAGAGGCACAGAAGGGGGTAAAAATGGTACCTGGATGTGGTCCTCTGTCTTAAGTGTACACATAGAAAGAGTAAGCTGTTACTTGGTACCATTATTTCTATTTTTCTATCTTTATCTTCTTTGTAACCATTTTTAAGATCTATATTTTGCTAATAGTTAAGAAATAGAACAATAGCCATTGCAACCATATGATTTATAAGCTTCCTCAAATAAACCTGTAACTGTTTAAGCTTTAACCTGACTCCTTCAGTTGCTGTAACAGAACCAAGCACAATTTAAAAGAACTTCAGCCGGTCTAAAGGGACAGTTATAGGAAGAGCTTGGGCGTTTGGATCTGTGTCACTCCCAGGTGACAGGACCCACTGGGGCATCTTTCAGTCTTTCCTCAAGGCTGCCCGCTGCGAAGGAATTATGAAATTCTAGCAGCTGAAATCTAAGATGTAATAAGCTCTTCCTATATAACGGGGCGTCTGTTGGCCTGCTGGCCACCCTCTGCGATGGGACCCCGGTCCTAGCAGTAAAGGCACGGACGTTAAAACCTTTTCTCGGAAACATACACACACACACTGCCCTGACCGTCGGCTGACATTGCCCTACCCCAGTCTTCTGGAATCTCTACTGTCTCCCATGATTTTCCAAAGATAACTAGAGGCTCAGATACCTCCTCTATCAGCTCCTTGAGTATTCTAGGATTCATTTCATCAGTCTCTGGTGACTTGTAGGCATCTAACTTTTCTAGGGGATTTTTAACTTGTTCTTTTTTTATTTTATCTTCTAAACGTACCCTCTTTCCACTATAATTCACTATGTCAGGCATTACTTCATCAGACTTCTTGGTGAAGACCGAAACAAAGAAGTCATGTAGCATCTCTGCCATTTCCAAGTTTCCTGTTACTGTTTCTCCCTCCTCACTGAGCAGTGGGTCTACCCTGTCCTCGGTCTTCCTCTTGCTTCTAATGTTTTTATAAAAAGTCTTCTTGTTTCCTTTTATTCCCGTAGCTAGTTTGAGCTCATTTTGTGCCTTTGCCTTTCTAATCTTGCCCCTGCATTCCTGTGTTGTTTGCCTACATTCATCCTTTGTAAGTAGTCCTACTACTCCATTTTTTATTGAACTCCTTTTTTACTTTTAGATCATGCAAATCTTGTAGATAAACCAAGGTAATCTTTTGCCATATTTTCTATCTTTCTCACACAGTGGAATAGCTTGGTTTTGGGTCCTTAATAATGTCCCTTTGAAAAACTGCCAACTCTCCTGAGTTGTTTTTCCCCTTAGTCTTGATTCCCATGGGACCTTACCTATCAGCTTTCTGAGCTTACCAAAATCCGCCTTCCTGATATCCATTGTCTTTATTTCACTGTTCTCCCTTCTATCCTTCCTTAGAATTGTGAACTCTCTGATTTCATGATCACTTTCACCCAAGCTGCCTTCCGCTTTCAAATTCTCAACCAGTTCCTCCCTATTTGTTAGGATGAAATCTAGAACAGCTTCCCCCCAGTAGCTTTTTCAACCTTCTAAAATAAAAAGTTGTCTCCAATGCAGTCCAAGAACTTATTGGATAGTCTATGCCCTGCTGTGTTATTTTCCCAACATATATCTGGATAGTTGAAGTCCCCCATCACCACCAAATCTTGGGCTTTGGATGATATTGTTAGTTATTTTAAAAAAGCCTCATCCACTTCTTCCACCTGGGTAGGGGGCCTGTAGTAGACTCCTAGCATGACATCACCCAGGGGATTCTGTACATCAGGTCTCTGAGGGAGTTGAAGTCTGCTTTTCTGATGCCCAAGGTGTGTATTTTACTACTCTCTTTTCTTCCTTTGGTCAGGATCCTGAAATCTACCATCTAATGATCACTGCTTCTCAGGTTGTCACTCACCTCTGCTTCCCCTATTAGTTCCTCCCTGTTTGTGAGCAGAAGGTCAAGCTGTGTACGGCCCCTGGTCAGATTTTTCAGCATTTGTACCAAGAAGTTATCCCCAACATTCTCCAAAAACTTCCTGGATTGTCTGTGTACTGCCATATTGGTCTCTCAACAGATGTCAGGGTGATTAAAGTGCCCCATGAGAACTAGGGCCTACAATCTGGAAGCTTCTCTCAGTTGTCTGAAGAAAGCCTCATCTACCTGATTCAGTGGCCCGTAGCAGACATCAACCACAACATCACTGCTGTTGCTTACATGGGGAAAGCAGTGGACATGATATACCTTGACTGTACCAAAGCTTTTGATATGGTCTTCTACAGTATTCTTCCTGCAAGTTAAATAAGCATGCATTGGATAAAAAGATGGTAAGGTGGATAGAGAGTTGGCTAGATCATCTAGCTCAATGGGTAGTGTTCAATGTCTGGTTGGCATCCAGTATCAAGCAGAGTTTCCCAAGGATCAGTTCTAGGGATGTTTTTGTTCAACATCTTTCTTAATGGCCAGGATGAAGGGATGGATTGCACCCTCAGCAAGTTTGTGGATGACTCTGAGCTAGGGGGAGAGGTGAATACACTGGAGGTTAGGGATAGGGTCCAGAGGGACCTAGACAAATTGGAGGATTGAGCCAAAAGAAATCTGATGATGTTCAACAAGGACAAATGCAGAACCCTGCAGTTGGGATGGAAGAATCCCAAGCACAGTCATAGGCTGGGAGCTGACTGGCTAAACAGCATTTCTGCAGAAAAGGACCTGGGGATTACAATGGATGAGAAGCTTCTTGGTATCCAAGAAGGCTAACAGCATATTGAGCTGAATTAGTAGGAGCATTTCCAGCAGATCTAGGGAAGTGATTACTCACCTTTATTCAGCTCTGGTAAGGCCACATCTGGAGTATTGTGTCCAGTTCTGGGCCCCCAATTACAGGAAGGATGTGGACGCATTGGAGAGTGTCCCACAGAGGGCAACAAAAGTGATGAGGGGACTGAAGCATATGACTTATGAGGAGAGCCTGGGAAATTTGGGTTTATTTATTCTACAGAAGAGAAGAGTGAGGGAGGATTTGATAGCAGCCTTCAACTACTTGAAGAGGGGATCCAAAGAAAACGTAGAGAGGCTGTTCTCAGTGGTGACAGATGACAGAACAAGGAGCAGTGGTCTCAAGTCGCAGTGTGGGGACATTTAGCTTGGATATTAGGAAAAGCTATTTCACTAGTAGGGTGAAATATTTCACTGGGATGGGTGGTCTATGGAGGTGGTGGAATCTCCATCCCTAGTGGTTTTTAAACCCAGCTTGACAAAGCCTTGCCAGGGATGATTTAGTTGGGATTGGTCCTGGTTTTAGCAGGGGGTTGGACTCAATGACCTCCTGAGATCTCCTCTGATTGTATGACTCTATGAAAGCAATGGAAGAATAGTCTCATTATATGGAAAACCAGTTCAGACGTCACTACAGCTCCTCGGACACAGTAATATCTCTGTCTATTGCACCCTCCTTCTACCATATGGAGATTTAAGTCAATGGATTTGTATAACAATAGATCCAACAGCTTTGACTGTCTTCTCTACCTTACCTCATTGCTCAGACCACACTATCATTGAGAAGACCACTGCTTAGCTTAGTACTGTTCCACACAGGGGATATAGAGATACTTTTTTCAAGCCCCTACAAGCCTGCCCAACTTTGCTGTGATAATAGTTGGGAGTGGAAGGCCCTACTCAGAGATGATGGTTGGCATTCCTATGCTCCATGACAATATCATGGCAAACACAGGACACATGTCTAATGTTCATCTCTACTCACTGAGAGAGTTTCATATCTCTTTTTTTAATTCCCTTCGCCCCAGGAACATAATTGCCATCTATCATAGTTTGGAACTAAATGTAAAAACCATGATTCAGAATCATAAGTGCTGGAAGTATGGGTGCGGGCTGCAGAACCCCCAGGTTTTGGGCATGCTGGCCACATGCCCCTGTTGCCCAAGGTCATAGCCACTGGGCTTACTGTCCCCCAGGGCCTCCTGCTCAGTTGCCATCCCTATATGAAAGGTCTTGGCCATCACCTGCAGGTCACATTTGCTGCCAGCCACCAGGCCCCCACCTAGCTGCTAGGCCCAAGCTTTTGGCTACTGTCCCCACATGTGGGGTTCTAGCTGCTGGCTCCAGCTCTAACTGGTAGTGAGGAGTGCTCGCCACCCCTCTTCGTAATATTGTTCCCATGCCACTAATCGGAATAGAATGCACAGAATTATTTTTATGATGTAAATGGCAGATAATGCTCCGTTCCCTAAGTAAATAATTGTTTCAATGGAAGCTCAATACTCTTCTCAGGAAAAGCTAACCTGGTGCTGACAGTGCACAGGTGGAATGCTATCAGCCTGATTGCCTAGAGAGGATAAATGCATTAACAACTAATAGGATTATTGACCTTATGTCACTGAAATGAAATAATTTCAATTTTGTAATTCTGCTCTAATTGTCATCATTAAGAACTCCTTCCCTGGACTTTCATGGGGACTGGAAGTACATTTACTAGAGAAGAACATGTACATAATCAAACCCCAGGCAGGTTGCAAATCA
Source organism: Pelodiscus sinensis (assembly GCF_052426305.1). Classification (NCBI taxonomy): domain Eukaryota; kingdom Metazoa; phylum Chordata; order Testudines; family Trionychidae; genus Pelodiscus; species Pelodiscus sinensis. The sequence continues at coordinate 338,033,842 of NC_143052.1, read as the reverse complement.
AACGGGCAAGAGCATATAAGTGGCAATACAGGCAGTCCCCGGGTTACGTACAAGATAGGGACTGTAGGTTTGTTCTTAAGTTGAATTTGTATGTAAGTCGGAACTGGTATATATTGTAGGGGAAACTCTAGCCAAACATTTCTCCAGAGCTCAGTTTTATTCTCCCACACCTCACTTCCCTCAGTCCTTTATTCTCAAGCTGAGGTGTCTGCTGAGAAAAGCCACTCCACGTCTCCCTAGTCTGCTAGCTTTGCATCTCCCTGGTCTGCTGGGGGGAAGCAGCTAGTACGGGGTTGCCTCACCCCGTTTGTAAGTAGGGATCCGATGTAAGTCGGATCCATGTAACCCGGGGACTGCCTGTACAGAAAATTTTCATTAAAAAAAATAGTTCCTGAATATATATTTGAGGAAGATAGCACTGCAGCTTTGAACAAATCAACAAGTCTAGTTATTACAGTTCAGAGGCCTGGATTCTCTTTTCACCTCTGTGGGTAACCAAGTTGCTTCATGTCTCTATGTCCTGGTGTGGGGATAATCCTTCACTTTTACTTATTGTAAAAGTGTTGAGTATTTAGAAGCCACTTAGATTGCTGGATTACTGTGTGTGTTCACCCAGGACATTAGCAAATAATACCCTTGTTTCAGAACAAGTTTCAAGTTGCAGTGGGGGAGGTCTAGGTTGGATATTAGGAAAAGCTATTTCACTGGGAGGGTGGAAGTACTGAAATAGGTTACCTAGGGAGGTGGTGGAATCTCCATTCCTAGAGGTTTTTAAGTACCGGCTAGACCAGTGTTTCTTAAACATTTTAAAACCAAGGAACACCAAACAATAATTTAATTTAATGAGAAACACCAAGGATTTTTTGTTGAGGGAAAAAAAGGGTTGGAGTGGGGGGAGATATTGATCAAAAAAAGGTTGCCTTCCCCTTTAAGGGCAGCCATTTTGAACTCTGTTCTTCGCGGCACACCTCTGACTACCTCGTTTAAGAAACACTGGGCTAGACAAAGCCTTGGCTGAGATGATTTAGTTGGGGTTGGTCCTGCTTTGGGAAGGGGGTTGGACTCGATGACCTCCTAATATTTCTTCCAACCCTATAACTCTAAGTTTATATAATATCAAGATACTGACCAAAGTGTGGAAATCTTACTCTGATATCTATCACTCTGGTTTAAACCAGGATGTACAATGTGTGTGATTTCCAGGTACCCAAATCTGATGAGTCCTTAAACAAGAATGAACTAAAATCAGAATTCTTACTAAGGATTTACTGGACTCTTATTCGGACACACTCTGTCAATTTCAATGTGAAGGATGGCAAAGACCTCAGGACTTGATCCATTATTACCCAGTGGGCTGCCTTAGACTTTTAAGCAACCAAGAGAATCAGTGAACACGTTAAGTGTCCTCACCCATATTCAGGGATACTGTTTGGTACTATGCAGTGAGCGCAGCTGCTGCACTAACATTTCATTCTTCCAAAAGTAGGAAGTGTCACCAAAATCCTGTGTAAATTTATGAGCTTCACAAGGAGGCAGTCGTGACAGATATGATAGATATCTTCCAAATATGTTTTAACAATGGTTGGTTAAAATTATATTTTTTCAGAGGGGTAGCCGAGTTAGTCTGTAAAAGGAAAAACTTAAAAAAAAACAACCAATAAATAGTCTGGTTCAGAAAAGGGCAACTAAAATGATTAGGGGTTTGGAACGGGTCCCATATGAAGAGAGGCTAAAGCGACTGGGACTTTTCAGTTTAGAAAAGAGGAGACTGAGGGGGGATATGATAGAGGTATATAAAATCATGAATGGTGCAGAGAGGGTGAATAAAGAAAAGTTATTTATAAGTTTGTATAATAGAAAAATGAAATTAATGGGTATCAGGTTTAAAACTAATAAAAGAAAGTTCTTCTTCACACAGTGCATAGTCAACCTGTGGAGGCTGTGAAGGCTAGGACTGTAACAGAATTTAAAGAGAAGCTAGATAATTTCATGGAGGTTAGGTCCATAAAAGGCTAACCAGGTGTCCCTGGCCTCTGTTTGTCAGAGGCTGGAGATGGATGGCACGAGACAAATCATTTGATCATTGTCTTTTGTCCACCCCCTCTGGGGCACCTGGTACTGGCCACTGTTGGCAGACAGGCTACTGGGCTAAATGGACCTTTGGTCTGACCCAGTACGGCCATTCTTATTTAACAGTAGTGTTAAATTTAAAATACATGGTGGGGATGGTTTGGGTTTTTTTTTAAGTGTGAGAACGTTACTGTATTTTTAAAGGTTTTTTTTTTTTAAATTTGATGTTTGTTCCTTGTCAAGTTCTCTGAAGATTTGTGGTCTGGCTGTTAATTTTTTAAATGACTAGAGACTTTTTTATTGTTTTTTGTCTGCAATGTCCTGTAATGTTATTTTTATCACTACATTTTGTGATCTATCTATAGATAGATATATAAAAATAAATATATACTATGTGGCTCTTTGCACTCTATCCACAGCTATTTTGGCTCTTCATCTCTAACTGGCTGGCCACCCCTGGTCTAGCAGATTACTGAAATGTAGTAGAGTTTATGCACAGGACAGAAATTGTGCTCAGCTTTCTTCTAATAAAAGGTGCTTAAAAGCCAGCATTGTGTGCTTCAGATTTTGTTTGGCAGGAACTGGGCCCGAGAGAGCCAATTCACTAACCTTTATAGCACACGATTTCTTTAACACAAAGCAGCAGAAATGAGACCATTCATGCAACTCTTGCTTTATTTTACAAAATTACAAAATTTTTAATAATGAAAAAAGAGCCCATTTTGATCATATCTGCGTGTCCCCAGCCAGTCAGCCAGTGTATATTGTACAATAAATATTCATTAAAAAGGTTTAGAAATATACAATTCATTTTCAAACAGGAGGAGAGAAAAACAAATATATTTTGTCCAGTTAATTCCACTGATGCTATAGGGCTTTGTGATTGAAGTCTACAGGAGTGGCCTTCACTCACTCCATTGTATCAACTATCAAAATGAAAGGCAGAGACTCAGGGAGCTCATCCTCAAAAGACAGGAGGTCTATTTAAGTCTTAATCAAATGCAGAATATGATGGGAAGGGCCATTTAAAATGTTTGGACATGAAACGATTTTCTAAGAAGGAAGAAACGAGATGCTAAAAATCAAATGAAACTCAACCCAGGCCTGTGGGATCAGGCTAAGACATTTGCATTTTCAGGGTCTGCTGGACTGAAAATAAAACAAAGTTGTTGTAAATATCAGTGTGTCATATATGACAGGCAGAGCAATTTTGATAAAACAAGTTTTAGTTCGCATTTTAACAATTACTCCCATTGATATTACATCTCTATCTTTCTGGTAGTCAGAGAACACCACTATATAGTAAGAAATGGACATGGCATTATTTGAAATCTCATGTTACTTTCATCCAAATTTGCAAATGAAAGGTGTTTTGGTAAAGACTGGGTGAAGATTCTTTTAGATGCTCAAATTAAAATCTCTACAGTCTTGAATTTTGGATTTGGTATATATGGGAGAACTGGGTTGTAATCCTGCTTCTGACAATAATCTGGCCCATAACTTGGAGCAAAGTGAACTAATGATAATGACTTACTGCATAATTGATTGCTATTTCTAAAGTACTACAAATGCAAAGTCTTATTAAGGTTAAAAGTCTCAGAGGGGTAGCCATGTTAGTCTGTAACTTTAAAAAATGCGTAGTCCTGTGGTACCTTAGAGACTAACAAATCATATAGGGTATGTCTATACTACCCCGCTAGTTCGAACTGGCGGAGTAATGTATGCATACCGAACTTGCTAATGAAGCCCGGGATTTGAATTTCCTGGGCTTCATTAGCATAAAGCCGCGCCGCCATTTTTAAAAGCCGGCTAGTGCGAACCCTGTGCCGCGCGGCTACACACGGCACAGGCTAGATAGTTCGAACTACGTAGCCATTCCGAACTATCTGTACTCCTCGTGGGGTACAGATAGTTCGGAATGGCTACGTAGTTCGAACTATCTAGCCCGTGCCGCGTGTAGCCGCACGGCACGGGGTTCGCACTAGCCGGCTTTTAAAAATGGCGGCGCCGGCTTTATGCTAATGAAGCCCGGGAAATTCAAATCCCGGGCTTCATTAGCAAGTTCGGTATGCATACATTACCCCCCTAGTTCGAACTAGTGGGGTAGTGTAGACATACCCATATATAGTAGCCCAGTGTCTGAAAGTCTGTAATGCCAAAATGCTGGCTGTTCCCTCTGGGCGGCGCTGTTGCTGAAATGCTGGCTGTTCCCTCTGGACGGCCCATGCTGCATGGGGAGTGCGGGGCCCAAACGGCTGCTTGCGCCGCTTGCTCCCCCGCAGTGGCCTGGCTGAGCGGCGCAGAAGTTAGCCAAGTGCCATGGTGGAAGGCGAAGGGGGGCGGGGCGGTGACATGCTGCATGACAGCGGCTCCAGGCCCCGCCCGCTGGTCATGAATGTTACCGCCCCTCCTTCACCTCCCGCTGTGGCGCTTGGCTGACTTCTGCGCCGCTCAGCCGGGCCGCTGCGTGGGAGCAAGCGGTACATGCAACCGTTTGGGCTCTGCACTCCCCTATGCAGCACGGGGAGTGCGGAGCCCAAACGGCCATTTGGGTTCCGCGGTCCCCCAAGTGAGAGGCAGGAGGGGGAGGAGAAGAGAAAGAGAGAGAGGCAGGAAGTGGAGGAGAGCTGAGAGAGAGAGGGGGAGGCAGTAGGAGGAGGAGGAGGAGGAGGAGGAAGAGGAGAGATGGAGCAAGAGACCGACATGGAGGAGAGACCTGAAAATCCCATTTTATGACGGGCTAATTGGGTAGTATATATATAGTTTCACAAGCTTTCATGAGCAAAAACCACTTCTTCAGTTGCTCATCTACAGAAGTGGGTTTTGCTTAGGAAAGTTTGTGATACTATATATTTTTGTTAGTCTCTAAGGTGACAGAGGACTACTTGTTGTTAGTAAGTGATGGAGGAGGGAATGCAGCTTGGGGCCTCCTGACTTCTAGCACCGCCAGGAATAGCAAGTGGCTTTTGGAGAGATGCAGTGTCCGATAATCAGTATTCCTCTTTCACCACCTGAGAGTCACACAGTTGCTTGTTTCTCGACCTTTCTGTTATGCACTCACATAAACTGAAAGGGGAAACGCTGAAGCTCCCCTCCCACCCAGGTTGACACATGACATTGACAGTTGAAATGCAGCTGTTTGTAATGGTGGCCCTGGGCATCCCTGTATTATTATTTTGTTGCACTATATTGTATTAATTATTGACTCATTTCCTGGGAAAATAAAAGACGCTATTAGCCATTAGGAAGGATTTGAATGTAGAGAAGGATAGTGGATCATCAGAAGGGAATTTTATGGAAAGGAGGTATTATGGGGGGGAGGGAGGAGGAATTACTTTGCTATGGGAGAAACACTAATCAAAATTTTAGGATTTCTTTGGTTTTTGAGACACCGTGCTGCCTACACTAGTGGTTCTCAACCTTTTTAGGCTAAGGACCCATTTGTAAAGGTTTATGGCCTGTCATAATCCAGCAAATTGCCTTAGAGTGGAGACCGTGGGATGGTTTTGTTGGATTCTGTCCATGAGGGAGGTTGGATCCTGTCCTGTACTCACCTCTCAGCGGTGGCTCCCGCAGCTATTGTGCTGTGGGGATGGCTAGGCATAGTTCTCTGCTCAAGAAATTGTAGCCTCTGGGATTGTCACACTGCTCAGGTTTCATCCTTTCCCTCTGACTAGACCAAATTTCTGAGAGTGGGGTTGTGATCTGGTTCGTGAGGTTGCAGTGCCACTCTCACAGGTTTGGCCTACCCAGACTCATAACCACATATGAACGACCATACTGGGTCAGACCAAAAGATCCGTCTAGCCCACTATTTTGTCTTTTGACAGCAGCCAATGCCAGATGCCCCAGAGGGAATGAACAGAACAGGTAACCATCAAGTGATCCCTCCCCTATCATCCATTCCTAGCTTCTGACAAACAGACTAGGAACACCCTTCCTGTCCATTCTGGCCATTGATAGACCTGTCCTCCATGAATTTGTCTAGATTTCTTTTTAACCCTATTATAGTCTTGGCCTTCACAACCTCCTCTGGCAAGGAGTTCTGCAAGTTGGCTGAGTTCTGTGTAAAGAAATACTTCCTTTTGTTTGTTTTAAACCTGCTACCTATTAATTTCATTTGATGACCCCTCGTTCAGGCATTATGGGAAAGGAAATAACTATTCCTTATTTACTGAAAAGTGCAGTCTTATGAATCTCTCCTCGTATGCATACTGTTCCATACCCCTAATCATTTTTGTTGCCTTTTTTGAACACTTTCCAAGGCTAAAACATCTTTTTTGAGATCAGATGATCACATCTGCATGGAGTATTAAAGATATGGGTTCAACATGATTTATATAGAGGCAATAAGATATTATCTGTCTGGTTCTCTATCCCGTTCTTAATGATTCCCAACATTCTGTTTGCTTTTTTTTTTTTTTTTTGACTGCTGCTGCAAATTTAGTGGATGTTTCCGGAGATCTACCCACAGTGTCTCCAAATCTCTTTAGTCTCCATCATTTTCTAAGTATAGTTGGGATTATGTTTTGCAATATGAATTATTCTGCATTTATCAACATTAAAATTCATTTTGGTGCCCACTCACCTAGCTTTGTGAAATCCTTTTGAAGGTCTTTACAGTCTGATTTGGTCTTAACTATCTTGAGCAGTTTTGTAGCATTCGCAAATTTTGCCACCTCGCTGTTTACCCCTTTCCCCAGATCATTTATGAATATGTTCAATAGGACTGGTCCCAATATGGGCTCCTGGGGGGACACCGCTAGTTACCTCTCTTCCATCTGAAAACTGACTCCTGTTGTAAAGGACAGTTGGGCCAAACTTGGGACCCCAGTGCCTGGAGCAGGAGAAATTTGGGTCTTGACCTACAAGTTGAGAAAACCCTGTCCTACAGCACTCCCTCTGGTGTAAAAGGCTTTGCCTCAATTCTGGAGCTCTGAATAAAAAGAAAACTGGGGACTAGATTGGCTTGTATACATCCAGTTTTATTGTAGCATTCTTGTTCTGTGCATTGACATTTATTTGACATATGGAGTTTTGGGATGTGTATATATTTGTTGTTCATCATTGCAAAAGCCTGATATGTACATATGAATAAAATAAATGTGCTAACCCATTTCCCATGTAAAATAACTCTGTCTAGATAAGATTTTGCATCTCTGATGTCTCTCTCTAGTATCTTTTGAATGATTAAGCAACCCTACCATAGGACTAGTAAATCTTTGGGTTTAAGCAATGATTTTTCTATACTAAAATGCCACAGGGACATTATATTGGGCATAAATAACTTATGAAATCATTTTTGTTTGAAACATGAAGTTACACTGATTGAGAAAGTACAAGAAAGTTGGTGGTAATGAATCTTAGCACTTCTGTCTGGTCATTAAACATTCTGACACTGTCAATCTTACAGAAATGAAATTAAAGTAGTTTTATATAATTATTGAATGTGCCAGTCCATCCTCACTTAAATGGGCTTTGATATTAATCAAACTTCCCTGCTTGAAAAAGCTTCTAAATTTAATGATCATGGTCTGCTGTTCAAATCAGATGTCATTCAAATTTTCTCTAAAGATGGATGTGTCTTTTTATTTTTTTATTAGAAGTTGGAAGAGAAGAAAGTTTCAATGGAAATAAAAAGTAAATACAGGATATTAAAGATAAAACAAGGCTGTTAAAAAGAATCAAATAGCATTACTTTAATATTTCACGTGTCCTCTATCAGAGAATTATTTTCTGCAATTGAAAGGAAAATGGTGATTTGGTAGGTGTCATGTTCTTTATTCACAGAAAGCTATTACATACTTTCAGTCTGAATGTCATTTATTTTAAACTGGAAGACTGAGCCAAAACAAGAAAGAACGAAAGTGAAGTCTCAATGGGAAAATCTGTTATGTTATGTGTCTTGTTCTAACATGCTGCATCAGGCACTATTTGTTCAAATGGCAGCTTACCTCACAGTCTGCAATCTTCTAAAAATGTAGAGAGAGTACAAGATATACAGCTGGGGCAAATCAGCATAGTTTAATTGAAATCAACTGTAATTGGGAAGAGAATATATAGTAAGTTAAATCAGTAGAGCTATGCCAATTTACACCATCTGGGGATTATAGAAAAAAGAAATTGTAAATGAAATAGCTACTTACACTACACTAAGTCTTCAAACTTACTCTGATCTGTCATGTCATGCTGATGGACAGCATAGATAGTAAACTGCCTATGCAGCTTACATTTCAGACCCACCTCTGGAAGCCAAAGGTAAATAAAGCATACAAAGTCTAAACAGGAAAACAATTAAGTGGGGTTGCCTTTTTGTGTAGCTCTAGTTGTAGTAGGGAAGCCTGCCTTAGTCTTTACTCATTCACAGAACCACCTTAACCTTCCTTTGGAAGGTGTCAAGTATCAGAGGAGTAGCCATTTTAGTCTGGACCTGCAAAAGCAACAAGGAGTCCTGTGGCACCTTATAGACTAACAGATGTATTGGAGCATAAGCTTTCATGGGCAAAGATCCACTTCGTCAGATGCATCTGACGAAGTGGGTCTTTGCCCACGAAAGCTTATGCTCCAATATATCTGTTAGTCTATAAGGTGCCACAGGACTCCTTGTCACTTCCTTTGGAAGGTGAATAAGGTCACTAATATTTTGGACAGTCATCATCATCATCATCATCAACAAACATAGGCTCAACACCCATCCGACGTCAAATCAGCAAATGGGAGCAGCCTCTTCTGATAGCTGTGTTAGGGTGGATGGATCACTCATCTCTCCTTTGTGTCTTGCCAGAATTCAAACTTTTTAACTAGCTCTATGTTCCCCAAGGTTGTTATCAGGAGTCCATTAGTTGGGTCACACTCCATATTAAGGTGCTATTTATAAATAGATTATAGAGGGTTAATAAATTATGAATAGAAGTTAGAAGTTTGCTGCAAACAAAGCAGATGTTAACACTTGTTGAGCTAGCTGAGTTAAAGTGGAGCCTGACTAATGGCTTTAACTTGGTATCTTTTCTGTTTTATGAGAAATGCCAGCTTGGTTAATAAAGGTAACAGTGTGGATGCAACTTTATTTAGACTTCTACCAGGCTTTTGACTTGGTATCACTCAGCATTTTGATTGATAAACTGAATGGTATAAGACCAACACATCATATTGTACATGGATTAAAAATTGGCTAAATGGTCACAAAATAGCCATGTAATTAAGGAATTTTCATCAAGCAGGTGATGTTCTATTGGGGTTCTGCAGGGGGACTGCCTCTTGACTTAATGCTATTTACCACCTATTTTCAACAATCAGGGAAAAAACAAACAGTTTTCAGATGACACAAAAGACTGGGGAACTGGTAATTGAAGATGAGGACAGAGCACTGACACAGAGTGATTTGGATCACTTCGGAAACTGGGCTCTAAGATGCATTTTAATATAGACAAATGTAAAGTAATACATTCAGGAACAAGACTGCGTAGGCCATACTTACTCGATGGAGGACTCTATCCCGGGAAGCAGTTACTCAAAGGACTAAAAGATCATGGTGGATCATCAGCTAAACATGAGCTCCCATTGAAACACTGTGGCCCAAAGGGCTAATGTGATCTTGGGCTTCATAAACAAGAAGTTATGAAGTAAGAGTAAAGAGGTTATATTGGTATTTGGCTTTGGTGTGACCCCTATTGAAATGCCATCTTCTCTTCTACAAAGACTGAATGGTTCTGTGGCACCTTAGAGACTAACCAAACATATAGAATCACGAGCTTTAGTGAGTAAAACTTCACCAGATGAATCCATAGTTCAAGAAGGATGTTGATAAACTGGAGAAGATTCACAAGAATCCTTAAAGAGCAGGGAAAAGGCTGTCATTCTAGAAGACAAGGTATAGCAAGATCCAATGACTGGAAGTTGAAGCTGCACAAATTCAGGCAAGAAATAAGGCAGGTTTTTTGTTTTTAAAAATGAATAGATTAATTATTTATTGGAATAACTTATCAAGAGTAAAAACTTAAAAAAGCAAATAAGCCTGCAGCACCTTAGAGACTAACAAAAAATGTAGATGGTATCACGAGTTTTCGTGGGCACAACCCACTTCTTCAGATGAATGGAGTTAAGGGGTCCAGATTGCAAATAAATAGCAGAGAAAGAGAAGAGATGGGGAGGGAAAGGGAAGGGAAAAATAAGAAAATTATTTCCATTTAGCACAGACACTCTAATTGACAATATTTTTTCTCCAATATTTTCCTTCCCTTTTCTTCCCCATCCCCTCTCTTACTCTGCTATTTATTTGCATCTTGGAAACTGGCTAACCCTCTGAAACTTTATCAAGAATAGTGGTGAATACCCATCACTGGAAGTTTTAACTCAAGACTGGATTTTTCTCCTCAAAGATATGCTTAAATTGAAACAGGAATTAATTCAGGGAAATCCTGTCACTTTGGTTATACTGAAATTCAGAATAAATTATCACAGTGGTCCCAATAGGTTTTATAATCTATGAAACAATACAATGTGACCCACTTAGCACAAGAGTAGAAAGACCAAGTGGATGAAGTAATACCTTTTTGGACTAACTTCTTTTGGTGACAGAGACAAGCCTTCAAGCTGCACAGAACTCTTCTTTAGGTCCGGGAAAGGTATTCATAGTGTCACAGCTTATGTCTACATGACAAATAGATACCCCTGGCTGACCTATGCCAGCTGACTCAGGCACGCGTGTCTTGGACTTGAAGAGTGGTTTATTTGCAGTAGAGATGTTCAGGTTCAAGCTGCAGCCTGAGCTCTGGCACCTTCCCACTTCGCAGGGTCCTAGAACTTAGGAAGCAGCTCAAAATTGAACATCTACACTGAATTTAAACAGGCCCTTAGCCTGAGCCCTGAAAGCCGAAGTCAGCTGGCACAGAGCATCTGTGCATGTCTAATTACAGTACAGACATACCTACGCTGTCTAAAAAGTACAGTGTCACAATGTCTAATGCTCGTGAACTGACACGACTACAACAATGACACTGCATACAACATTTCTCTATGCTGGAATTTCCAAACAGGTTAGTTCTTTCTCCTGTGATGATGGGCTATTTGCTCCATCTTCTGTCCTGGCCTCACCCTCACATTCTTCTCCTCAGCCTCTACCTTCCTTCTTTTTCCTCTTCCGCCTTGTCTCCTGAACTCATCCTGTTGACGACCCCTCTCCCTTTGTCTTTCTATCTAGCCAACGTGGGGTGAAAGTAAGTACTGGGACTTACTGGTGCACACCCTGGGGCAGCTAGGGTCCTGGGCAAGGTGGGGAATAGCTCTAGGCCCCTGGAAGGGGCAGGGCCTCAGGTGGGAGGGGCAGGGATTGGAACCAGATGCCATAGTGACCAGGAGCTCTGGATTCAGTGGTGGCACCCAGGAGCCCCCGGACTCCAGTGGTGATTTGAAGGGCCTGGGGCTACTGCTGCCATAGCTGCACCTTTTGCAACCCCCTAGCAGAGCTGTTGACGGGGACAATGTGGGAGAGCAAAAGGGGAAGTGATGTTATAGCACTGCCATGGAAGAACTTCAATGCTGGCAACATATAGGCCAGTATTGGTGGCCGCTTCTTTCCAGTACACCATACCGTCCAGTACCAGCCTGCTTTCACCTCTGAGCTAACCCCTTTCCAGATAAACCCCACCAAAGAGTGGAACTAACGTGATGTTTATAAACCATCTCTACTTGTATGCTGTCCCCTGTCCCCTACCATTTTCTGTCTTTTGTATATGGATTGTAAACTCTTAGGGACAGGGACTTTGTATTATTCCAACAATGTCTGGCATAATGGGGGGGCCCTTCTTGGTTATTTCTGAGGCATTATCATAATAAACATAATACATAAGATGTTCTTACACATCTTTTATCCTAGTTTGAACAAGATCTACAAAAGGTCATTTTGCAAAGGTTCTTAGATTCCCACTGCAGGCTTGAAGGGTTAACATAGAAGCCTGATATATTTTCCTTATGTGAATAACCCTTCCCCTACTGGTTTTATTATTATAATAAGAATGCATTCAAAAGGAGAAAAAAGAATGCAGTATTTGGATAAAGGAACTATTTAGAGAAAAATTTAAGCAGCAGCAATTGCATGTGCAAAATCAGCTTCAATCTTCATCAGTATATTTTCTTCCTTAAATTCAATCTCCACAGATTTTCTAGCCGTATATTCCACCAAATTAAACATTTAAGGTACAGTATATCACAGCGACACGTATGGAATGTCTCAGGCCATTCATGGTGCTAATGGAATTTAGAACCTTTCGCCTCCGTCACCAGTTCAAATCCAGCCAAGGTGAATAGTGACAGAAAGTTTTCACTCCCAATAGCTATTTTTGACCTATATGAAATGAGTTGGTGGTCCCAGAAGAGATTTTAAAGGTAAGATAGTGAAATAATAACCAGGTCACCATTACCACCAATCTCAGGAGGCAGCAAAGGTCTGAACGGACTACCATGGAGACAGAATTACTCATTCACTTGTATAAGGTAGCACTCTGGGCTGTGGCTAAAGTATATAGGAGATATTATACAGAGACGCATGCATTGTGTCTGCCAAGACTTAACTTGTTCTATGGATAAACAGAGCAACTCAGCATTCAGGCTACCAGACTGGCAACCTTAAGGGGCAGAGGCCAGAAGAAGGAACTGAAGAACAAAGGCACCAGTTCATACAGATTTTCTTCATTTCATATATGCTTTAATAATTCCTTTTGTAGACTTTTTTAAAATGGGCATTTGTAGTGCATAAAAGTTAGAGATGGTTTTAAGTTGAAAATTTCAGTCCTGGGTCTGAATCCTCCTATCTGGGTGCTTGAACCTTGGATTTTGTGAGATACATTTTTGGTCATCTTACTATGTTTTTTTTTTTTAAATTGGGGATATACATTTAAGTTGAGCCTCTATTACGGCATTTTAAAAAAGTTTCCATGTAGTTTTCAGGAATTTCACTTTGGTGCCATACCTTTTAATTTTGGCTTAACTAGTTTCTTCAGTTTTTATGTTGTTTTCTTTTCTGAAATTAAATACTACTTTAGTGGGCTTGTTTACTGATTCCCCCAGCCAGTGGTGTTAATTGTGATATTATAGTCACAGTCCCAAACAGTTCAGCTATATTCACCTCTTATAGCTTCTGTGCATCACTGAGGAAGGATGGTCTTATGACTAACGCCCAAGATTTGGAATCGGGGATCAAAATTCTATTCATGGCTCTGACACTAATTTCCTTTATAACAGTACTCAACCCATTTTACTTTTTTGTGTATCACTCTTCCTATTAGTGTCTTATTCCCTCCCATCCCCCACGTAAAACACGGGCTCTCCCACACACAAAACACATCCTTGTTTAAAGCTATCAGGACAACACTGCTTTCTGAGTCATCTGCCTTGTTTGGAAGTCTGAAATAAACAAGCATGAATAAGATAACTCCCCCTTCTATTTTCCATACAGTTCAATTGCAAATATAGCTCTAGTGAGACACCAGTCACACTCATTGATCAATATTCTCTTGTTTTGGTTGCATAATTAATTATTTGGGCTTCTCACAAACACATCTGAGAAGCAATAGTCATTGGTGTGTTATTACTGCCCTGTCCTTAATAATCCTGATTATGAATCCCCTAAAATGTGATTGAATAAAGAATAATTAGAGGAGGGTATGAGAACTAATCAGTCTGTCAATCTGCATTTTTTTGAAGCCAGCAAATGAAAAGCAAGCAAGACATTTACTAGAACAAGCAAGACATGCCTTCTACTGTGATAAAGATGCAATCCAATACAAATCTACTGAATGTCATCTTCTCTTGGAGTCAGAATGACATCTCTATTCTCCACGTTTTTAATCCTGAGGCACCTCACAGCACAAACTGTCAAACTAGTGCTAATTCAAAAAAGGCCCTGGAGGTGAAACTGTTTGACAGCCTCTCTCAGTTTATCCAAATGAAAAATCAGGCTATTTCACTTCACCATCTGTTTTTGTCCACTCTGTGTGTCTTTGCTCCAACATCCACTTCCCTTAGTTCAGATTCCATTTTTTCTGTCATTGGCCTACTAAGATTGTCATTACTCTCTCTCCTCCTCCCCCCAACACACATACACACGCCTCCCACGACAGCCATCATTTTTAATATGGTATAAATGCCATATAATTCCAGATGCTCATACAAATTGTTGACAAAATTGGGAACAGGAAGGTTTTTTAAAACTTACATTTTTACCGCTTCACTCTATTGGTTTGTTTGTTTTGTTAGAATTTTGTATCATTGGCAATAATCGTGTAAGTTACAATAGTATATTTTAAAAATTCACTGGCTGAGAAAATTGGTGACTGTGCATGAAGGATTTTAGTGGACAAGTAGTGCCATTACAAAAATACCAACACAACTGACACTGACTGGGTTTCCTGCAAGTGATCTCAGACCAGAAAAAAGAACTGATTGGGTATGGAGGCTGAGGATTAAACTTTCTGCAGATATAACTCAATAGATTTTGCTGGAGTTACCCCAACAAAAACTTCAGTTTGAATTTTCCTCACTCCCTAAAGATAGCTCTTTCAGGTCAGGGTTATTAACTGGCAATAGAAGTTTCATGATAAACATAGGATATTAGTCTCCACAGCAGTCAAGCATTAGTCATAAACATTGCACTCACACAGACATTATAAATAAGAAATCTAAGAGGTTTTTACAGCACTTAGCATAAATAGGAAAAAGTCAGCTGTGGCCTTTAGTTACTATAGCAATATAATTGTCAGATAAGATTAATAAAAGGAGAAAAAAACCCAGCTAGTTTTCATTTCTGAAGTCCTTCTATAACAACCATCACACCTTTGATTTATTTTGTCCACTACAAATATTTTCTTTATTTAGGTTTTTCTCAGTCAGCTCAGCATAACATCTCAATTCTAGAAGATGGCCATATTTCTATTTATGGTGGCTCACAATGCTGAATTTCTTCAAAACAGAATATCTGTAGCCACAGCCCAACTGACAAAGGAATTGTTCAAAATCTGTACAAGTGCTCTCGGCCTGTGTTGCAGAAATCATGCATGAAAAAAACCATGATTTTGACTCTTAGCTTTTACATCCCCTGTTAAAGATTGAATCATTATATACATGGGTGAAAGATTGCATATGCTGCTTTTAACAATATTATTTATTTTTATGATGGTAGATCCTTGAGACACAAACCAGGTTCAAGTCCTCATTGAGGCCAAAAGATATAAACATTTACTTCTCTCCTGGATTTAATCCTAGATGAGTTGTTTATTTACCCCACACAAAATTAGATGTCTCAATTTTATTTTTGGTGTTTTTCTTACAATGTACAGAACGAAGATGGTAATCACCAGGTAAGATAATATAAAAGTTTAGTGCCATGCAATGGAGTAACTTCACTCGAGGCCTTTCTTGAGTCTCTTAGATGCAACTTCACATTCAGTCTTTTAACATTTCCTTTAACATTGCCTTATAGCAAAGTTAAGCCTTCTCACAAAATGAGATCAGATTCTTCTGTTATACAGGTGTAAATCCAGAGAAACTCCCTTGAAAATAATGGATTTATAACGGTGGAGAACACAGTGTGGTTTGTAATGTACTGTTGTTCTGAAGTTCCATTTTCTAGCGATTAAATTACTTTATTTCAAATGTACTCAGTTTACAAGTAAATACGTTTTTCTGCCACCTTCCAAATTCAACCTAAGAGCCAAAAGATAAGCTAGTTTCTTTCCTTCTCTTGCATCTTCACGAGGAATAAAGATTCAGATCAAATTATGTCCTCAGTTATTACTAACCAATCCCTTTCCAGCTTCAAATTATGCCCTCAGTTACACATGCACAACCTTCCAAAAGGTTGAGGGAAGTATCTGGCCTGTAAAATTTCACTGCTATAGATGATGTAGAATGAAGAAAAACATCCAAGATTGAGTCTGCAGGCCAGCAGTATTTTCTTTAAAAATGTTAGCTTTTACTTTATTTGTAGTAAAATTGATGTAGAGCCATTAAGACTCCATAAATACAGAGACCCATAAACTATTGTCATGGAATAATACTAAATGCCTCATTCAAAGACCAGCAGTGTATCAAAGTTCTTTCCACTGAACTCAATGAGCTTTGAATCAGAACTCCTGGACAAAAGGTTTTTGTTTTGTTGTTTTCAACGGATGGAACTTATTTGCAAGGGTGATATTAAGCTGTGAAGGACTAACAGCATTCTCCTATCCTAATGGCTTTAACTCCAAAAAACCATTGTGCCTCCGATTCACCCGTGAAAGGGGATGCAAACAATCTGTAATGTATTTCAGTTTCTTTGGCTTCAGATTCTTCTATTTGTACTACAGCACCTCATTGCTCCCACTCATGTGGGACCATCAGTTTAGGACAGGATTTCTAATACAGGAAGGGTTTTTTTCTGTAATTAATTTAATTGCCAGTCCACCCTTTGTTATAACCTTACCACTGAATATTCTAAGCTTTGCTTTGGAGTCTTTTAACACTTCTATTTTATATTTTCCAGAGTGTTTTTGATCTTTGTATTTAAACAAAATTACTGTGTTTCTCCCCTCCATCTCTGCTCAGGACCTGCATTAAGAAGTATGGAGGGAGAAGAAAAGGGAACGGGCAGAAAAAGAAAAGCAAAGAACTTCCTTTACACGTCTTACACGGGGGGGAGGGGTGTTTCAGAACCTTTTCCCAGAAAGAGAGAGAGAGAGAGAGAGAGAGAGATTTATTTCTTTTGATCATTAGCATGATCCTTATGCTTATTCCCCTATGACAGGACAGAGGGAAGGCATCACTGTTAGGCAGAATGTTTCTTCACTTTGCTGCCACATGTATTTACTGTATGTTTGTTTTCTTTTAAAGTGAAAGATCAACTAATCTTTTCAACTCTTTTAACTTGACTACTGGGAAGATGTGCCATTCCACACGGGAGACTGTTTTCCCTATGTTTCATTTTGAGAAAATATACTCCAGAGACTGACCCAACCCTTTGAATGAGAAAGATGCTAGTATTTACATGACGTTTACCTCCCTTTTTACCTTCCAGAACCATAAAATTATTTCATTCAGTGTCATACCTGAATTTCAATGGATTGTGGAGTCCCTGAGGAAACCATTTAGATAGGAGCCAGTCTTCACAGAAACAATGGAATCACACACTAGACTGTAACTGGAATCTTAATTCCCTCATACTAAGTCAGGTCGATTATTGTTTTAGTGAAACTAAAAATGGATAAGGATTATAGTTTGTCTGGAAATTTATGTTTTTGACTCAGACAAGTAAGCACAGACACTTACTTCATTTTTCAACAATAGCATAATTTAAAGAACAATCAGTACAAATATTTTCAGGTTTCTCTTTTTATTTTTTATAAATGCCTCAAGAATGTCACATTCATGATCTGCAAGTGCTACTGGATTTGAAATTCACACAAAAATTCCAAAAGAGCAAAACCACCCAAACACGAGCCTTGAAACACCCAAGCTGGCATAGGTAAATGTGATGTACGTCTGCTTACATCAGCCTCACCCCGGTGTTCCACCAGTAATATTTTCCTGAAGTAGGAAAGCAAAGCTCCTGGTTCATGAAGAAGAATGTTAAGTTGTGATGAGGACAATTTCATTAGATTTGATTTTGACAAATAGAGAGGAACTTGTTGAGAATGTAAAAGTGGAAGGCAGGTTGGATGAAATGAAACTATAGTATTCATTATTCTAATGGTAGGAGAGAGGAGAGCAAAATAAAGACAAGGGATTTCAAGAAGGAGAATTTCAGCAAACTAAGGGAGTTGGAAGGAAAGATCCATGGGAAGCAAGTCTAAGAGGAAACAAACAATTGGAGACAGTTGACAGCTTTTCAAAGACTGAGGCACAAGAATAGAGTTGCCAGATGGTATCAACAAAATTACCGGACACACTTGACATTACATCACAATCTACATTACATCTTATTTAGAAAATACCGGACATTTATATTTTCTCAATTTGTTTCCCAAACAGAAAACTCAAATACTAGACTGTCCAGTTCAAAACTGGATACCTGGCAACCCTACACAAGAGCAATCTATTCCACTGTGTATGAAATATAGGAAGTATGGCAAAAGGCCACCTTTTCCAGATCAGCAATGAATACATTGAACAGCACCTATCCCAGTATAAATTGTTGGAGACCACACTGTTTATCAATTTGAAAAATGAATGTTTATTACTACAATGCTTTCTATTTTAACCAGTTACTGATACAAAAGAGGACCCTCTTAACCCATGACTGCTTACATTGCTTAATAGCCTCTGCCGGCAAAGGCATGTAAATTAGACTACCTGACATAGTCAATGAAGTGGGGATTTAAATATCCCCCGCTTCATTAAAATAAAAATGGCTGCCGCACTGTGCCGGCTCATCTGATCATCGGCACAGCATGGCAGTCAAGACGCAGATCGGTCGGCAAGGAAAGCCTTTTCCAACCGATCCTGTAAACCTCGTTTCATGAGGCATAAGGGATCGGTCAGCAAAGGCTTTCCTCGTCGACCGATCTGCGTCTTGACTGCCACATTGTGCCGATGATCAGCTTAGCCGGCACAGTGCGGCTGCCATTTTTATTTTAATGAAGTGGGCGATATTTAAATCCCCACTTCATTGACAATGTCGGGTAGTCTAATTTACATGCCTCTGCCGGCAGAGGCATGTAGCCTACACATACCCGTAGATGGCATCATGGGCTTTTGTGGGCACAGCCCACTTCTTCAGATAATTTTAAGAACAATAAGGTTTGTGAGGCAGAAGTTCCCTTTCCAAAAACTGTATTGAGTCTTTCCTAATGAATCTTTATCACCTATGTTTTTATTATAGTTTCAGTGAATTTCCCTCATACTGAAGAGAGGCTTTACTGGCCTGTAATTGCCACAATCCTCTCTGGAGCCTTTAAAAAATGTCAACATCAAATAGTTATCTGCCAGTAAAGCCCATTTCAGGGATAGATTGCATCCCACAGTTAGTCGTTCTTAAATTTTCACATTTCAGTTCCTTCAGAACTTTTGAGTGACTACCATCTGGTCCTGGTGACTTTTTAGTGTTTAATTTACCGATTTGTTCCAAAACCTTCTCTAATGATAATGAAATCTGATACAATTCCTCAGATTTGTCACCTAAAAAGAATGGCTTGGGTATTGAAATTTCCCTTGCATTCTCTACAGTGAAGTCTGATGCAAAGAATTCATTTGGCTTCTCAAAAATGGCTTTATCTTTAAGTGTTTAGCACCTCCAGGGACCCCACTGATTGTCTGGCAGGCTTACTGCTTCTGATGTGCTGTTTTTTCCTGTTTGTGTGTCTTTTGCTTGTTCTTCAAATCCTTTTTTGGCCTGATTATGCTTTTGCATGTGCCAGAATTTCAATTTCTTTCTGTTTGACTCAGTAAGATTTGACTTCCAATTTTTAAAGGGCATTTGTCTCTTTTACTCTCTGTTAAGTCACAGTACTGGGCTTTTTATGGTCACCTTGTCTATTTAATTTGGGGTATATATGTATATACATATACAGTTAGCCTCTCATATGATGTTTTTTAAAAGTTTCTATGCAATTTACAGACATTTTACCCTTGTGACTTTTCATTTTAATTTCCATTGAATTAGCCTTATTTTTGGTGTATTTTCCACTTTTGAAGATCAATGCTTTTGAGGAGGATTTCTGTGGCATATTAGTCCTTATAGGGAAGTTAATATGGAAGCTATTACTTCTTGGACCAGATCCTGCTTTCCACTTGGGACTAAATCAAGAATAGCCTCTCCCATTTTAGGCTCAGAACTAGCTGCACCAGGAAGCAGCCATTTGCGGTGTCTAGAAACTTTATCTCTGAATCCCATCCTGAGGTGACATGTACCCAGACAATATAGAGATAGTTGATATCCCCCATTGTTGTTGGGGTTTTGTAGTTTTCTCTACTCTCCCTGAGCCTTTCATAATTATCATCATCATCACTATCATATATTCTTATTATTCAAGATTGGAATTTCTATTCATGGGGACTCTGTGATGCTGTTTGATTCATTTAAGATTTGTACTGCTGTATGTTTGACTGTATGGTTTCTTTCAAATCAGTGCCAGTATCCCACAGTACACTCTATTCTGTCATTCCTGTGTATTTTATACCGTAGTATTACTGTGCACCATTGATTATCATCATTCCACCAAGTTTCTTTAGAATATCAACATCTTAATTTGATACCAGGCACTCAAATTCACCCACCTTTATGTTTACATGTCTTGACTTTGTATACAAGCCCTTACAATATTTTGTCCATTTTCCATTGTCTGCCTTCATGTGATGTAGTTGATTAGGACACTTTTTGATTTGACTGCTTCCCTCCAGTTCCAACCTATATGTTATCAACTTATAGCCTTTTGTCTATACTAGGGTTTGGAGTATCCCTTTTAATCAATCCTCCTGAAAGGGATGTGTCTGTCTGAAACATACTCCTCTGCACCTCTCACCCCACCTGCCCTGACCATAGTTTAAAAACTCCTCTGTGGCCTTTTTAATTTTGCATGCTGGTGTAATCTACTGGATGTGATTCACAGTCCCATGTAGTGTCACTTAACCCACTTAGAGAGAGAAAATGCGTTTCCTCTACAGTCTTAGCTGAGAGCCAGCTAGCTCATGCACAAAGCTCCAGATGTCCTAGGTTTAGTTCCTTTCAGTGTTACACTAGCAATCTGGTCCTTTTTCCATATAGGTGGAACCCATACTTCCTCAATAGACTCCTCTTTTACCAAAAGACTACCCAGTTCCTAACAAACCTAAATCCCCCATCCCAACAGTACTATCTCCCATTCTTATCCATACTGAGACCCTGCAGGTGGAACTGGAAGCATTTCAGAGAATGTTACCATAGAGGTCCTGGAATTCAGTCTCTAACCTACCAGCCTAAAACTGGATCTTAGAACCTACATGTGCCATTAACAGTGGCTTCTCCCCCACATTGCACATAAATCTATATAGGAGTCCCAAGAACTCCTCAGTCTTCATCCAACAGGCAATTCACCATGCAATTCTCCTGGTCATCACAAACTCAACTTCATAATTTCCAATAATCATATTCCCCATTATTACTACCTGTCTCTTCCTAATACCTGTCCCTATCCCAGAGGAGTACCCAGAATTTAGGGAAAGAATTAGTTCACA
Source organism: Pelodiscus sinensis (assembly GCF_052426305.1). Lineage (NCBI taxonomy): Eukaryota > Metazoa > Chordata > Testudines > Trionychidae > Pelodiscus > Pelodiscus sinensis. Next base: position 338,012,593 of record NC_143052.1, on the reverse strand, counting down.
CACTGCAGTTACTTTTTTCAAGTGCAATCACACTAGCATTGGTGAGAAATTTGATAAAAGTAGGCTTTTACGAGTGATTTTAATGTAGGAAATCTTGATGGGTCGATTCTAGAATGGAATTCTAAATATAAAAGGCAGGAAGAGGAAAGCACATTTTTACATCTGAGAGGAGGAGATGGAAGGGGCCCGAAGGAGGTTTTATATCTTGTTGGAGTTGTAAGGGCATGTCTACACCACGGAGAAGATCAATTTTCCAGAGATCGATCTTCTAGCGTTTGATTTAGCAGGTCTAGTGTAGACCCCCCCCCCCAATTCAATGCTGAGGGAAGCCCCCACTGGCATCCCACACTCCTCATTCTGCGTAAGCATGTGCCCCTGTCAGCCCTCCACAGTGCATACACTGCAGTCACTCAGCTTAAGGTAAACTGAATTGTTGGCATACCTTAAACTGACCTGCCTGGTCTAACGTAGACTGGGCCTTAGGGTGGAGGGTTCTTGTGGTGAAGATGATCAGCTAGGAGATACAGGCAGGAAGTGCATTACGATTAACTTCAATCAGAGCACTCTCGTGAGCAGGGATACTCAATTTATTAAGGTTGTTGAGAAATGGACACTAATTGTATTACATTATCTAATGTTTAACCACAGTTAAAAATCTTTGCCTAAAAGTTATATTTTCTTAAATGTGAACTTGGTTTAAGTTCCCAAGAGTTTAGCAGCTTCCCAAACAAAATGTTCCTATAATTAAGAGATCCAAATGTATTAAAATCTAGTGTTGCCGACCATTCATTTTAGCTGAGTCTACTCTCAAATCATTTTGTCAAATATCCTCTTTACTATGGCTTATTTGATGATCAGCTGTACAAAATAATTACTGAGTCTGATAAAATGTTTTACTTCTTTCCCAGCCAATTCAAATGGTCATTGCCAGTGAAGCTGCTTAAACTGTAGAATCCTTATGAGGTTTATTCATCACTGAAGTCTTATTTCCTGAAGTAAATTAATGATTTGCAATTCCCGGAGTGTTTGTGGTGCTTATCACTGTGTTAACTTGCATCAAAAATTACAGCAAGACATTTTTCAAACTCTGACAAAAAATGGCCTAGAGAAATTCTGGTGAATAAAGGACTGGGGGGGGGGGGGGAGAAGAGGGGGAGTGGTGAACCCTCCAAGCATATTTTAGATAAAGAAAATATGCTTAGTTAATATGAGGTAAAATGTCAAAAATTATTTCTGGCATTCAGAATAAATACTTGTTTGTTTAGACAATGTCAATGCATAGTTAGAAGCTGCCTTTTTGAGGATGTGGATAATGAAGAGTAATGTTCAGCTCTCCTGAATTTGGCCTGGTGGTGGATGGTTTATGAAAGTTGAATGCCAATATTCACATTGGCATTAAGAAAGTAACATTTAGAGATCCACTTAAGAAACCTTACAAAAGTCTGCAGTGTGCAATATAACAGCAGACTTCTGTTAAAGGGAAGCAGGGGGGAGAAAATGTGGTAGAATGGGATACAATGTAATTAATGCAAACAGAACTGGGAACAAAATAAAGAGGGGGAAAGGGCTGAATCAGCATGTGGCCTGCAAATGGGACAAAGAAAACGAGTTTCTCACACAGGACAAATATTGAATCCCCATTTTTCTTAGATGAACAGCTAGCTTAATAGAAGTCTGAAGCAGACAGATATGAAACTGGTAATATTTCCAAAGCAGAACCCTTCATTGTGACAGATCTAAGAGCATGTCTAATGCCAAGTGAAGATGTGACCATACCACAGGAAGGCAACTCATCTTGGTAGCGCAGCTCCAATCTATCTTGCCTGGATAACAATGTTAGTGTTGATGCTGTGGCACAATCTTCAGGATGGTCTAGCAACTCGAGTGCAAATCTACCAGAGACTCAGGGAATATGGTCTGGCTGCTAACTCAAGCCATTGTGCCTACAATTACTACTCAGAGGGGTAGCTATGTTAGTCTGTAACTGAAAAAACGTAAACAAATGGCCCTGAAGCAGTCTTTTCAGGACCATTCATTGTTTTTTACATTTTACAACTGTCCAGCCAGACTAAAGTGAATGGGAGTATGCCTTCTTGTGCTACCATCACACCTTCCCTTGCGTGTAGATGTACTTTAAAAAGGAGCACTTAGGCTGTGATAACATGAGCTGAACTGGGATTACTTTGAAAGCTTAAGGCCTTATGGTCATAAATTATATGGGCCACATGTTTCTTTCTGCTGAGTAGATAACCCCCCAATTCCACAAAAAGGGTGTAGATGCATGGAGTTGCCACCAGACACCATAGGGGCCTCTATGTAGATCATCCATGGGATTGGTGTTTCGCAATACAGAATAATACTATTATTATTACTTCTTATTTGTATTACCATTTTGCCCAGGAGTCCTACTCATTGATCAGGGTACTATTGTGTTAGATGCTGTTCACACAAAGAATAAAAATATGTTATGCAAGTCACTTCACCTCTCTATGCCTCTATTTCTCCCCCACCCCTCTTTGTGTGGAGCATCTATTTATATTGTAAGCTCTTTGTGGCTGGGGCGGTCTCTGGCTATGCGTGCACAGTGCCTAGCACTTCAGGGCTCCAATCTCAGTTAGGGTCTCTAGGCACTTCCAAAGGGTAAATAATAAACAAGAATAAGATGATGTTGGTGCAATAAGAAGTGATTAATACAGATTACAAATGTCATGCAAATCCCAGCTGGCATTGGCCATATGGAAAGTTAAAAAGCTCTGAGAGAAGCACAGAAAATAAGAAATTTGGATTAACATCGGTACTGTACCAATACACGACACACTGGGACACCAAGAATCTGAAACATCTGCTATGGCACTTGTTCAAAGCCACAAGAGCATTAGAGAGAAATTAGGAGTATAAGGATGGCTCTAAGCATGGGTCTATTTGGAGACGCAAAGATCCTCTTCATATTGATAGAGCGGAATCCCTTAGAGGTTTAAACACCCTCAGACAACTGACCTATATGCAAAACACTCTGATGTGGTGCAATGTACAAGGGAGAAAACCTAGGTCCTCCTCTGTCTGTGTGGAGGTTCCTCTGATAGGGTGGCTGAACTTCGAGCTGAAAGTGAATCCTGGCTGGGAGCAGAGGTAAACCGAGGAGAGATGGGACTGGAGGACATATGACTACATGTTTCTTCAAATTTCTCCACGCTCCATGCTTAGCAATGGTAACAAAAATGGAGCCTCATTCAGCCAAAGTGAGAACAATGCTTTGTTCTCTCCATAGAAATTTCCATTGTTCAGTCCAGTTTACTAGGGGGAAAAAATCTGATCCTAAGTAAAAGACTTGGAAAAAATAACATGCTCTACAAGAGAAAATGTTGAGCAATGTTGGCCCTCATTCCTAAATCTTTATTATTGACTTTATTAATCTTTATTATTAACCTGATCCAAAGCCCACTGAAATAAATGGAAAGGATTGTTGCTTTAAAAGGACTTAAGATGGAACCCAGACAGAATATTGTATTTTGCTTTTTTTTCCAGCTTAGGTATTTTGCTCTATCTATATGGGTTCTGGGACAAATTCTCAGCTATACCTAATTTTCAGAGAAATATTAGACATGTATCTCAGGAAAAAAAGCAGACACACTATTCTCCCTTCCTGTTTACTTTTATTTTTCACTAATATTTTTAGTAATAAAGACAAAACTTTTCTTGTGTTCTAAGAATGTAATTGGAACACTGAAAAATGAAACACTAATTCACATCTGCCATATTTTGTAGATCATAATGTTTTCCTTTTAAGATAATTAGTAATATGAAAAATAGAATACAATAAGAAATGCTATCCAAAATCTAAAGAAAGGTCTAAACACGATTGCTTTATAATTCAGAGCTTTTGCCTCATAATCCGTAGTCTATAATATTCACTCTTATGGCTTTGTAAATAATTTCTTTGTCATTTCATACACCTGCCCTGATTAGCAAAGGAATGATTATTTTCTAAAACAGTTTTGTAATTAATACCATAGTCACACTCCATCTCACTGTTGGTCCCTGCCTCTACATGTTTTTGATAAAATATAATTGTCTTAATTCTCTCAGGATTGATTAGATGTAATGTTCAAAAGGAAGTGTGCCTTATTACTGACCTAACATACCTTTGCTAATAAGAATTTTTTATTGTACTTCAAAGATGAAAGTTTCTTAATTAACAACACGAGCTTCACTGAATCAAGTTTATTAAAGTCACATCACCTCTTCCTGAGGCACTATTATTTTCTTTATTAACAAAATCTACTGGAAATGAGGGTACAAGAATAATATGTAGAAATGACAAAGAAAAACATACTATCCTGTACCATACCCACCCTCAAAATCAAATCTTTGAGAGTTAAAGGATTTACATAAGAATTCATATTTTACAATTGGTATTTAGGTGAAATATACCACTTAAATCCTATCACTTAATTTTGCTAAATCTTGTCTGGAGGATTTAACTGGACATAAATGATTCACATGCTTTGAATGTCTAGGGGGGAAGAGGGGAATTCTACCCTTGATCAATACACTGAAAAGTTTTCACTCTGTCTTTTGTAAAGCAGCATTGGCTAGTTTCAGGACATCACTCTTATTTTGTATATTCTACAATATGCTATTTTCAGGGTTTCATACGTAGAGATCTAGATCATAAAAACGTTAGCCAGGCTCAAATTTAACAAATGCAGTAGGGTGTCAAGGAAGGAACAAAACATATCTCTGGATTGTTTACTTGAGATTATAATATAGCAATTGCTAACCACAAATGTTCCAATACCATAAGTCAACCCTACCCCAAAACCATGACCTTGACTTAAAAAAACCAACACACTTGATTTTTAACAACTTTTTTATTTCCTTTTGTCTTCTGATGTTTGATCCTACAAGACTCATATTTTTAACCATTTTTGTGCAACCATTAAGTTTAGAAACTTTTGTTCACCCTCCCCCCACAAAAACAAAACAGGAGTTCTTAGGTATTTGCGCTATGCAAGAAGCTGGGGCCTTGAGAAAAAGATAAAATCTTGAGAGACTAGCAGAAAAATAGCTAGACTTGGCAACACTAGTCTGATTAATAGAAGCAGAAACAGAGAACGAGGAAATGGAAGAGAGACATATATTAGTACAGAACTAAACACTCAGGAATTCAAGTCCTGAGGATTATAACAGGGTTGGATGACTCCTATCTGCTCCCTTGTTATTGATGTGTCTTTGCAGCACCCCCACCTCTATTTTTCCCTCTTCGGGGTCCTTACACTTTCAACAGACCAAATAAAACTAGAGTCCAAATTAGTCAGACCCTAAATACATTAAAACATTGCCCAGCAGGGATCCAAGTTAGTTAATCCTCAAGTACACACTGGCTTTCCAGGTCCCAATCCAGTTCAGTCTCTCTTTCTCCCTAGTTCAATGGCTCTGCAGCAGCCAAATTTGCACCTTCAAACCAACTACAGCTCTTCAGATGGTTATTTCTGGAGCATCCTCTCATTTCACTTCAGCCACCTGCTGTCCTCTATGGAGAAATATCTGATCTCACACAGGTGGGGTTCATTTTGTAATGAGGGTTGGTTTAGCCTTAGCCAGCTGATGCTCTGGGGCCCATAGGAGGAGGAGAGGGGGGGATTCTCAGAGATTCTGAGCCCTGTTGCATTGGGTCAGGAGGGCTGCCTTGGAGCCTGGAAGCTCTGGTACTGGGCGGCAACCCTGGAACCCATGGGCCTGGGGAGTTTCCAGAGAGCCCAGATTTGCTTGTATGGGGCCAGCCAACTTCCTTGACCCTGCCATGTTGGGCAGCAGGGCAGCCCCAACCCAGGATTCACTACAGCTGTTTAGCACACAGCCGAGCTAGTCTACACGTGTGTACTACAATATGAAGAAGGCTGGAAGAGGAGGAAGAGAGAAGAAACAACAAGTGACAGATGTGCCGTCACATTCCTAATGTACTAATAGAAAGTACTCAGTTCCCACAGCGATGAGTGTAAGATCAAACCTGCATAGAACATAATTTGACTGACGTACACACAGCCATGTGCTTTGACAATGCCTTCTCACCAGATATTCATAGAACAGACCCCAAGATACCGGGATGGAGTGATGTGCTTAGGTGTTTGGAAACTCTCTGTGTCTAGACTGGCAAGATTTTCCGCAAAAACTTGCCAGCTGTCTACACTGGACGATTGAATTTCTGCAAGAACACTGATGATCTCATGTAAGAAATCAGTGCTTCTTGCGGAAATACTATGCTGCTCCCATTTGGGCAAAAGTCCTTTTGCGCAAAGCTTTTACGCAAAAGGGCCAGTGTAGACAGCTCAGATTTGTTTTGCACAAAAGCACATCTAGATTGGCACGGACGCTTTTCCGCAAAAAGTGCTTTTGCGGAAAAGGTCCGTGCCAATCTAGACGCTCTTTTCCACAAAGGCTTTTAATGGAAAACTTTTCCGTTAAAAGCATTTGCGAAAAATCATGCTAGTTTAGACGTAGCCCCATCTATAAATCATAGGTGTACCATTGTCTAGGGAAACTTGGAACGATTCCTAGAAGCATCAGCACAGAGGATGGGAAAAGCTTCCCGCATAAGTAGTGATTTTTTTCCTTTGCTTTTAGAAGCAGAGCATAGGAGTTGGTGGTCGATGGTGATGAGCAGAAGGAAAGGGTGAGTCTTGCATCAATCTCTGGCGATAGTTTGGACCAGATTTATGCAACAACTTTGATGTTTAATTACAGTGTAGACACTCATGGGTCCTAGAGCCCAGGTTCCAGAGATATAAGGGTTTCAGAGCTCTGGGTACCAAAACAACTACACCTCAATTAAACCACTCCTCAGTGTGGTCCAGCTGGCAGGAGCCAACTGTGGGTATCTAACTGCAGCACAGACATACCTTACAGGTTCCCTAATTCACTGCCAGGCTCAATTCAAAGTGTTCAGACTGATCTATAAAACCCACTGTCTTCATCTCAACCACTTAAGAAAGCATCTCTCCACATGCTGAGCTTGGCTTGTCCAACACTGTTTCTGATCCCTATACTAGTTTTCCGATACTTTTACAGAAGAAGAACCCCACTGACCCCTGATTTAACACCTAAGTAGACAAGATCAGCATCAGACCCTTGATCTCAATGTCTGCGGTCAGCGCATTTTCAGGGGAGGCTATGGAATTTGCTTCCCCTGTCAATCTGAGAGAACACAGGTCTATTGACCTTCAGGGCACAGGGAAAAGCCTATCTGTTTAAAGTGAGACTTTTGCCTCCGATGGCTAAGGGGGCAGTAGAAGCAGGCATATTTGATTGTCTGGTTGAGTTCCTTTTTACTTGACATCAGTCCACTCATTTTCTATTGTACTTAATTAATGTACATACATCCATAGACATTGAGATGAATAATAAATTAGAAAAAAACTAAGTCAAACAAAGGCAGAATGAGGATGTCATTTTGAAAATACTCTATCCAGGAGGATGCATCACAGTAGGAAAATCAGATATTAGGCTTTTTATATGTTACAAAAGCCAGCTTCTTCCCTGGTGTTTTGAAGTAATCCCTGGCTTTAGAAACCTGAATCCATCATGTGGTCTCTCTATTCCTGTTTCATATTAAGCTGAATATAAGAAACTTTCCCTACCAGTGAAGTACATTGCTATGTCCTTCTCTGGAAATGGTGGAGTTTTGACATTAGGTTCACTTTAAAATTGGGCTGGACAAAGCACTGGACTATCATAGAATTGCAGGACTACAAGGGAGCTCAAGAGGTCTTTTAGTCCAGTTCCCTGACTAAATATTATATAGATATTTCCTGGTAGGCAGAGGAGCTGGCTACCTATTTCTCTGGAGGAGCTCACCCCGCAATCTTCACTCCATCCCTTCCCCCAGCCCAATTCTTCCCACCCCCTCCCCCAAACACACCCGGTGCTTATTCCATTCCTCTCTCCCTGCACCTCCTGCACACCACTGAACAGTTGATTGCAGCAGGTGGAAGGCACTATGGGATAGGTAGGGGAAGGAGCTGACTGGCAGGTCATCCAGCAGGAGGCACTGTGGGGTTGTGTTAGGAGTGGATGAGCCACTCCACAGGGCTGCTGGCAGGTGCTGAGCACCCATGATATTTTTCCTTTGTGTATGCTAGCCCTGGAGTTCCCATGGATTGGTGCCTATGCTGACAGGTGTTTGCTCAACCTGTTCAGAGATTCCACAACCTCCCAAGGCAATTTATTCCAGTGTTTGACCACCCCGACAGGATGTTTTTCCTAACGTCCAACCTAAACCTCTCTTGCTGCAATTTAAACTCATTGCTTCTTATCCTCAGATAACATTTTTCTCGCTCCTCTTTTTAACAACCTTTTCTGTAATTGAAAACTGTTATAATGTGCCCCCTCATTCATTTCCCATTTTGTATGTGTGGAATTGATTGCTTCTTCCTAACTAGAGCACTTTGCATTGTCATTATTGAATTTCATCCTATTTACTAAAGACCATTTCTTCAGTATATCCAGATCATTTTGAAGTTGAATTCCATCCTCCAAAGCATTTGCAACCCCTCCCAGCTTGGTATCATCCAGAACTTTATAAGTGAACTGTCTAAGCCATTATCTACATAATTGATAAACGTAATGAACAGAACTTAACCCAGCACTGAACGTAGAGGGACCCCACTCACTATACCCTTCCAGCCTAACTCTCACCATTGATAATTACTCTCTGGGAATGGTTATCCAACCAGTTATGCACCCACCTTATGGTAGCCATTTCTAGCTGGTATTTCCCTGGTTTATTAATGAGAAGGTCAGGCCAGACTTTATCAAAAAGCCTTACTAAAGTCAAAATGTACCACATCAATCACTTTCCTCTATCCACAAGGCTTGTTACCCTGTCAAAGAAGCCTATTACTTTGGTTTGACATGATTTATTCTTAACAAATCCATGGGCACTGTCACCTTATTATCTTTTAAGTGTTTGTAAATTGATTGCTTAATTATTTGTTCCATTATCTTTCCTGGGATTAAAGTTAAAATGACTGGTCTTTAATTCCCTAGGCTGTCCTTATTTCTCTTTTTATAGATTGGCACTACATTTGCCCTTTTCCAGTTTCCTAGAACCTCTCCTGTTTTACATGACTTTTTGAAGATAATCGCTAATAGCTCAGATAACTCCTCAGTCAGCTGTCTGAGTATTCTAGGATATAATTCATCAGATACTAGTGACTTGAAGACATGTCTAAGTAAAGTTTAACTTATTTCCCTATTTTTAAACTCAGATTCTACCTCATTTTTACTGGTATTAACTATGTTAGACATCCAGTTGGTACTAATTTTTTGGTGAAAACTGAAGAAAAAAGTATTTTAGAAATTCTTCCATTTCCACATTTTCTGTTATTGTATCCCCCCTTCACTGAGTAATGGATGTACTCTGTTAGTCTTCCTTTTGCTTCTACTGTATTTATAGATTTTTTTTCTTGTTACCCTTTATGTCTCTTGCTAGTTTAACCTTATTTTGTGCCTTGGCCTTTCTAAATTTATCCTTACATGCTTGTGCTATTTAACTTCATCCTTTGTAATTTGACCTAGTTTCCAATTTATGTAGGACTCTTTTCTGAGTTTCAAATAATTGAAGATTCCTTGGTTAAGACAATGTAGTCTCTTGCCATGCTTCCTATGTTTCCTATCAGTGGGATAGTTTGCTCTTGTGCTCTTAATATCTCTGAAACATTGCCATCTCTTTTGAACTGTTTTTCCCCTTATATTTGTTTCCCAGGAGATCTTAACAACCAACTCCTTGAGTTTGCTAACATCTGCCTTCTTGAAAATCTTTATTCTGCTCTTTTCCCTCCTACTATACTTTAGAATCATAAACTCTTTCCATTTTATCATCATTTTCATCTCAACTGCCTTCCACTTTCAAATTCTGAATCAGTTCCTCCTTGTTTGTCAAAATCAAATCTAGAACTGCCTCTTCCTGACCGGCTTTCTCTACCTCCTGAAATAAAAATATGAAATGTCTCCAATACATTCTAAGAACATGTTGGGTAATTTATGTTCTGCTGTGTTATTTTACCACCAAATGTATGGGTAGTTAAGGTACTCCATCTCCACCAAGTCCTGTGCTTTGGATGAGTGAGTTTGTTGTTTATAAAAAGCCTCATCCACCTCTTCTTCCTCATTAAATGGTTTGTACTATGCCCATACCCTCACATCACCCTTATAACTCCCCCCCACACACAAAACCCACTTTTATCCTTATCCAGAGACTTTCAACAAATCTGTCTCTTATTTCCATTATACCAATATTCCAGTCATGTGTAGTATCCTACCAAGTTGCCACTGGGTCAGTTATGTTTATTTACTAGCATTTTTAGTTCTTGCTGAAGATTCCCATACTTCTTGCTATTAGGGTACAGATTTCTAAAACACTGATTTCTCAATGTTCTTTTTTGTCTCTCCCTTATCCTTGCAATAATGCCTCATATTCCCCCTCCCCCAAATTCTGACCTTTCTCCCAGGTCTCCATGTTTTTGACTTACCTGTGGATTTTTGTGTCCTGTCACCATCAAACCTATCCCATGGTATAGGGAACAGTGTCACACCTAAGTGGGCCATATCTTTCATCTATAGTGTGTTTAATCATGCCACCTAACAAATTAGCCCCCTTTTGGGTCCGTATTATTCATTCAAGCTCCGAAATGTGTGCTGTGCACTTGAAAGAGAAATAAAGAAATACAGTCCCTTACCCAAGCAGCTAGCAAACTAAATGCATCTGCCTGAAAGACTTGTGCACATTCTTAACTTTATGCCCCGGGAGTAGGTCCCCTGGAGGTGAAAACGCATATATAAATTATTATAGGATCGGAGTCTAAATATAACAAGTTGCAGCAATTTAGGAAAAGACAATGGAGAAAGGGAAAATTAGAGGACAAATGATAAGACTGCATGGTTACTAATGGAAATCTTAATTGGTTATTAATAACCTATATATACATGTTTGCACTTATTCACTCATATATATATATATATATATATATATATAACATATAAATATAACACACACACACATATATATATAACATATACATAGTAGTTGTTTCAAAACATTTTAATTATTTCTATAAATAAGTAAATCTTAAAATCTGATCATTTCTAAATCAGTTTTTTATTGTAACTTCTCTCCCCTATCCCCCTGATATTACTTGCATATCATCTCTCTGGAGATGAGATTATAAGTCACTTAATTCTTTACTATTAATTGCTTTCTCTCTCTACTTGGTACTTAACAGTTTCCACATACTTATCTATCTGCCTACCTCAACTTTTTGTATTCTACATTTTCTCCCATTAATAATGATATGGGTGAGTAAATGCAGAACTACGGAGCTGAACAAGACAGAAAGAAGTATGTGGACTCTATTATGCAATATACAATATACAATATACAGATAGTTATAGCTATCTTATACTCGTGACATGGAAAAATACTTCCATATTATGATGGCATGAAAGATGCATTTGACTTTTCCAATAAAGCGAGAATTGTCCCCTTCTAGTTGCCAGCCTATCTTCTAGAAACAATTACTTCCAGCATGCTCAAGCAATAAGGGAGCTCAAGCATATGAAATAGTGTGTCACATCGCACAAGATGGGATGATAATGTGTGTCACCCCATGCCTCCTCTTCTTAATTATTAGTATTGTACATTAAAGCTGTGTCAAAACATTTTGCATTGCTGGAGAAGCCAGGAAAAAAAAGTGTTTATATATAAAATCCCGGCTCGACTTTTTTTATTTTCAAACGGCATCTTTAAGGATTAGGGTTACAATTCACACATATTAAAAAATTCAGTGGAGACAGCGGAAACCCTTAGGGAACCATCCTTACAGTAATCCATCCCCCCAATTTGACACAGTTCTTTTTATAACTACTCCTATTTTATATGTCAGGCAGCCACATTCTTATCCTAGCTGCTTTGTGGTTTACACAGAATTCTGTGAAGTGGAACTATACCTAATGCTTCCTGAAAATTAAAATGTTATTCCCTCCCGATACTACAGTACTTAACTGCACTATTTTAAAAGGTCAGTGATTTGGGGTTTGAGATGTTTGCCAAATCATGACTCTTGATAGCCCAGGATGCATGAGATAAAGAGAACCTTCATCACTCAAGAATATTGGAAGGGAACATGGGCCTAGTTTTGGAATCTGCCTGGAAGTTGCCAGCAAAGAATTTCTCTTAACAGAGAACTCCACACTGACATAGTATTTGGCGTAGCTGGCTCCTGTGTCAACCTCCCACCCAGCACAGGGAGCATGATAGGAGGAAAAAGGGGTTTAGTGGATCTTCGGGACAGCGACTTAAGTTACAGCAGCTCCATCGCCACTCTAATATTGGAGACTAGCAGCTTGGAATCAGAAAGCCATAATTAGCTCACTAACAGCTTAATCGTGACAAACATAGCTCAGATACAAAGGAGAATTGAGGTTTACAACACCTCCGAGCATGGCTGTGTTTCTATGCAGTTTTTTTAAATGTTTGTATTTGTAACAGAAAACACCATCAATACTTATTAGCCAGAATGGGTAGGAATGGTGTCCCTAGCCTCTGTTTGTCAGAGCCTGGAAATGGATGACAGGAGATGGATCTCTTGAGGGTTTCCTATTTCTTTTCACTCCCTCTGAAGCACCTGGCATTGGCCACTGTTGGCAGACAGGATACTGGGCTAGATGGACCTTTGGTCTAACCTAGTATGGCCATTCTTATGTACTTCCTTTTGCAAATTTTGCCTTGTTTTCCTCCCATTTCTTTGGGCACCTAAAATAAATAATTAGTACATACTCATTCCAAAATTTGCACACATGTGTGCTGACACCTTGGGCACAGTCCACTGATGAACTTTTAAAATTAAATGCACAGAGTTGCCTCTTTTCCAGAATTGCTATTTGGAGCTAGACAAGGGTAAATGCTGGTGCAGTGACATTAGGCTGTCCTCATAGCTCTGCTTCTCTCTATAAGCTCCTAACCTAATCCTCAGCCAGCACAAGTACCACAAGCCATGATCATCACCAGATCTTCCAACAGTGCTGCTTATTCCTCCCTCTCCCTTGTTGTAGCCAGTGTAGCATGATGGAGCAAAATGGCCATGTCGTATGGGATTGGGACTAGAGGCATGTATCTATGAGAAAGGATGTGTAGGAAAATTAGGCCTTCAGCTGGGAGGCTCTTAACGGGGAGACCAGAATAGAGATGTTTGTCAGCGTGGCATTTAACAGCTGTGGTTCATCAGCTTATTACAGAGCCACTTATAGATTATCCGTAAAAATCTGTTTGGAAAATGTTCAGATTGGAAAGTGAAATCACTTCACATTAAGGGGAAACATCAACATTAAGTTGGAAGGCAAAAAAATCATAGACGATTAGGGTTGGAAGAGACCTCAGGAGGTCATCGAGTCCAACCTCCTGCTCAAAGCAGGACCAATCCCAACTAAATCATGTGCGCTGATATTGCTTGTTAAAGTTTCAAACAGTGGTTCCAAAACTTTTTGGCATCACACCTCCCTTTTTGATTTTTGAAAAACCCTCATGCCCCCCTCTCCTCAAAATAGGAGCAAAACTTGTTGAGCAAAAAAAAGGAAAAAAGGAACTGAACAGAGCAGCAAAATTTGAGTGGGGGGGGGGAACTGGGTCGCCTCATGCCTCCCCTAGAATTTCTTTATGCCCCCAGTTTGGGAACCGATGGTTTAAAAGGATTGCTGCACAAGTTAAATAAACAATAGACTAAGTTATGCATGTACATAGCCTGGTAGGATGTCATTGTGGCGTTTTTGGCTCATAGGAAATTCTAAGTTTTGAAAATTTCCCAAGTGTGTTTGTTTTGGTTTTTTCAGTTAGCAATATTGCTTGTATCCAACTGATCTTTCTCTAACTATAAACTCTATTTGTTTATTTCTCCTACATTTGCTTAACATTCCTTCTCCGTGTTTCACCTTTGAGAGGATCTATGGAATAATTTGTAAACATTTTCATGGACTCTAGACCAGATCTGGGCAAAATGCAGCCCACAGGATGATTCCAGCCCACTAAGCCACCAGATCCAGCCTGCAGACGCTGCAGGGAGCCTGCCAGGCAGGCTCCCCACTTGCCTCACTCCACCCACACACTGGTCAGAAACATGGCTATGGGGCAGTTTTACTTTAAAAACTGAGCCTGGGGGAGGGGAGAAAGCTTTAGGAGCTGCTCTCTCCCCTTGCACAATCCCATTGGCAGGCTTCTGGCCAGAAAATGGACAATGGGAGCAGCTTGCTTCAATAACAGGCAGCCATGAAGCACAAGGTGCTCACAGCTATTCACAGAGCACATGGCTGCAGACTGTGTGGGGGCAGGGCAGGGCAGGCAGGGAGGCTGATTCAGGAACAGGATGCTGACTGGTAAGTCATCTGGCCAGACCCTGCTTCCGGCACCCCAGCTCCTCACTTCCCTAACCCTCTGCCCCCCACTCCTGCACTCCTACTCTACATACCCAAATCCTCTGACCCCCCTCTTGCACTCATATACACTCCCAGATCAGGTACCCCAATCCCTGCCCCAGATCACAGTCCCCCCGCCCTAACTCACGATCCAAACTCTTGCACCCCCTCCTGTACACCAATTCCCAACCCTAGGTCACAATCCAACCCCTGCATCTCAGTCCAGTGCTCCAGGTCACAACTGCCTCCTTCACCCAAATTCTCTCTCTTACCCCAAGTTCCCTTCTGCACCTAACCTCCATCCCAGATCCTGCACATCCCCCATTAATATCATGGAATAGTGCAGCCCTCAATCACTTTCCAAATTCTTGAAGCCCTCTCCCCCATAAAAAATTATTGCCCACATTTTACACATTAGGTCAAATGGCTGAATGATTTCTTATTTGCTTATTAATATCTTGAACACTGAATAACATCAAATCCCAAAATGACTTATTCCTAACAGAGTCCCCAACATGTTGCTTCAGGAAATAAATCATTTGAAATGTCAATCATTCCACATGCCATCATCCAATATCTCAAAGGTTTCTCTAATTATTAGGGAGGCTAAAAATCACCCATAATCACAATGTTACCTGTCTTCCTTATCTGATCATATAGTATTTCATTCTCCTTCCTTTCCTGTCACGTCTGTCTCTTGCAGTCCCCTGCTATTAGCCTCAAAAATTCTATCTCTATCCGATTGATTCTCTGGAGTTACAGTTCCTTTATGTGTTTTCTCAATAGATAAGGGCAAATCTTCCCCTCTATTTCAGGCCTTCACTTTGAAACATCCTATAATCATGAATCCTATGCTCAGACTTATTTTCAGCAGGAACACTTACTGTAATTTTCTTCTTTCACACACACTGTAATTGTAAATTTAAAAGAAATACTCTTGACCAGAAATCTTTAGTCATTTACTTCTATTTTCTTGTTCATTACACACTGTATGTTTTCTCACTTGGATTTTCATACCCGTGCTCTCTACTCTGTTCACCATATATTTCTACATTGTGACCAGCATTGACTATCCAAATATTTGTGACACCTCTGCCATTTTGTTTCCCACTCACCTAGTTTTATGAAATCCTTTTGAAGATCTTCCTAATCTGTTTTGGATTTAATCTTGAGTAGTTTTGTATAATCTGCACATTTTGCTATCTCACTGTTTACCCTTTTCTCTAGATCATTTATAGATATGTAGAATAGGATTGGTCCCAGTATGGTCTTGTGGGGGACAACTAATTTTTAACTCTCTCCATTCTGAAAACTGTACATTTATTCCTATCCTCTGTTTCTGATCTTTTAATCAATCATTAATCCATGAGAGGATCTTCCCTCTTACTCCATGAGGGATTACTTTGTTTAAGAGCCACTGGTGAGGGATCTTGTCAAAAGCCTACTGGAAATCTAAGTACACTTTATCCACTGGACCCCTTCGTCCCCTCAAAGAACTCTAATAGATTAGTCAAAAATGATTTCCCATTACAAAAAACACATCGATTCTTCCCCAACAAATTATGTTCATCTATGTGTTTGATAATTCTATTATTTACTATTGTTTTAACCAGTTTTCCCAATACTGAAGGTAAACTTATTGGCCTGTAGTTGCCAGCATCACCTCTGGAGCCCTTTTTAAAAATTGGCATCACATTAGCTATCTTCTAGTCATTCCATACAAAAGTTGATTTGAACTACAGGTTGCAAACCATAGTTAGTAATTCTACAATTTCACACGTGAGTTCTTTCAGAACTCTTGGGTGAATGCCATTAGGTCCTAGTGACTTGTTACATATGTCATATGACCAGAATGAAATGCAGATATGGTCTGAGAATTGATAAACAGAGTCATGGCTACAAACCTAGCACTGTCCTCTATATGGTAAATGGTAGTAGTCAGAGACTAGGGAACCAACACACAGCTGAAGTATATGGTGATGTAAGTTTAATCTTGCATAGTTAATAATACTCGACCTCCTCTTCAAAGTGCCTTGGGATCTGCAGAGGACAAGTGCAATATAAGAGCTATGTAGTTTTATTATTTGAATAGGTGCACATTCCTGTAGATCTATTAGCCCACAATTGTAGATGGGCAAATGAATCAAAGAGCCTATTTTGTGATTTTCATGCCAAGGATGTGGAAATAAGATATCTGCTAGAGTAGAGAGTGGCCTGTTTTAACTTACTCACTCTGGTGTTGTTTTACATTTTTCTTCTCTTTCTGGTACAATTACACAATGGGGAGTAGGTGTCAATCTGTGGGTGTGTAGCTGGAATTTAGGTGTGCTAGCAAGAAAGTTAGGTTAGAAGCACATGCAGAGGGTGGAGATTTGCTGTAAATGTAAATTACACCAGTTGCCAGCAGACTCACACTCGCCTCTGAATTTGGCTGCAAATATCTATGTGATTATCAATTATTTAGATATTGGATTAGAAAGTACGCTTATTAAGTGTGCAGATGATACCAAGCTGGGAAGGGTTGCGACTAATCTGGAGAATAGGGTCATAATTCAAAATGATCTGGACAAATTGGAGAAATGGTCAGAGGTAAATAGGAAGAAGTTTAATAAAGACAAATGTAAAGTGTTCCACTTAGGAAGGAACAATCAGTTTCATACATACAGAATGGGAAGCGACTGTCTGGGAAGGAGTACGGCAGAAAGGGATCTAGGGGTCATAGTGGACCACAAGCTGAATATGGGTCAGCCGTGTGATGCTGTTGCAAAGAAAGCAAACATGATTCTGGGATGCATTAACAGGTGTGTTGTGAGCAAGACACGAGAAGTCATTCTTCCGCTCTCCTCTGCACTAGTTAGGCCTCAATTGGAGTATTGTGTCTAGTTCTGGGCACCGCATTTCAAGAAAGATGTGGAGAAATTGGAGAGGGTCCAGAGAAGATCAACAAGAATGATTAAAGGTCTAGAGAACATGACCTATGAGGGAAGGCTGAAGGAATTGGCTTTGTTTAGTTTAGAAAAGAGAAGATTGAGGGAGGACATGATAGCCATTTTCAGGTATCTAAAAGGGTGTCATAAGGAGGAGGGAGAAAACTTGTTCATCTTGGCCTCTGAGGATAGAACAAGAACAATGGGCTTAAACTGCAGCAAGGGAGGTTTAGATTGGACATTAGGAAAAAGTTCCTAACTGTCAGGGTAGTCAAACACTGGAACAAATTACCCAGGGAGGTTGTGGAATCTTCATCTGTGGAGATATTTAAGAGTAGGTTAGATAAATGTCTATCAGGGATGGTCTAGACAGTATTTGGTCCTGCTATGAGGGCAGGGAACTGGACTCGATGACCCCTCAAGGTCCCTTCCAGTCCTAGTATTCTATGATTCTATGATAATATCAATAAGGTCTCATGGTCCTCACATTGCCTTTTCCCTCCTGTTCTTTGATGGTAAGATTATCACACCTATTAAAAACGATAGCACATGCCCTCATTCCTAATCTAATTTATACCTTAGAATTTATATAGCACATACCACTGCAGTATCCTAACAACGTTCAGAACACAGTATATAGCTTTGCTTATGTATGGTATTAAGTTTCTGTTCCTCATTAAAATGAAACATTTCTCATTTTTAAATGTATTGGACATTCAACTCCACAACCTCCTTGGAGACCTACGCTACCTATCTCCCTAGCTGCCTCTTCTGTATCTTTTTTCTCTTGGTATAAAAAAAGTGATCAGTTCAACAATGGAACTTTATATTGTACTCCCAGTTTCAGGAAGATCCTGAAAGCACAGAGGTATGTGAAAATTAACACTTAAAATAATACCATATAGTAATATAATTCTAGTTGATTTCGTGGAACACCTTTCAGACAAACTCTACCTTGTAAAGCTTTTTCCAGTTCAAATGTACAGTGAGAGCACTAAATATTAAAAGCTGAAAAGAGAAGCTAAGAAGTAAAAGTGAAGGATGAGAGCTGTCTTTTAGAATTTATTTAAAAATAAATGGAGAATTGCTGATAAGTAATGCCATATGAAAAGTATTCCACGTGGCAGGTGATTCTGAGAAGGTACACTGTTGATGACACAACTGTGCACAGGGACAAAGAAGAGGGTTCTAAAGTACCCTAGTCACTATTCAATAGTTAGAATTCACCATCAGCATTAACTAATTTTTTCCCCCAGAGCTGGCTGAGATGTACTACATGATTATTTTTTATCACTCAAAAACTTTCAGAAATCGTTTCCCACCACAAATCTTCCTGACATTTTTGGTCCCTCATTTCCTGAAATAATGGCAACTGTTGAGCATGTTTATCAAAAATATTATTGAAAACTTCAGCACATAAGCCACAACATCAGAGGCTCATACAACTGCACATCCTCTAATGTGATACATGCCATCAAGTGCCAGCAATGCTCCTCTGCCACATATATTGGTCAGACTGGACAGTCTCTAGCACAAAGAATAAATGGACACAAATCAGATGTCAAAAATGGTAACGCATAAACCTGTAGTAGGGGAACATTTGAGCCTGAGCACTAATTAATTGATTAAAAAGTAACTATTCTTCTACAAAGGAATTTCACAAGCCAACTAGAGAGAATAGCATATGGAACAGACCTTAATGTGCAAATTTTACATGGTTTTCATTGGCCTGAACAAAGACATAAACTGGATGGCCCTTTATAAAACCAGATTCCCTTACATTTAACACTTTAACACTTCACTGACATCAAAAGCTAAGTATGGGACTCTTCCAGCCCACTCAATTAGCCTCATTAGCACCAGCACTACAATTGACAGATACTCCCCCCCCCTTCTTTTCTGTTATAATTCTGATACATCCTTGTCCCCCCCCCCCCCCCCACTCAAGCTCATTTGAGGAACTGGGTTTTGCCCACGAAAATTTGTGATACTGTATATATTTTTATTAGTCTCTAAAAGTGCCACAAGACTACTTGTTTTTAAAGTTACAGACTAACATGGCTACCCCCCTGAGATTACTGAAAACATTATAAAAAATGAGTGTAGACATTTTTGGCTCACCAAAACCTGGATTGTGACTGTAGCCTATTATTTTGGTATATTCATTCAATTTTCATTCTACTTTGTCGGGTTTAAATGCCATTTAGTCTGATAATGACCATTTTTTATTTTTTTTAAATTCAGTTAAACTGTATTTGCCTCTCTCAGGTTTCCATATCAAATTCTAAACTACATTTTGTGGGCTTCAATGATCAGTTGCAAGTAATTTAATCCTATGTGCAATTTAATGTATTCCCTTAAAATTCTATCTACTAAATAAATACGGGTCATAAAAGATATACCAACATTGAGAGACTGTCTGAGGTGGGTTAGGGAAACCTTAAATCAATTGTTTCTACTACAAGATTCATGGTTTTTAAGGACAGGGCATTTTACTCTATATCTGTATAATGTAAAGTGTTTTGAGATTTCACAGTAAAGTCTGAAACAAACAGTGATAAATAACAAAAATGTATAATTTAATATCAGTGAATTCAGGATCCTTTATATGCCACTGCACATTTCTTACTGTCTTTGCAGTTTTAAGCCCCTTAAATTATTATGAAAAATCTTCCCAACTAAAATTCCAGAGATTATTTTGGGGGATTTAACCCCCCCCCCCTTCCTCCTCTTTCAATTTTAAAATTGCCCGGGATCTGGTCCAGGAGTTGAAGAGAAATGAAGCACTTAGTAATAGAAACCATAATGGAATTAAAATTAAAATTCCTTGTAGAAGGGAGAATATCAAAGAAACCTACCACAATAGAATTTGTCTTCAAAAAGGGGAACAACTCAAAAATGAGGTGGCTAGTTAAATAGAAATGAAAAGGAATAGTCACAAGAATGAAATGCGTGTAAGCTACATGGAAATGTTTTTAAAACACCACAGAGGTTAAAAACTATATGTATACACCTAATAAAAAAATAAAACAGCAAGAGGACCAAACCACCACCACCATGGTTAAGCAGAGTAAAAGAGGTGGTTAGAGACAACAACAACAAAAACTCAATATATTTAAAAAATTGGAACCACCTTGAGGAAAATAGAAAGAAAAAAAAGCTCTGGTAAGTGTAAAAGTATAGTTAGGCAGGCCAAAAAAAATTGAAGAAGAACTAGTTAAAGATAAAAAATCGGCTGTTAGATTTTGCAAGTACATCAGAAGCAGGAAGCTTGCCAGAGTATAAGCGGGGCCATTAGATGATTGAGGTTCTAAAGGAGGCCTCAAGGAAGATATCATCATCCTGGTGAAGCTAAATGAATATTTTGCATAAGTCTTCACTGAAAGGGATATGAGGAAGATTCTTGCACCTGAACAGTGCTTTTAAGTTTAGATATCTGAGGAACTGTCCCAGATTATGGTGTGAATAGAGACAGCTTTGGAAGAAACTGATGAAATTGAATTAAACAAACAAAAAACAAACCAACAAACAAACAAACAAAAAACTCACCAGGAGCAGATGGTATTTAGCCAAGAATTTCAGCAGGAATTCATCAAGTAACTATGGTATGTAACCTCTCTCTCAAATCAGCCTCTGTACCAGTTGATTAGTGGATAGCTAATATAATACAGTTTTTAAAAAGAGGCTCTAGAGTCAATCCTGGCAATTATAGACTAATAAACCTAACTTCAGCACCAGGCAAACTAGTTGAAACTATAGTAAAGAGCAGAATTATCAGATCCAAAAATGACCACGATTTGTTAGGGAAAATGAACGTGACTTTTAAAAGGGAAATCATAACTCAAACCATTATGATTCCTTGAAGGAGGTGGATCTCAACAAATATGTGGACAAGGTGATCCAAGGGATTCAGTGAGGTTAACCAAACTAATAGGCAACAGGTTTTTTTTTTAAATGCATTTCTTCACATAACACGTGGCACCTTTGGAACATGAGATGATGACATACCAGGAGATGATGTGAAGGCCAAAAATAACTGGCTTTAAAACTGAATTATCTAAATTAATGGAGGACACGTCCATTCATGGCTGTTAGCCCAGATGCAACCCTATGCTCTGGGTGTCCCCAAACCTTTGACTGCCAGAACCTGGGACTAGACAACAGAAGATGAAATAATTATGTTTTCTAAGTTGACCATCTCCAATACTTTTCTTGAGACAATCAACAGGATGAAACCAGCATAGCTTAACAATGGAAGAATTTTAAGACATTTTACCAGGAACAAGCCAGTTTTATTAGTACACTATAAGCAGTATTCAGATATTCTGGATTCAAATTAATGTTTTTTTCTCCAATAAAGATTGAGTCCCATTCATAAAAATACTGAACTTTGGTTTGAGTGGCCAGTCCATGGTGAAATGTGCAACTAAGGCTACTTAATCCAATGTACCTTAACACTATGGTGCACACTGAGGACCTTCAGAGGGATAGCCGATTTAGTCTGTACAGGATAAACTTTAAAAAACCCAAATAGTCTGGTAGCACTTTAAAGACTAACGAAACATGTAGATGATATCATGAGCTTTTGGGGGCAGAGCCCACTTCTTCAGATGACCGTTGTGTAGTTGATGTATTTCCACTCCATACGGCTGAATGCAGTGCCTTGCATGCTGCATGACCTTATTACTCAAAGACCTTATTGCTCATAAGAATGGCCATACTGGTTCAGACCAATGGTACAGCTAGTTCAGTATCTGGTCTTTCAACAGTGACCAATGCCAGATTCTTTTGAGGGAATGAACAGGGAGGAAATCATCAAGTGATCCATCTCCTGTTGGCTATTCCCAGATTCTGAGCATGGTTTTGCATCCCTCTCCATCCCAATAGCCACTGATGGACCTATCCTCCATGTGCTCTTTACATAAAAATCTATTTGTACAGTGCAGATAAGTGTTGCTTGAGACTGTTCAGTAGTGTTTGATGCTTTGGCAAGGACAACGTGTATGTCCATTCGGATGTCATAACAAGGAAAGCCAGCTCCTGGTGCAAAAGGATTTTAATACTCCTTTCTCCCGAGCAAATGACTCAAATGGAATATATATTTCATCCACCAATGCTAAAACTGAGCAAATACTAACAGTACTAAATGACTGGCACTTGTATGACACATGAAGCAAAGTGTCTCAACCAAAATCTGGTATTCCAGTGGTGAATACAGGAGATGGGGATTTGTCCTATCTTGACTCTCACCAGAAAGGTCCACCTTAGCTCCCTGTGAGCCATTTGTTGTCCCTTTAATAAAGGGGAGAAAAGAAGGACATGCGTTCTTGAACTTCTTCTCTTAACTGGAACATAACTACTGATGGGTGAGGGATTGGAAAATCAGACTAATGTCCAATACATGTCAATTTATCAGCTGTTCAGAGACCACTGCTATGCATAGATAAAACTGGTGAATTTTACTCTGGATTTCCTGCCTCGTGATTTTAGAAAGACCTTTATGGCTTTTGTGGTTTAATTTCCTGTGACATTTATTATACTATTTTAAAAGGTAAAAGAACAATGAGTAATATCAGAAAAATGGGAACTATAATAAAAGGAGGCTTTAAAAAAAACAAAGCAAAAGATCTATGTATACCATTTTTGTATAAAACAGGCAATAAGATTTAAAACAATATATATTATTTTTACATAGAAATCCCTACTCCCACCACCTTGCTGCTATAACAAATGATGTTTAGGGTGCATAGCTGAACATTCATTTATGGCTGCTCTTGCAAACTTAATTCTGCCTAATGTGCTCAACTTGTGCACTGAATAAGACAGAGGCTCAGTGGATAAAAATAGTATGGATCATGTAAAGACTGTATGATATACTGAATGTACACTACTTTTACAGCTTCTGAGAAAATAAATTACCAGAATCTGTTATAATGGAAAGAATTAGGCAAAATATAGTAGTTGCTTCTAGCTTCCCTCAGAACTGATAAATTAGTGGTGATCATCAGAAAAGGATATATAAGGAGCAGAAAGTTTAAAATTAGACCATAGAGAGATGATAGTCTCTTATCTGTAAATGTTACAGATATATGTATTCAATTATAATATGTACATTTCAACTCAGACAAAACAGTATTGTTTAAAACGTGTTTAAAGCTATACACCTACCAGGGGATTTTTAACCTACTGTGTGGATTACTGCAAGCTTATTTTTATTAAATAATTCTATATACTTCTGAATAAAAACATAGCTTCAGGTGTGTGTGATATATTGTGCATGGCTCCAAAAACAAGAAAGTGCTGTTCACTGACTTCTATATAAACTTCCCTCAAACTGTATTTTCCATTGTAGGACATATCAGCTCATAATAGATTGTAATACGCAATTATGATCATTAAATTTATTTCCTGACATGTTAAAGAAGTTCATTCAATAGTCAGCTTTCAAATGGTAATTATTTTATTATTTCATTCATGTATTTATTGTAAGAAGTGGGCCGTAGCAATTGAGCATGGAATATCAACAAACTTTTACTTTCTTTTTAAAAATATCATGTCAGGTTAAAGTTCATATTTTGAGGTAAAATTACAAATAAATTATTGGTTATCACTATTATTTCTTTAACAGGTACTCCGACCAGTCATTGTTATCTCATCAATCTTTTGTATCTGGGTTGTAAAACCCTTTGAAAAACAAGTTTTAATAAAAGTACCATGCAACATGATCCTGAACCATAGCAACACTAGTGGGTGCAATTGTAATATTAATGAGTCTTGGGAACTGATGATTTTACAATTCCTGACCTTTCAGCTTTGATCCATTAGTAGGTATGGATTCAGTGGTAGCTAGCACAATTGGGCAAAAGCTGCCTAAGTGGAAAATTGATCCTGGTAAGTGCTAGCACAGTTCCTTGACACATTAATGTTTCCCATTTTAGTGCTTTGAACTTTTGCTCCGTGATAACATGAGTTCAAGCCCCAGTTGGGAAGTTGAACTTTCAGTGAGACGTGAAGTGACTATGAGGACATTTGCCATTTCTTAACATTTTAATTAAAAGGATAAGTTAAAACCAATAGCAAAAAACATCATGAAATTGCCATCATCACCATCTAACTTTGGAGCTGGGAAATAGACCTTCTCTGACATGTAGTCAAGAGAACTGCTCCATTGGGACTTAAAGTAGGAATTGCCAATTACTGAAAGATGCTACTTCCATAGCCCTGTCTATTTAGTCCCTTTGCCTAGGGACCTAAATTCCTGCCCAGCCTGTTGAGGCAAAAAAAAACAACAACAACAACAAAAAAACCCTCCCTCCTCCTCTTACTAAAAAGCGAATCTGTGTAGAGTTCAGATCCCCAGAACTTTTCTTTTAGGCACAATATTAATAGAATAAAATAATTGTGTAGTTCCAAAAGCACATTACAGACTAATTAACTAATTAACTGTGATTCTCCAAACAGTCTTTAGATGGGTAATTAAATGTTTTTCTCAGTAGAGAAAATGAGGAAGGAGACAAAAGGATGAAGTTACCTGCGTAAGGTCACCAGGTTGGTGTGAACTCTGATTTATAAGCCAGTGCTTAGAACACTGGGCTGTGACTGAACGAAAACATGAAAAATAAATATTTCTAAACACCCAGGAATTGACCAAAGAATATAATGGAGTGATATTTAATGGCAGGTGGGCATCTTGCTCCTCCCAGGATCCTTTGCTAATCCCCGCCTAGGCTAAAGTTTAGCCTTTTAATAAGAATAGATCAGTTTCAACTCAGCCACTAAAACAGTCATGACAGATCTGGGGCTGTATAGAATTTTGAGATATTGGCTCAACTGTTACTCCTGATGCCAGCCATCTGCTTCCAGAGAATGGGGTGAGAGTTCCTTCTGACTATGGAGCCCTCATCCCGGAGAGTCTTCACATAAATTTGAGAATAGATTTTGAAACTAACATTTTAAAGGTTTGAAAAGATCTGGTCAGTTCTATTTTAACTTTTGTTTAAACTGTCACTGGAAGCAGAAGTGCCAGAAATTCTCAAGTAAGAGATCTCCAGTCCCGTTTTGTAAATGTGTTATATCTAGAGAAGCTTTAGAAATCAAACTGATCCTGAACTCATAACAGTGTAACATTTGAAGTTTAACTATATCTATTAGTTGTGCATATATGTGTGAATAGGATAAAAATATCTCTTATGTATTGACTCCACTAATTAGCCTTGTGTCCATACAATGATGCTAAACTTTCAACAAAGTTGCTAGCATAAGTACAGAAAGCTGCCTTAAGGATGTTAAAACCATAAGCACTGATATTTATGACTGATGCTACTGATACAATAAACACAGAGAAAAAAGGCACAACTTCTTCTGGTTTAAAATCTTTTTGGAAGTTACAAGATAAATCTTTAAATATTTGCATATTTATCCACATTTATCTAGTCCCTGGTTTGCTTTCTGTTATCTGTGATAGCTTTCTTCAAATGGAAGCACCTTCCCACATGCTAACGCATCCACTTGTTTCTACATGTGATCCAAAGTTCTAATAAATGACTCATCTGGGTCTCTTGACTTCCCCTCTCTCCTAACCACGTCACAGAAAGCCTTTGGTGATCAAGATACTTCCTACACCAGCTGATTTACCTAATCCTCACTAGGCTTTACCTAGCTTTTTGCCAGATATTATATGCAAGAAATAGCAACGGATGGACCAGCTGGAGTAACAGGTAGAGGTTTTGTGTAAACTTGTTGGGATTAAACAGCAGAGGGCAACTGGGGATTTTATTCTTTTCAAATGGAGTGACCTTGAAAGGGTTTTGAGTTCAGTTTTGCTAGCACCAGCGCACAAATACAGGATGAAGAAGTCTAATTGTTCCTAACAACTCCATGGAATCAATTTACAAACTTCGGGTGCTGTTGTCATTATAGTGGTTAGATAGCATTGGGCTCCATCTTGCTAGAGTCAATAGAATGGAAACAGTTGACAGGAGAGGGATCACATGACGATTACCTGTTGTGTTCCCTCCCTCTGGGGCATCTGGTATCGGCCACTGTCAGCAGACAGGATACTGGCTAGATTGACCTTGGGTCTGACCCAGTATGGACGTTCTTATGTTCTTATGTTGTTCTTATGGGATTTTTGCCTTGGACTTCATTAGGAAATTTGTGTTTAGTGATAAGATTCAGTGCAACACTTGAGTCAGTGCTTACCTGTGAGAAAATGAGTGATCTCATCCCTATTCAACAAAGCAAAAAAGCAGGTGCTTAACTTCTAGCCTGTGTTTAAGTCCAGTTGAGGTAACTGAGAATTAACCACACACATTATATGTTGGGTGCACACCTATGCATTTTGCTGAGCAGGGATGAATTTTTCTCGTGTACTTAAAGGTGAGCACCTGTTTAAAAGTTTTGTTGAACTTGTGCCCAAAGCACTGGCTTTCAGAGGTGCTACATGCATGCACATGCTGCTCTCTTTCATTTTAGCTGGAGCATATTGAAAAACCAGGTCTTGGTGAACACAAATGGAGGCACCCCCAATGCACTAAGTAGATGCATCCTGCGTGTTTACCTCCTTGCCCTCAGAATGGAACACATGACTCTGCCATTGTGAGTCTATTTGAAATAAATAAAAAATAATCTAGTTGCTCTCTACCCTCCATTACCAATCAAACATTTGTTTGCATCAACTTATAAAGTGTCCAAATGCCCAGGGAAGGATTCTCAGCGTTCTCTGAGTCAGTGGAATTTATAGACAGAACTTTGTCTAAATCTGATCTTTTAGTCATTTGCCAGGTCATTCCACACTGTTTCGGTCATTTCATGCAGCTCGGGGGTTTTCAATTCTATATTGAGGCAGCAGTGTATATGTGAGCGTCATTTTCTGTCAGTCTGGTTTGTTTTTATCTGACTAATGAATTTGAAGATCTCTGGTCAAAAGTCAGGCCGTCTGATTTACAGACGGCACGTTATTGTGGAGGGAGGTGATTTACAAATGGCCTTTTAAATTGTGAGTCTTTTTATGACTGAATCAATCCTTTAGAAACCAAGAACTAGCCCATGTAAGTTGAGCAAATTATGCAGTCCTGTCTCCTGCTTTTTATTTTACACACTCTCTCCTTTTGTCTCTTTCGCTGTCACATTTTCAGATCAGCCTTCGATCCTAGTTAATATGCTGCTCTGAATACTTTATTTCCTGCTTATGGCTGGTCTTGAAAAGAGAAAACAACAGTTCTTTAGAACAGTGATAAATCCTGTGCTTTTAGGTACCAGAAGCCAGTCTCTGAGTTTCCTCCATGGCAGGAAATCTCTGTTTGATTCAGAGATACAAGCTATCTACAGCACCCTACTCTATAAAAGGGGCATCACTCAAACTGGTGCAACCCACAAATTAAGCCGGATCAGCTACAGAAAAGGCAGGCTCAGACCACCTGCAAGATCTTCTGATGACATACTCACATGCATAGAGCAGCCGACAATGCAGGGATCTACAATGGAGAGTAGGAGTATGGAAACAAGCCTTCGCCCCACCCAATGGTGCATCCCCGTATGGAGCAACGTCGAGTGTATGGAAAATTTCTCCTACTGTACCTGCAAGGGTGAAACAAGCCCTCTCTCTGTATGGATCAGAGACTGGGTGCAACTTCCTCTCCCTCCTAAGCAAAATCAGGGCAAATAATTAATGAAAGATTCCCACAATTATACAAATTATACACATCAGAGTGTACAAACCTACTTAGAATCCTATTCAAATTCTTCTTTTAACTGCATCAGAACATAATCCCTGCAAACACTTCTAAGAGTCATATGAATTTAATTAGGGAGGCTTCTACCAGGAGAGAGCAGGAGGTAAGGAATACTAGAGAATATTCATACCAGTTTGACAAATTTAATCCCACACTTCAAATAACCTATATCTTTGTGTTTCCTATAGCTGGCAAACAAGTACATGCTTTTCCTAGCTAGACACGTTAAATGTATTGACAATCTTAAGCAGTAGAAAACACACTGCTATTTCAAAAGTTGAAGCATTCCCAAGACAATCATCAGTAAATGGCTAGGAACTTCGATGGCAAGACAGGTTTGTAAAAAATCAGAGATCACAAACGTTCAATACTCACTGGCTGGAAAGTGGATAGCTAAGAGCTTTGAGAAATCAGGTAATTAACCTGAAATTCTCTCTTGTCAATAGGGAGTCCTTAAGATGACAAGGTACTTTGCTATGTGCTGATGTTGTCACACCCTCAGCGTTGGTCAAAAATAAACAGCTTCTTCCTGGCTGTGATGTAGTAGGTAACCACAGTCTACTTACAGTATAAACCTTTACATTTTACAGGCAACATTTTGCCCATTCCCACTATAAATAGGTGTATTTGTAATTTTATAGTAACACTAGAAGATTTATCCAGCATTGCTTGGGTCCTTACCTCAATTACTGTTTGTTTTGTGTAAAATAAAATGAAAATGTACTGAACACATTATTCCCAGCCCCACCTCAGACCAATGGCTTAAATGAAGTATGTACATTTTTCTTCTAGTAACATTTATGTGAGTGGTTCTGCACGTATGCATGGCTGGATGGATGCAAAATTCTGAAGTCTATTAAAGAAGGCAAGAATTTGTTTCTTAACAAATTCCCAGGGAAGGATTCTCAGCGCTCTGAGTGTCAGTAGAATTTATAGACACAAATTTGTCTAATTCCAATCTTTTAGTCATTTTCTGGTTCATTCCACATTGGGTGCTTCACCCAGGTGTTTTAATAAGAGGCTTGATTCCAAATGTGGACGTGATATCATGATTAGGTAATCCTTCATACAGACTTAGTAACAAGGTGTGCAGGACTGACGAGTCCTGTTGATGCCTGGAATCAAGCTGGAAACATTTTGGAGTCTATTCTTCAGATGGAGAGTGGGAACTGGTAGGCTAAGAGCAGGGCCTGCTGGGAACTCAGAGGACTGGACTACAAGAGCCTCCCCAAACCCAGCAGTAGTGTTGTCATCTCAGAGGCATGAGCAGAAGCTAAGAAGAGCAGCTTGTAAAAGGGGCAGAAGAGTGGATCTAAGAGGGAGGCAATTAGACAAATGCACAAAGTAGCCCTGAGGTGGGGAAATAACACAGGGGGCATCTGAGCTGGGAATAGATAGTTCCAAGAGCTGGATCTCCTGGCAGAAGAAGGGAATGGTACTGATGTGCATCAGCAGGGACAAGTTCCTAATAGAAGGGTAGAAGGTTTGCACAGATTGTGGTCTGGAGAGCAGAGAACAGGATGGATGAATACATGAGAGCCCGCTGCATCAAGAAGGTGAATCTCTGAACAGATCCAGATCCCAAGGGGAAGGGAGAGGTGAGAGACTGTTTCCCCAAAGTTTAATTTGATTTGAGGATTTACGTTCACCCTGAAAGGGGCTGGCAGCGAACTTTTTCATTTGGTTGGCAGGAGAAAAAGTCCAACAACTAGTGGGAAAATTAGGGTATAGATGCATCCTGGGAGAAAGAGATTAGTGGCAGTGCCCACTAGTGCCACTTATCACTAACAAACTCAGTTAGTGTAAAATGTAATTAAATTTGTTATTGTAGAGAGCCAAAATCTGGAGCAATGTAGGTATCAGGGTAAATAATGTGGGGGAAGTGAAATAGGAGTCATTTGAGATGGGGAGTGGCCGTCCCAAGATCTGGAAGTGTAGGGAGATTGGTAAACCAATGTATAGTTAGTTCACATGGTAACAGAGACATGCCCATGAAAGACTAAATCAGAAAGACACATTTCTCTTGGGTTCTGAAATAAATGGGACTTCCTCTCCCTGTATTACGAGCACTCAGTTACATATTTTTTAAGATTGACTCAAGTTTGAGAAGTTAGAATTTAGAGAGACCACAGTCAAAGCAGTCAAGATGCATGGAGGTCAAAGTCACGAAAGAGTTTCAGCAGGAAGGCAGTCAAGATAATGCCTGATGTTGGTGATATTTGGAGGTGATAGTTGGCAGACAAGAGATGCGAGTGAAAGGAATGTCTGCAATCAAGAGTGTCCAAAGAAAGAGGGCTGAAATTCAATTTTGCTCCAGCTGCAATATGAAGCATTGAACACTATAGTAGACTGCTGAGATGAGTTATATTGGGGATAGATGTAGCATAGTTGAAAACAAGGGATAGAGGATGGCAGCATGCAAGAAGGATGAAGACCACGTGCACGGAAACATAATTTTATTATGTTTTTGGAGTACAGAGAGTGTCTCATATATATATACACACACACACACACACACACACACACACACACACACACACACACACACACGACAGACAAATTTGAATACATAACATTCATGGTTTTCTAGCATGAAATCCCTCCCATACAGAAATGACAAAACAAAACTTTAGCAAGGGCCAAACTATAAATGTATTGTATCTAGTGAATCAGTTGTTAGAAATGATAAAGTTGAAGAGTTCCTTAAAGTAAAAAGCAATTTGAACTTCCACAATTCAAATGTCTTCAACATACATAATCAAGAAGACAGATGTTGTATTCTTAATTGGACAGTATGGATTTTTTTTCTTATATCTATTACTGGAAAGTGCTATGAGTGGATTTTCCAGAATGGTGCTATAAAAATGAAGATTGATTGAATAATTCTATACCTACAACTAGGAAATGTCTTCAAGGAATGCTTAGAGGAAATGAACAGAGCACTACAAATAGTGCCAGTTTAACATATGCATATTTAGTAGGAAACTTGACAGGTAGCTGGTACTTTCAGCGGTATAACTGTAAATGTTTTCCTTGCTAATTTTTTTCCATGATCCTGAACTGGGAGATGATGATCATATTAGCATTGCAAGATGTCTTAGTGACACTGCTTACTTACCCTGCTAATGCTCTGTGGAAAAATATCTAAGTAGGTACACTAGGCATCACAGCTGTAACAAATCAGGCTGCTCATAGTGAGCTCAGCTGAAAAAGCTTTAAAAATAGGTCAGTGTAAATTATTCTCTGCCTGGCATGGCAAGTGGCTTGTGTTACTAATATTGCATCTGTATATTTTTAACCCTTTCATCATTCTATTTTACTATATTTGGTTATATCAAATGTTAATATAACCAGCACATTTCTCAATAACAGGAAGCAATTTCACTAACTGTTGCAGTTCAATCACAAATAATCTAGAGAATTGCTAACTTAGTGTAATGCAAAGGGATTGTGAAGATGGTACCTCTTGTCCTTAAAAGGCTTTACCACCAGTTTAGTTATCTAGATTCGGTCCTACTTTTATACTGTACTGCATATAATTATTCTAAATGCTGGTTATTCATGAAAGAATATTCATTGGTATTTAGTAATTTAGTAATTCATTGGTAATCAGTCCATGTGCTTGCCATACAAAAACCATAATTTTCATTAAATCCAAGTTGTGGTGAAAGAATCAAAACAACATACTGAACTGTTGTTATTTGAGTGTATTTCTCTCTATACAGTAAAACACTTTCCTTGTCATGTTTATTGATACAGGGAATAAAAGTATAAGAACCAATATTCACTTTTGCTAGAATATAATTTCATGGTTAGTTAGCAATGTGATGGGCAGGCACTGAAAAAAGCAGCCTAACATACACAGCCACCTTAAAAAATAAATCAATATAATCAATCTTTGGCTTTGCATAATACAGTTCCCCAGCTCCATAAAATGATAATTTTCTTTTTCATGCCATTGTTTGTTTTTCTTGGTAGCTCTGCAGATGGATGGATGCATAATGAACTGTAGTCAGGGGGGTTTATTTCCTCTTATATGATGAAGTTTGAGTACTTCAAATGGAGCCCTGTCAGTATGGGGAAAACACTCAACAATCATTGTCCCTGCTATTATTGTTGGCAATTCATTCTTCTGTTTTGGGCATCCAAAACAACATACCTTAATACAATTATTGAAAACTATCTTATTGATTAGGCAAATAGACACAGGTAACCATAGGTTCTGCAGGTTGGGGTGTTGGGGGAGCTACCATACCTCCCTGGCTTGAAGTGGATCCCATTATATCCAGGGTCTACAGTTTGGTTCAATGTTGATACCACACACCACTTATGGCCTCATGCAGGGTATGTGTAGCTACTCACCGCAGCGTAGAGCAGGCTGCGTCTATACTGCAGTATGTAGACACATATGTCAGTGAAAGCCGCTGGCAATGGGACAGGCAGTGGGAACTTCCCCCCCACTGACAGCCTTTTCCTGCCGCTTCTGCCCAGTGAGGAAAGGTTTTGGTAAGGGGAGACAACAAGGGAAGTCTGGCTCCCCTGCCAGAGCTCATCCCCTGCCAATTTCTGGTGGAGTAAAAAGGCTTCAGCAGCCAGAAGGCAGTAGAAGACTTCCCTCGGCAGTGCTGTTCTTAGAAGTGGGTGCACAGTTTGGGCAAGCAGACAGCATGTAGGATATGGAGTCACATATATGCCACACACTTCAGGCATGTCTTATTCCCAGGCCAACCTTGGCTGTGTCCAGACTCCATGCCTCCGTCGACGGAGGCATGTAGATTAGCCAGATCGGAAGAGGGAAATGAAGCCGCGATTAAAATAATCGCGGCTTCATTTAAATTTAAATGGCTGCCCCGATCTGCCGATCGGCTGTTTGTCGGCAGATCGGGAGAGTCTGGACGCGATGCCCCGACAAAGAAGCCTTTCTTCATCGACACAGGTAAACCTGGTTTCACGAGGCTTACCTGTGTCGATGAAGAAAGGCTTCTTTGTCGGGGCATCGCGTCCAGACTCTCCCGATCTGCCGACAAACAGCTGATCGGCAGATCGGGGCAGCCATTTAAATTTAAATGAAGCCGCGATTATTTTAATCGCGGCTTCATTTCCCTCTTCCGATCTGGCTAATCTACATGCCTCCGTCGAAGGAGGCATGGAGTCTGGACACAGCCCTTGTGTTTGGCACCACTTCTTTGAGTCTAGATGCATTGAGGTTGGGTACAAACGTCTATATGTGGGTACACAATATCCCTCCCCCATGGTTAGGGAGTGATGGGGACAGGAAGTGGAGGGAGCGATGTGTGGCAATTCCTGCAGCCAGGGGAGGTTCCCAGTGGTGGGGGGCCTGACTCGAACCCAGGAGTGGGGAAAAGGAAGTCCCTTCTCTTCACAGCCCAGACAGGACTAGCTGCTGACACTGGGAACCTCCCCCCTAATCCTGGCTGCCCCTGCAGTTCTAGGCCTAGCTCTCAGAAATTAAAGGGTCCTTGCCTGGCTATGGGGAGATTGACATAGCAGGCTACATGTCTTCCACATGTGAACAGTTCACATGTGGAAGACATGTAGCCTGCTGACTCAGAATCCTGGTCCGACCCACAGCTTAATCTCATAGGGCTCTGAAAGTAGAGCCTCTTTCCATCTAAGTGTATTTACACTGACAGAGTCTCTCCTTTTGAACTGAGTTAAACAGAGTCTGACTTTCCTGCAAGCATTGGTGGCCATATCACACAATTCTTGCATTTAGTGTTAACACAATTTGTGACTTCACAACATCCAAATTGGTTATAATGGGCAAAATACCATTCTAACAGCTGAATATCTAACACATCTAAATGAAGCAGGGGCAAACTGTATTTACATAAACACACCCTACATTTTTCCCATTCCAGACATTTGAAATGGAAACATTGATTCAGACTCTGCTTATGTAACCCACATACCTAGTGTGGTTTATTGTCCCATGCAGTGGCACCTAGACCACTGCAACAGATAAGAACAAGAGACCTCTACAGCATGGGCTGAGAGGCAGCTGGCTTTCAGATCAAAGGGTAGAGATTCCTATACTAAGCTTCAGAGAGCCCATGTTCAAATCATCTCGGTAACAGTTACACTTGCATATCTTCACTTCGAGTTCTTCTGGCAGAAAATATGCTAACGAGGGACTCATTAGCACGAGTCATTATCTCATTAGCATATTTTATGCCATTTCTTTTTGTGCAAGAGGTTTTTGCGCAAAAAGAAGCCATGTGGACGGGGTTTTTTTGCACAAAACCCCTATTTTGTGCAAGATCCTTATGCCTGTCCAAGGAAATATGCTAATGAGATTGTGACTCATGCTAACGAGTCCCTCATTAGCATATTTTCTGCCAGAAGAACTAGCAGTGGCAATGTAGCCATACATTCGTCCTCCACCTCAGTACCACAACCCTGATCTCATCTCAGTATGGAAGGGTACATGTGAGTTGGTGCAGGGAAGATGTCAGAGAGCAAGCCCACACTGCTCTCACCCATCCTCCATGATGGCACCTATCTTGTGGATCTGTGTCCAGCTGTCTGCTACATACAGCTTGTGAGGAACAGGATTGCAATGCCATTAAGATTTGGCGTAGGAATTCTTCCATCGTGAGAGTAGAGTGTCCAGGCCAAACCTGAGTGATGCTGCAACTGTGCACCAGGTCCCAGAGACAGGTTAATATGGTGGGCCTGAATGTAATGATTTATCTGGAACCTTCCCTCAACCCACTGGTAGGCTGGAACTTACCCTTTGGGAAACATTGATCTAAAGCCAACATTACATATTTTACTAGCCCTTGTGCCCATTATCAAACAGAAGTGGTGTCCTTCTCTGTCCCACAAATTCTTTTGGGAGCAGCAAGGCCTTCTGAAATCAAAATTTGTCAAACTGAAGTCATACAGATGCCCTGTGTGATCACAGAACTATTTTAAAGCCTAAAGAAATCCAGAAATCAGAGAGCTGGGAAGAAGCAGCCCTTTGAAGAGAGGGAACAGCAGACCTGTAGGCCATTACTGTCTAACAAACTATATTTATGAACAGCATTGTAACTAATGTCTCCTGTTAACTGCAGCCATCACCTTCGACTGTCACATCACGGAGACATAAGAAAACAAATAGGCCTTAAAACCGGATTTTCTATCAGACAGTAATAACATTAGCCACCTTTAAGCATTCTCCCTTGCACAGCATATAAGTCAGTGCATACTTTTAACTTGTATTGCAACTAAATTTCTTCAATTTGTGTTGCCCTTTCCCAGGAGAGGTAAGGACTGTAATTCTTCAAGCTATAATAGGCATTGGTACAACTGGAATTCAGAACTGCCAAGGTCCCTTACTTTTTGAACTGTGACTTAGTTGTCTCAGAGAGAATAAGAAGTGAATCGACATGGGGACAGAGCTATCCTGTTATCTTTAGAGACGGGCCTCTTGCTATCTTATGTGAACAGACTGAAGTTTCTTGGGTTTATCCCTGAAGCCAATCCCTAGTGTTGCCAACGTTCATGATCTTCCTTCAAGTCTCAAACTAGTTAATGTTCTTCTTAAGACTCTAATTCCTGGAGTCATGTGATTGTTGGAGAACCTCAGCTTTCATTTACAGAAGACATTTCTACATCTCACAGTTGTGGAGGTAAACTGGAAAATGAACCAGAGAGATTAAAAAAAAATCTAGAAGTTTTAAATTTAAAGAACCACAAATGTATAATTAAAAAAATGTTGTTGGGGACCTGACTCCTGATTTTTGAATGCTTGAGATTCTTGACAATACTTAAATCTATCCCCTACATAGTGTGTGTAGCCTTCTCTGCCAGAGAAATAGAGATGTGTTACAACCCTCTGAAGAGGCTGTTCCTGCCAGAGTTATGAAATGTGTAAGCACTAAAACAAGTAGACCATGCATCCATACTTTAGGTTGTCCTAGAATTATTTAACCCATGACCTTTACAGAGATGGCAAACCAGCAATGTAGCACAAAAAGTGTATTTCACTTGGTTCTCTCTTTTATTCCATTGTATATTACATGGTTCCTGAATTTTTCCCAGGTATTTGATTATTTCATCAAATAAGTATTTATTATAGATTGGAAAATTATGACTGAAGAGATCATCAAAATTAAGGATTAAGAAACAAAACCGCAGCAAAATTTCTGACAGAAGTATGGTAAAGAGGCTCTTTTGATCTACAGATATAAAGTTGAAATGAAAAAGAAAGCAAATCTAAGTACAAAATTCATCTTTTTTTTTTTACTGACATGATCATGATCATGGCATGTAAATGTACCTAGCCCTAACCTGGACCATGCAACACTGGGTGAGGCTACTTATTCTCTCTCACCCTTCTCCTCATGCAAGGGTACACCATAACTTAACCACCAAATATGAACATAGAGACACAATAGTATTGTTGTGTACCATCAAAATCTGTGCCAGGCGATTTATATACATAGTATTACACAGTCCTGCCCCAAAAGATCTTAAAAGGACCCAAGGCTTCAGCAGCCAGGAGCAGCTGCCCCTTTTGCCTCTACTGTGTCAGCTGTTCTGGGCTTTTTAATCTGGCAGAGAAAGGTATAAAAAGAATTAGCAGCTGATAGTTGAAGCCAGATAAATTAAGATCAGAAATCAACTCACAGAAAGGGTGATTAACCACTCGAACAACCTACTAGGAAAGTGGTGGATTTTAAATTTCAGTGTCTTCATCTCAAGACAAGATGCCTTTCTGGAAGACATGCATTAGCCACAGAAGTTATAGGGTTCAATACAGGGGTAAACTGGGTGAAATTTAAAGACCCATGTTATACAACAGGTCATGCCATAAAATCGAAAGCTTTAAACACTATGAATTTGGGAGGGAAACCAAAGCCCTACCTCTGCCAGTGTTTTATTCCATTTATCTGAACACAGCTACATCAGTCCACCCAGGAGAACAAATAACGGTATTTCTGAAGCCTACATTTGTTGCTTTTAAAATGGACCAGATTGCAATGATTGGCAGATGTTTTCATAAAACAAACTCCTGGGAGAGAACACCTCTGTCTCTCTTACAAGGACCTGCTTCCTTAGCCAGGTCATACTAGTTGAAGACTGAGCTCTTTTAGCAGTAGATTTGATACAATTTTCAGGGAAAACACAATATCAGCATTTCTATATAAGCCTGTCTCCTCTCCTGATATGGAGAAAACATTTTCTTTGGTCTAAGTGGAAAACAAATTAATAGATTTTCCACTCTTTCACTTTTCACCCCTCACACATGTCAAAACCCTCCACTTGTGACTTTTAGCAAATGTTCACCAATAAAGACAGATTTATTTTATTATGTGGAATATCTGTCAGGAAAGAGGCTACTTCTATTTATATCTCATGCCAACTAAGCTCTTACACATATACGCCCTATACCTGCTGAATCAATAGGATGAAGAGAGCTGATAAGCCTTGGCTAGGTATAGGCTTATATAGGGTGTACCAGTACAACCATATATTATTAAGCAGCATTGCAAGCACTGTTCCATTTATTCACCTCAGTGAAATAAATACAAAGAGACCCGCTTGCTACAATATTGACCTCACGTGGTTCAGCACATTCTCTGGTTCTGCACCTGTCAGGTCCTGAGGGTGCTGAACTAGAGAGGTTCAACCTGTATAATGATTTCCACTCCCCCTTCCACTCTGAGCTTCAATGGAGGAAAAAATGTCATGGTTGATGCGCTACTAACTACCAGCACTCAGAAGTGTGGAATGAATACATAGATGCAATCAATCACGAATACCTCTAGTCTTGCATGGCTGGATGTCTTCTGATAACTAAATACCCAGACACCCTCTGTCAAAAAACCCCAGAATTCTGTACAAATCTTCAATGGTGGGCATTCAAAGATTTTAGAACCAAACTGAAAACATTTGTATGAGGACATTATACAGTAAAACCTGCATTATCTGGCACGCTCGGGGATTAGGGCGTTCCGGTTATCTAAAAATTCTGGTTATCTGAGGGTCCCATCAACCTAGGAAAAACCAATGGACAATAATAGTAAAACTCAAGTTTTTAATATTGGTAGTTTTGTAGTGAGAGTCAGTTGGTCTCACATTTCCATTTTGAGTTAAAGATGATTAGTACTTCTTAAATAAAAAATTGTTAAGCCAATCATGGTAAACCAAACTAGGCCTGTGAGTCTGAAGATGACACAGAATTGTGGCTGGGGAGAATGCCTCTTAAAGTATTCTGGTTAACGGAGGTTTCACTGTACAACTATCTGTCAGCAATATGCTGTCATTGTTTAAAACCATCAGGCTTCATGCCACCACTTTACGTTTATGGTACACTGGCACACTGGTGTAAAATGCACAAAACCAGGCCCAACTTCTGAAAACCATACAAGTGGAATCAGTATTTCCGTTTTATGAACTTTCCCTCACTCCAGTGCTACCTAACCTCCTCACTAACTAATATGACATGGAAACATCACTTGAAATTTTAGAAGTGTAGTTTTATTTTAAGAAAGAGAAACTCTGTGTGTGTGTGTGTGTGTGTGTGTGTGTGTGTGTGTGTGTGTGTGTGTGTGTGTGTGTGTGTGTGTGTGTGTGTGTGTGTTGGGCTGCTGTGTTTTGTCTTTGAAACAATCTGTCCAGTTTCATCAAATCAACTCAAGTTACATGTTAAGATGTAATAAAATGTGACCAATGCAATCAAGTACAATAACATAATATGTTAGTAAAAGAGTATTTCTGACAACTGTGGGTAAGGAAACTGCAAGTTAGTAATTTCCTTACAAGCTTCAGGATGCCTTTTTTTGCTCTGTACGTTCTTCTAGGAGAGAGCTCACTCAATGACAATTTTTTTTTTTTACTCTACTAGGTAAAACTTTAAAGGTCACACACAGAACAGTAACCATAAAATATTCTGTGACATGAAAGGTCACCACTGCTTTTCCCTAACCCTAGAGCTGGGAAGACTTAATTTTCAAATGCTGAACTAGATATACCTATCCTGAACATCAGGAAATCTAGCCAAACATTTGGATTTCCTGGTAGTAGGGTCGGAGGCATTGACTATTCTATGAAAGAATATCTTAACTGAGGCAAGAATAAAACCAACATGGCACAGTGAATGATGTATTATTGCCCGTTGATGGGAATTCCAGTGCAGGAATTTCACTTATTATAGCATGCCTGTAACAAATGCACATCTTTCAGACAACCAACATAGTTATTGAATGAACCATACAGACACAAAAACCTGGGAAGCTTTGGTTAGAATCCTTATCCATTTAGCTAAAATAATGCAGGTCTCTAAGACTAGAGATGTAGGAGAGCTTTCATGGCTGGCAATAGCCATATAACTTATGTTCAGCTGAATTCCAATCCTATTGCACATCTGATGAGCACAATGCTTGAAAAATTTACCAAGGAAGAGAACAGCAAGAAGCTAATCACTGAAAGACCTCTATGGAGACTCTGTCCCTGCCTCTTATCCTGTTATTATCTTACTCACACATAGAAGTGCACTGTTATTTCTTCACCACAAGCTGCCCCAGGGGGCTTAGATTTTTAGGTTACAGTAACCTCATGTAGCATGTACTGATGGTAAACTCAACAAAAAGCAGAAAAGCTGGTGTAGTTCTAGGAATGATTCAGGTCCCACTTCCTACATTTAACTTAAATGTAAGCACACCTTCAGTGTTGCTTATGCTTTGGATTTTCAAAGGAGCTAGGCACTCAACGCCCATTGAGTTTCACTAGTATTTGGATGCTTAACTCCTTAGAGTTAAGAGCCTCTGAAAACCACAGTCTATATCGCTACACTTAGCAACTGAATTAAAGGCATATTTTCATGTTGAACTGCAGGCATTACCTATGCAACTCTAGTACATTTAACAAAATGCACCTTGCTTAAGAAATATATCAATCAAGAAACCAGTCCTAAAATTACTCTTATGGGTAAAGTATCAGAGGGGTAGCCATGTTAGTCTGGATCTGCAAAAGTGACAAGGAGTCCTGTGGCACCTTATAACTAACAAATGTATTGGATGCTCTAATAAATCTGTTAGTCTATAAGGTGCCACAGGACTCCTTGTTTCTTATGGGTAAAATTATCAAAAGCTCATAAGTCACTTAGGATTTTAAGTCCTACTGAAAAAAAATCAATGGGACTTTGGTTAGCAAGTCTCTTAAATTTCAATGACTTTTAATGGGATTAGTGTACTATGCCATGTTAGTGCTTATCAAACTTTTATCCAAAATTGGAGAGTTGAAAATCTCAGTCTGGGTTCTGAGGCCTTAATATTCCTTCAGGATGAATTTCATTGAAATAACACAATGACTGCACAAGTTACAATCCCTTCTTACACAGCTGGTAGAATTTTAAGGGTCAAGGCCTCCACAAAGCCAAAACAGGCCACAGGGACTATTATGGCTGCATAAGCTACTGTAACCAGTGTCTTAATAGCATTCAGAATTCAAACAGTTGCCTCCAGTTTTTAAATGAAGCATGACATAGCAGCCTAGCCTAAGAAAATGAGCACAACTAAGTAACTGCAATCATCACACCTTCCATCACAAAAAGCTGTAGACCACCAGTTTACACAAAAATTATAGTCGGTCATTTTTTACCTTCATTACAGGTTTTTTTCAGAGTCCACGAAGCACAGAGCAAGCCATATGTTAATGTGATGAAATGCATCCATCCTAAAAAGGAAAAAGGCATAAAAAAATTATTGAAATCTCAGAGATACAATTCATTTTCTACCATATTCAAGTCTGAAAAAAATCCCACATGATTCTGGCGACATTTTAAGATTGTACTACCTATGTGCCATATGGTTATTTTATAGCACCTGTTTTAAGAGGACGCCAAAAATGTAATTGCTTTTTATTTCAATCTGTGTCATTTTCTTTGATTTATACAGAAAGGTTTCTCCCCTCTTTAAAAAGAAATTGTACAAACTAGGCAGGTGTGTTTTTATGCACATACCCACACCTATAAAATTATTATTACATATTTGAATTATTATTTTTACATTATCAGAGTGCCTGCAAGTCTCCATAGAGAATGAGGGCCCGATTGTGTTAGGCCCTGAAAAGAAAAAAGCCAGAACAGTCCCTATACCAGAGGCTTCAAGACAATATGCCTCAGGCAAAACTTCACTATGGCTCCCCTTCCTACAACAGTGAGTCTCAACCAAGGGTGTAGTGGATGAACCATACTTTCTGGAGAAGCACAGCAAGCCTTCTAATAGTTTGGCGGCAAAGCTAGAGGTGGAGAGGGCCAAGCACCAGACTGCAGCTCCACTTAGTCAGTCTTTGGCTTGAAACCAGTCTTGCATGCTGCGGCAGATGGGGAGTGCAACCAGGTCAAATTTAAGTACGAGGCATTATGATCTGGCATGCAGGGTCACTGCCACTGAGGCTCAACCCCTCTAAAGTGGAGCCATCCCACCACTCACATGCACAGCCCTGCTTGCCTAGAAAAGCCCACCTCCAGCGGCACCAGGACCTGCGAAGTGCTGAGCCACGTGGCTTCCAGCAGCAGGACAAACAGGGAACAGCCTTGGAGCCTGGTCGGGTGGTGAGAGGAGTCTGCAGGATCTGGCTAAAAGGCTGCAAGCAGAGTCCATCCCAATACCAAGCAAGCGAACCCTATCCTGTGTAAGGGTGTGTGTGGTGGGGGCGGGGAGGTATATTGGGACAGTCCTTCTGAGATGGCTATGAGTGGAGCTGGGACTGGTGCCAGTGCCAGTTAGGGAGCGTTGGAGGAGGCAAATGAGACTGAGGGGAGGAGAGAAGAGGAGAGCAAAGGGGGAAGAGGGCTGTGGAAAAGGGAGGCGGACAGCCATAGTCAGTTAGTTATGACACTGCCACATAGCTGCCAGCCCCCATCCCTCCTACCCATTTCCCTTCAGCTCCATACTGTACAACTCCAAATTCCCCACAGATGTTACCAGCCACAACCCTCATGCTTCCAGCCACCTCCTCTCCACCCCCTCCAGCCCTCACCACATCCCAACATAGCCCCCAACATGTTCCTCCCACCCATTGCACCTCAGCCACCGTTTACATCCATCCAGCCCCTGCTACCTCATCCTCAAATGCACCCAACCTCTTTTAATCCCTCCAAAGAAACCTACAAAAACTACCCACTACATAAACTGAAATATCACAAAGCTTTCTTCTACCAGTGCCCCACTCATCCCACTTTCCCACCACATCAACCCCTATCTTCCCAAGTACCTCATAAAACATCATCCTGCCAAACCTTCCCATCACTAGCAAAGCCCCACAGCTTCTCCCCAAACCTTGCCCTGCCCAAGACCCAATCTTAAAACCTCCTTTATTCCCATCTGTCACAATCACTAAACTACTTTCCACTTCTGACTTCATCCTTCCTGTCCCCCTGCTTCTTACTTTTCCCAGAGCCTTTTTCTGCCCCCAATACCTGAGTCCATCTGCCCTAGAAGTCAGCCCAAATGCCCCCGACACCTGTATGCACCAATGTCCCTCTTCTTCTATTACCGTAGGTCTCTATAACTCACCCAGGAACACCCCGCCAACCCTTGACCCATTTAGCCTTGGCATCAGCCCCCAGCATCACTTTCAAACATTATGCAGGACTGATATTCCCGTGCTCCGTTATTGCTTTCTTGGGGTGGTCACATGGCTAGCCCCTCCCTCAGTCAACAAATCTTAGTGCTGGGGCAGAAAGCTGGGCCTAGATGTGTGAGGTAGGAGCTGTGGGGTAAACTCACTCTCCAATGCCCCTCCCCACCACAAGCCTCTCCTCTCCCAGACAGATACTGATTCCCCTTCACCGGCCTCACACACCCTAGGATTAGGACCTGACATCCTGACTCAGCCTTTATTTTCACCATCCAACTTTGGTCATAGTTCCACTCTGGTTTTGCCCAGCCACCAGCCAACCATAACACAAGGGCAGCCTGGCCAAATCTGAGCCATTTGTGTATAGGGATGTAAGCAACTAATGGAGTAGTCAACCATCCGATAGGCCTAGGCTTATCTGGTAGTCAAGTCACTACTCGTCTATTCGCTCTCCCCCCCCCTTGCTGCCTCTGTGTCAGAGGCAGCAAGGGGGGGACTGGAGCAGGAGCCAGTGCTGGGGGGAGCCAGATTAAAAGCCAGTTTCCCCCAACACTGTCTTCACAGAGAGAAGGGAGGCAGAGGCACAGAGATCTGGGAGCTGATGTGAGCCAGGACTGCTCAGTCCCAGCTCACGACGGGTCTAGGAACGACTCCTGCTGTGGCTCTGTTTAAATGTAGTAGGAACTCAGCTGCCTGCATGTGCAGCTCCTGCTACATTTAAACTGCAGATTTGTAATGGGGCCCTTTATCGACTAATCATGTAGTCGATCCAAATTGTATTGAGTACACGATTCATCAGTTATCCAATTCTTAACATCCTTAGTGGTGTAACCTGTCACACAGGGGCCACTGAGGTTTGGCTTGGCCACCCTTACTGCCCTGGCAGAATTTGTAGAAGGGGAGCTGGGGGCGGGAGGAGGGAAGAGAAGCAAGAGGAATGTGGCGTGGAACTCTGAATCAAACCTCTGTCAAAACTAAGGCCTCTTAAGGTCAATACAATGCTTAGGGATGCTCAAACTTTTAGTGGAGACAGTAGGTCTAGAATAGTGATAGAGATGTAGCCGTGTTAGTCTGGTGTAGCTGAAACAAAATACAGGACTATGTAGCACTTTAAAGACTAACAAGATGGTTTATTAGATGATGAGCTTTCGTGGGCCAGACCCACTTCCTCAGATCAAATAATGGAAGAAAATAGTCACAACCATATATACCAAAGGATACAATTTAAAAAAATGAACACACATGAAAAGGACAAATCACATTTCAGAACAGAAGGCCCCCCCCCCTACATCCCCCTTCTGTTCTGAAATGTGATTTGTCCTTTTCATGTGTGTTCATTTTTTTAAATTGTATCCTTTGGTATATATGGTTGTGACTATTTTCTTCCATTATTTGATCTGAGGAAGTGGGTCTGGCCCACGAAAGCTCATCATCTAATAAACCATAGTCCTGTATTTTGTTTTAGTAGGTCTAGAGGGCATCTGACTTGGAGACAGAGGGGCTGATTCTTCATTGTCCTGCTCACAGTCAGTCATTTATATCAATACAAAGTGAATGTAAAATCCTGCAACTGAGGGGATAATGCTTCCCACTCACACTCAAGCCTAGAGCAATTTGGGTGGCTAGATGTACTTGTGAAACTTTTCTACAATAACAGCAGATGAGACCAAACTCCACAGCCTGCAGGACAAGTTGCCAGACCCACCTCCATTTTCTAGACCTTTCCTGTAAGAGTAAGGATAATTACATTTAAAACCAATAACCCAGTATTCTAGTATTCGGCCTGCCTTTGGAATGGGGCAGTGAAGATTAATTGACACAAAAATTAAAAGAAAAAAAATATCTGGCTCATCTACAGGCAAGTCAGACACCATGGTGATTGTGTGACACTTAGGC
This sequence comes from Pelodiscus sinensis, assembly GCF_052426305.1. NCBI lineage: Eukaryota > Metazoa > Chordata > Testudines > Trionychidae > Pelodiscus > Pelodiscus sinensis. The sequence continues at coordinate 337,967,982 of NC_143052.1, read as the reverse complement.
GGTGGCAACTGTCGTAATAATGCCTCAATATGTGGTAGGGTGCCTTGGAATGTTCAGAGCTTTTTGCAGGACCAGAGAGGCTCTGATGTTCTAATTCAAAACTATCCCTTTATGTCTCATGACCTGTCAGGCCATAAACATGAAGAGATCTAAGACATCGTTTTAGAAGCTGGGCAAGGTTAGCTAGTCTCTCCAAGCTACTGCCTCAATCTCATGAGATTTTGGGGCCACAAAAGCTGATCCCTGAATCCCTGATTTAGTCTCAAACCCGACCCTCCAACTCTGGTCTCAATCCTAATCTCAAACTAACCACCAGCCAATCAGTCCATCACTCATTTATAGGGTGTCTCCACTATCTTGCAACAGCACTGTTCACAGAGAATAAATTAGTTAATTTAGGAGACTTGCGAGAATAGTCAGAAAGGACCTGATCTGTCCCCGTTTCCCTATTCTTATGCATTATACAGTGAGCTATTGTAATACAGCCCTGACAATGAAATAAATGACAAACTGCCTGGAAGAATCAGCGATGGCAATTTATAAATGGCAATGTTTGTCACTGAAGTTTTGCAGTGTGTCCTTCTCTCTTAAGGGGACAAGCGTATGTGCTGCTTCTGCCTTCCACTGGAGCTGAATGGAAGATCACAAAATTGTAAGGACAACTGGGAAGAGCAGATGGGACTGAAGTAAATATGGTTTCCATCAACTAGAAAATTTTGAATTCTTTTTTTTAAAATCTGGGTCTGTATAGTACATTCAAAAATAGTTATATGATCAGCAGGCATTAAACAGAATTCTTAAAATTCACATCATATGCAAGAATCTTTGCCATGGTTAGTGATGGCATATTCCTCTCAAATTAATACTATGACAATTAGGTCTTGCTGAAAGGATTCAAAATAAGAGACACATTCACACACACTCCTTCTCTGGGTGAATTAAGTCCTTGAAACACAAAGGCTCAGGAGCTACTAATGCTCCCCTGTGAGAACACAAGTAATAGCAATGCTTTCTTCTGTACCTGCTGCAGAACTGCTGACCCTATACCTTGTCTCCGGCTAGCCACTGCTGGTGGGAATACTCCTACTTCTTTGTAGCAAGGATTAGAAGACAGATGATATAGGAATCTAAAAAGCTGGCATGTAAGAGCAGAAAAAATTACCGACCTATCAGTTAGTCTATATCAACTAAACTTGGATAAGTCAAAGTACCTGCAAAAATATAGTTAGGGAATACCTGATTCTCCTCTTACTTCACTACTGACTTCATTGAAATTACTCCTGACTTAAATTAGAGTGAATGAAAGCATCAAGCCCAGATGTCTCACAATATCTAAGTCTTTTCCAGCTTTAATTTCTATCATTCCTTTTTTTCCTGTTATCTACATTTTTTGCCTGGCTACAATTAAATTGTTTAAACAAATGTTTTGCAAAGGCAAAAAAAAAAAAAATGTGTGTGTCTGAAAACTGTAGGTACTGGGAGTACTTATAATTTTTTTTAAAAGAAGTACTTTATATAAAAAGGTTGAGAAACACTGGTATAAGTAACAGCAGCTTCCTATCTGATTATGAACTCATTGTTATAGCATATTTATGACACTTTCCAAAATTTTCTAAGTGGCTTGTTCCTCATTATGGCCAGATTCAATGATTAAAGTATCTTTGATATTGTATTGCTTCTCTCCTAAACATATATCCAAGCTGCTCTATTTTAGAAGCATTAAGGGGTAAACTCCCTCTATAGATGCTTCTGTAAACAATTCAGTGGTAGAGTTGGAAATCTAGGTCAATTTTTCCACCGAGAAGTGAATAAAATTGCTTTTGTTAATGTTGGAGAAGGAGGGAAAAACACTCCTTGAGTACCAGCTTTTTATATATGCTTCAACCTCCATCAGTATTAGTGACCGACGATGTGAAATCTCGCTCTCCTATAAGTAGTGGCCATTAATAAATGCTCAGCCAACGGATGCTTCATGACAGGCTGCTGCTTACACATTCTAGGAACCATATTCTGCCTTCAGTTACATCCATCCAATCCCAAATTCTGTCCCTCAGTCACATCTCTGCAACCCTCAAAAGGTGTCAGGATAGAAAGAAGCCTAGAGAATCTGTGCCAAAGAACAGATAGACATCCCCTGATATGGGGAATAAATATATGGTGAAGGAGGTATAGTAAATACCCTGCCTCCCTGGGCAGCCTCAGCAGCCCTCATTCTCTCATATAATTGGTTCAACTAACTTGACAATAAAAATTCCATGGAGCCACACTGTTGTTGGAGAGGAAATGATTATCTCTAGTATGCTGGTTGGTGACCGTCAGAATATATTTGGGAGTAAATAACTCCTGTTTTAATATGATTATCCAGCATACCATTTCAACATGTTATTCTGGGCCAGACTGTGCCAGCTTTACTCACACCAAAATGTGTTTTTAGCCCTCTTAGTCCCACTGTCATAAGCAGATATACTTGAGGAGCAAACCGCTACTGCATTTCACCATCCAGCCTATACGACCACAGAAAAATCTGATTGTATGCAAGGCAGGCAGAGTTGTCCAGTGGTTAGAGCACTTGACAACAAGGCAGGAGGCCTGTATCCTACTTCTGCCTCTCTCTCAGACTCACAGGGTGGCCTTGGGCAAGCCACATACCTTCACGGTACCTCAGTTTCATCATTTTTTAAAATAAAATAAAGCAACCTCGCCTTTTGGAAGTGTTCTGAGCTCTTTTGGATGCAAGCTGCTAATAAGCGCTATGTATTTATTCAGATATTAATTCTCTCTTGCATATCAGTTTCATGAAGCTTTACTTCAGTCCAAGGCACTGGGAAAAACCAACTTCAAAGAAATGCAGAATTACAGAGAGTGCATGCACTTAGAAGAGAAGCTGGCCAGACTTGACACAGTTCTGAAAAGCAAACAAGAACTGAACATAACAAGCCCTGTAATCCCCTTACGGGAAAAAAAAAATCACAAAACATGCTAACTTTCCTATAGTTTTTTGGGGGGGGGAGGGCGATGCTGTAGCATTGAAGAGACTTATCTGTTTTTAGAGATGTTATATGATTGTGCAGTGCAACTATGAAAATAGCTGACTAGAGAATGAGATCCTACTGGGCAAAAGTCACCACTGATTTTGAGTTCCTTGGTGCTCAGCTCGTGACACCTTACAGGGGCCTGATATTTAGAAGGCTCTGGCCTTAAAAATCATCCTTTAAAGCAGTAGTCCCCAACCTGTGGGCATGCCTCCATAGGAGGGCACAGAAGAACATTCAGGGGATAAGCAGTGGGATGTAGGAAGCCAACACAAGGGGTGGAGAAAGTGCAGCAGCCAGCTTCACTGTGTCCCCACCAGTGTTCTCTCTAAGATTTTCCATTCATGAGTGGAATGAGTTTTGTCTTGTGCACCAACAATGACGTCATGGGCGCTTGTTCAGTTGTATGCCACTGTGGCACTTACCCAATGGGAGAATTCCCCTGCCAAAGGAGCAACTCTGTGCTTCCCTTTTCTTGCAGCTCCAGGCAAGGAGCCATGAGGGCATGAAGTTGAGGGCAGGGGTGGCATGGATGCACATTTGGTGCTTTGGCAATGGGGAGGAAGCCCATAGCTTGACCTGCTAAAGTGAGATTAGGCACTCAATATAGCAGATAACTGTTTCCCATTGGTACTGGCAGTCTCATGCCACTTTGCCCACATTAAATGAACAAGGCATCCCAAACCTTCTGTGATGCTTTTGAGGCAAAATGTCCCTATGTTATAGACAGGGAAACTGAGGCATGGAGTAGTCAACAAATTTCCTGAAGTCATACAGGAAGTCATCAGCAGAGCGGAACACAAATAAAAGCAAACTGCAATAGTCCTACCTTCTCCCCTCCCAGCTCACTACACACAATACCTCCTACACTTCAAGGCTGCAATAAAAGACAACAGAGCTCTTAGCTCCAGACTTACTTATGGCATGGATTTTTGGCAGTGATCCATTCATCCAGCATACACAGCAAGAGGGCTTCACATCCAGGATCAGTTCTCAACTCTGAGCATTTCCTTTTTTTTTTTTTTTTTTTTGGTACCTTTCCCTTCTCTGTTTTAATGGGAATGAAGAATCTCTTTAACCCCAACCTCTGGCAGCAGCAACTTGACCACCTGGCCAGAGCAGCTGCCCGCCCACCCACCACAGGTTCCTTCAGCCCTGACCGGTTGGAGCAGCCACCTACCTGCCACCTGAGCAGTTGCCTGCCTCCTGCCACACTTTTGCACGGCTCTGCTTAGAAGGTGGGTGGGGTAGAAATTTCCTCTGAGCGCACAGCTTGGAGGGAACTATGGTCCCCACCTGCGCCTGACCCTCACTTAGCCCCAGCTGATCTCTTCCTTCATTCCCTTTGTCTCCTAGCCAGTCCCACCTCTCACCATACCTCCTCCCCTATCTTCAATTTAGCCCCGGCTCTGCCTTCAGCCCAAGCTCCTCTGCTGGGCCAATTGTGCAGTAATGGAGGGGTGCATGGCAAATTCCTCACTGGTAACGGTGTGCATGTGACAGAACACTTTGGGTACCACTGCTTTAAAGGGTCTTCAGTCAGGCATCCAAAAACAGAGATGCAAATTCACTTGTTTCTTTCGAAATTCTTGTCCTATAGATCTATAAATTGTACACTGCTTTAACCTAAGCGATCCAGCATTTAATCAACCAACTTCAGACCATGAAAAAAAAAACTTGTTAAGATGTTGGTTGAGAGGAGTAAGGGAGAACCATTTCCAAAAGAGTTTTCACATATATGCATGCAATAAAATGCACTGAGCCACTAAAATGAATTGCATTGAATCTTGAGGTCAAAGTGACATTTCTGCATGCAGCACCAAACTGCTTTTTAAAACTTTAGCCAGATTTACTTTAATAATGGCAGCAAATTTAGCTCTGCATTCAATAAACAAAGGCAGTATATGTGCACTGAGGGAAGACAGTTCATAGTAATTTTGTCAGCAAAATTGTTACAATAAAGGCCTAAACAACACTTCATCTACCTGTCACTTGTCTTGAAAGGGCAGATTACTTTTTCCTCAAACTTGGCACATCCAATTAAGGTAGACTTACAAGCCAGGCAGGTGTAAAGTGCAAGCCAGCACTTGTTCACATTAGCAATTATCAATGGAAAAATACATAAGTGTTGAGGCTTGGCACAACAGTTACCCTGGCAACCGTTAGCACTTGGAGTCTCAGCGGAGACTAACATGACAGTTTGACATCTTTTCCCATAAAAAAGATGATTGCATTCTCTTTCTTCCTCCCTGGCACCCACCTCACAAAATGCTTTTTTTTTTTGGAAGGGGGGGGGGTGTTGTCTTGGTGGCTTTTTTCCCTAAAGCTCTCAGCAGTCTTGTTTAATTTTAGTCCCTTGCCTGCAAGCTTCCAGTGCACTAATTAGAACTCCATGTGTCTTATGGACCAGTACTGTGTGTTCTATGGCAACAAAGTGTGTTTACTGTTTATCTGGCTAAGGTCATGTGGGAGGTGAGTAGGAGGATGGGAGTTGCATTAGTGGCATTGATCCACAGCAACTCGAGGCCTGTTGGGCAGAACAAGCTTGGTGAACATTATCATTTCTCATCCTGAGATTCTGGACTATCTAGTAATTCATACAATTTACCGGCAGCATCTCGCCTCAGTGAGGTGCCACTAACCAACTACCGAGAGGCTAGCAGTGCAATCCCTATCACATCTGCCAACTTTTCAGAAAGGAAGCAAGGATGTACCACAATTCAGGGTTGCATGTCAGGGCATCAGCCCTCTTTACTAAAGTTACATGTTTTCAGTTTTGTTCCTCAAGGCATTTGAGCCACCTGCTTTCACTACTAGCCCAAAATGGCTGAGGACTATTGACCAAGAGGTCACACTGCTAGGTGCACCCACTTACACCTGCTGTGAGGGCATAGGAGATGGAAAGGGACTAGGATTTGTTATGGGATGGAGCTAGGCATTATCCTACAGGATCTTGTTGTGGGTTGAGTTCTGTTGGAGGCTGTTTAAACTAGCTGCTAGATTCCACTGGTTTGGTAATTCATGATAAGGAGATAGGGGCCTTGTCTTCCTGTACTCTTGCAAATCTAAAGATAATAAATCAAAGATTCAAAATCTTGCATAATATGAGTTTGTGGTCTAAAATAGATTGCCCCCTCTGTTTTCCTCTCTCCTCCCACTAATCTTTCTCTTTTTGCTTCCCGTTTTCCACTCTTCTTTCTACATTAATCATCCAGAATCCAGCATTTTCCCAGTCTCAACCTTTGATTTTTCATCCTTTTTCTTAAAAAAAAAAAAAAAAATCTTGCCTGAAAGTTTGTTCCCCCAGCTGGTTTTACTTTTCTTTTCCTAACTCTTTCTCTCTTCCCTTAGTCCAGTCCAATATTCCACATTCGTCCTGTCTTATTTCCATTCCTCTGTCCACTTACAAACTCTTCCTCCAAATGCGGGTAAGAATCATAGAATCATAGAATCATAGAATAATAGGACTGGAAGGGACCTCGAGAGGTCATCGAGTCCAGCCCCCCGCCCTCAAGGCAGGATCAAGCTCCGTCTACACCATCCCTGACAGATGTCTATCTAACCTGTTCTTAAATATCTCCAGAGAGGGAGATTCCACCACCTCCCTTGGCAATTTATTCCAATATTTGACCACCCTGACAGTTAGGAATTTTTTCCTAATGTCCAATCTAAACCTCCCCTGCTGCACTTTAAGCCCATTACTCCTTGTCCTGTCCTCAGAAACCAAGAGGAACAAATTTTCGCCTTCCTCCTTGTGACACCCTTTTAGATATTTGAAAACCGCTATCATGTCCCCCCTTAATCTTCTTTTTTCCAAACTAAACAAGCCCAGTTCATGAAGCCTGGCTTCATAGGTCATGTTCTCTAAACCTTTAATCATTCTTGTCGCTCTTCTCTGTACCCTTTCCAATTTCTCCACATCTTTCTTGAAATGTGGCGCCCAGAACTGGACACAGTACTCCAGCTGAGGCCTAACTAGTGCAGAATAGAGCGGCAGAATGACTTCACGAGTTTTGCTTACAACACACCTGTTGATACAACCTAGAATCATATTTGCTTTTTTTGCAACAGCATCACACTGTTGACTCATATTCAACTTGTGGTCCACTATGACCCCTAGATCCCTTTCCGCCATGCTCCTTCCTAGACAGTCGCTTCCCATCTTGTATGTATGGAACTGATTGTTCCTTCCTAAGTGGAGAACTCCTAAGGAAAGTATTCTGGAGATCATGTGCATGACAAAGAGGATTGGGGGTTGTCACACTGCTAAAGTGAGCGGTTACCCTTCTGCCAGAACCTCCATTCTGAAGGGTGTGCAAAAAAAAGCAAAGTAAATCAAATGCCAGTATTTAAGGGCAAACTCAACTGTCAGCTTTTACTGTTATAGACTGTGTACTCTTTGACTTCACAGAGCTTAAGAGAGCCGAATGTGTCCCTGAAGCAGAACTCAACTAGAAAGCCTGAACCTAGGCCTGCTGCCTATATTCACATGAGTAGGCCTACTGAGCCAAGTTCATTCCCATGGTAACTCCACTGGTGTTAGTGGGAGCAGTAAATCAAAGCGATATCCAGCTGGTCAGGTTAAGCTTTCAGGGCTGGTGAATTTGGCAACTTTGACAAGGCCTGAAATTCACTTGCCAGTCTTTTCTAACAGGAAACAAAAGTCAGTGCTGCTATCTAATGAGTATTCCCTTTGATTGAAATAGTTCTCATCTGTTACTTTCAGAATTTTGCCTAACTCGTACGGGCCAAAATATAGGCCTCCTTCCCTCCTCTTGCTACTTTATGAATGTCATTGCAATCCTTTCCACGACATAATTTAATTTCAAAATCATGATGCTGTAAGTACTTCAGAAGCATTTAAACCCATTCAATCAGAGAAAGGTCACGTTAACATAAATATTGAAAAGAATGATAATTAGGCAAGGAAAACAGCAAAAACACATTAAAGAGAAATGAGGCAATTTTAAAATGTTAACATCCTAATTCAGTAATGTTTACACGACATTTAATAGTTTAATTTTCAACAAGAGTTTCAGTGGAAAAAAATAACTAAGGAATTTACAAAGGAGCATTACATCATAAAAATGGCATTCCACAAGCTTTGCCATTTGGAGATAAAATGAATTGTCTGAGCTTAGTGAAATAAAATTCTAACAGACCAAGTTGGAAACCTTGCAGAATAAAGCAATAATCTTATGGATATGAACATATTTAGTGTTTTGTGATACTTAATCCCATGGACTTCAGGATATTTGGCTAAACCACCAAATATTCAGCTGATTACCTGATTTATCAAAGTCATATAGACCTGCAGATACTGGGCTAGGACTCTCCCAGGATTGCTAACATTTTATAACTACAAATGGACTGGAAATACAGAGTTAATATAATCTCACAATATTCTGGGATGTCCACTGCTGGTCCCTCCTGGGATCAGGAAATACACACTAATGGAGTGCTTTTGAACTTCAGGAAAAAAAAGTTTTGCTCTCTGTTACTTTTTGGGTGAACTATGCACTGCAAGGTTTAAGCCTCCATTGCTATTACTACTATTTGAATTTAGGTCTGGTTGAAACATCTCCAGAAAATTTTTTTTAAAAGAAAATTAGGTTTTCAATGAATTGTCATGACCTATAGGTCTTAAATTCAGGTCTGTTGGGGATCATTACACCACACCACACTCTAATGTTCTACCGGTTGTCTTACTGCCATCAACTAGAACCGGAACTTCCTTAAGGACTGCTCTTCACAATTTTCACCTCTGGGCCCTGACTGGTAGAAGTCGTGGAACACTGGAGCTTCTACTTGGCCTGCTTGCGCTGCTGAAACTGGAAGGCAGAAAAGGAAGCTGCCCAACTGGGCTCCTTCCTGCTTTGGATTGCTCATCCTGTACTAGCTGCTTTTATCTCACAATCCCAATCTCTTGATTATCTGATTTCTGGTATCCGAATCTTGGTTCCGAACTTCCTGTTTCTGAACCTTGATTGATCTGGTGATGTGGCCCCTATCCTAGATAACTACTGGGCCTTGACTAACTATATCTCAGCCCTGACACTAAATGAAAGTTTTCATAGAGAGAGTTTGGAGAAAAGCAAACAATAAAAACAGTTATCAGAAAACAGAATAGTTTTTGGTTTTCTACCGTTTACAGGCAAATTTTTCTGTTTTGAGTTTTTTTTAAAGCGAAAGTGTTTGACCCTCCTATCTTTTCTTCTGAATAACTATATTTAATTTTTATTCCTGTGATTCCTAAAGAGCATAGCTGAGAGGAGGGCCCCATTGTCCTACATGCTGTACATACAAGCAGTGAGAGACAGTCCCTACCCTAAAGATATTATAATTCAAGTAGAGATGACAAAGCGAGAGGAAAAACTGAGGCATACCCCAAGGAAGTGACTTGCTAGGGTCACACATCAGATCAGTGACAGAACCAACAGCTTTTAGGTAGATTATCCCGTAGGCCTCTTACCTCCTTAAGGTTATTGAGGAGTGCCTGGCATTCTTTGAAAGCATCTGGATTCTGGCACTAGTACTCAATCCATTTTCCAGTTCAAGGAATTTATTTGTGATTTATTAAATTCTGTTATTAGACCTATAGAGCTCCTGCTCCTAGCCCTCTATTTGGAATGTTACCTTTCACCCCATTTCATACTCATTCCATAATGTCTCACCTTGGTTTCTCGGTTCTTGGCATATTTGCCAGGGTGTATCTCCTCACATTAAATCTACTGATTTAGCTGGTCAAAGAGATGTTGCCAATCATGTTCATTTTCTCAAGAAAGGTTCAAAAGAAATGTGAATTTATAACACAATAACTAGCTGTAGTTGCCAGTTTTGGCTGGACATATTCCTGAAGTTTTCATCACATGACCTAATCTTTAATTAAAGATTAAGCTTTGATTCCTGAAGAGTCTAGGATAATCCTGGAGGGTTGGCAGCCCTAAATGTGGCTGTTTGGAGAAATGATCAGAACACTCTGAGCTTAGGGCAATCCTAAAAGAAATCTCTTTTTGATTCCTACCCTCTTGCTTCCCCTTTAAATGCAAATGATGTGACAAACCTATTTGAAAAGGAAAAGATTTTCAGAGAACAGGGCAAATGAGAACTTCAATAAGAACAATAGCTGGGGACCTGAGAGCTTATAGCTTTAAGGATGAAATCTTGGTGCAAGTTTTCATCATTGTGGTTCACATTTCCAGGGACCAAAAGGTCTGGATTTTGTTGGCTCCATAGCCTCATGCAATGCCTCTGCCAACAGTATAATGCCAACAGGGATAAGGGTGAGCACATGACCACAGCTTTGAAATAACTGCTTGCTGTTACTGCAAATAGCAGTGGCTTTGTTATTTCAGGAGTGGGGGAAGGGGTCACTGCATATCCTGGAAAGGGCCAAACATCTTCCACTTTTTCCCACTGAGATCTTTCAAACTTAATTACAACAACAGCAGCAGCAAAAGCAATGCAAGCAAATCCAAGAATACAGCTAAAAATCTGCTTCTACATAGGTTCTTATGTAGCCCTCATTCCGATGGTATTTGAGTGCCAAATTTCAAAATTATTAAAATTAGACTACCCGCAGAACCCATATTATTTATTGTCCAAACAATGTTATTGATTTCCAGACAACCCAATGACAACACAAATCAGATGTGTGATACCAAAGAGAGAGAACCCCAACATTAGTAACCTGGTGAAACAAAATATGGGAAATCATGCCTATGGGAAAAGAAGCTATCAGTCTTATTATCAGGTTCTAGCTGATTTTATGATATCTGGTTACGATTTTTGGAAATTACAAAAAAAATATATAGATCATGAGAAGTTAAATAACATGTTTGAGTTTGATCAAAGATTACAAATATATGTTACAAATAAGATTTGCTAATACTCATGAAAAGTTTATGTATATGAATACTGATAACATAAAACATTAAAGCAAAAATCGTAAGATGACAGACATCAGTCAAGGGGTCATACTGTCTATTGAACATGTCAACTACTATAGTTACTCCTTTAGCAAAATAGGATAGAGATTAACATTTGAGTGCTAGAGGCTCCAGTGCTTGTTAAAAACCCATTATGGGAATGGTTACATATAACAGAGGACTTTTAAACTCCATTTTAAGGATACTGAAAAGCACACAGCTGGCATGTCCCCTTTGCGTGTTCATCTATTTCAGTAAAACGTGGCAGACAGACTCTTGTTAAAACACTTGGACAAAAGAATATTTTGCCTATGGCTCATAAAACGTGGCGGTTAAACGGAACCAAGGACATTCCCAATGTTAACTTTTAAGCTTATTTTAAAATGTGTGATGTGGTGCATGGGCAAGCCATTCAATGTGGGGAAGCCACCTTTTTTCCCAAAGGGATTAAATAGCACTGCACATTAAATCTGTGGAAACAAATGAACTAATTTAGCTGCCGATGACTACAAAAATGGGTTATATACTGTTTCACTGTTACCTTTTCAAGCAGGAGCATGGAATTAGAAGAATTACAGCAAAAGTGTCATTAAGAAGAGACAGACTGCCTGGCATTTGCAACACAAACCTATTTTTATCCCTTATGCAGAGGAAAGATAAGTGGGAAAAAATTAACAACAACCAGAGTCCTCTCTCTGATGCAACTTAGCATTATTTATTGATATTTATATATATGTTAAATGATTCAGAACTAGAAAGCTGTGCAAAAGCTAATCTACATAAGGCACATTTTATTACTCATTATGTATGGATACTGCAGCTGTGCTGAGTGGCCAGTTTCAGGAATTTGGGTGTTGTTGTGCTAGTTACTGTACAGATGAGTAAATCAAGGAAAGCAACTGTCTCAGAGGATTTAGTGTAGGATTACGAGAATATGAAATAGGTGGATAAACTGAAAGAAGGGATGAGGTGGGGCAATAGGTAACAGTAAAGTCAGTATGTTTATATGAGTAAACAGTTATTTGTATGTGGAGTAGGTAGGTTATAAGTAGGACTTCCTCCCTGCACTTCCATTTTATAGTATTTCATGTCTGCTTATTACATCTTGTGTTTGTAACCCATGCCTGTTAGATGTGGCATTCTCTCCCTCTCTAGTACATATTGAACCTCTCTAGTCCAGAACTCTGTGGTCCGGAAACATCCATCATCTGGAATAATTTTAGTAAGCCCGATGTACACTTTTCATGGGTGTGACCAAGTTTCCCGAGATCTCATAAAGTCTATTTACAGCCACCAGTCCTAACTCTTAGTGTTCTATGCTGCTGTTTAACTCTAATTTACCCTTGAATATCCTCTAACAGCTCAGTAAGTAGCAGACTTCTTGATAATGCTGCTAGAGAATATTGACCTCCAATGGTGCAGAAAATTCTTTGGTTTGGAACCAGTCAGGTCTGGAGGTTGCAACCTGTAGCAGCTAGATGTGTTAAAGATTCATGAATCTGCTACAGGCTTGGTTAAGAGATGTGTGTCTTTCAGCTCATGCAGTAGAAGCTCATGCACTAAGCTCTACTGATACAATGCTTGATCCTGCACCAACTGGGTCCATCAGCAATACAACTGGGGGCTTGTCCAGGTTGCCAATGGAGATTACACTAAAGCTGGGGATGCACTTCCTCTCCTAAGGGAAGTATGTAACCAATGTCTGCTTGGGGTGACACTGTCCCCCTCTAGTAGCAGATAGACTTGCATGAGTTTGATAAATCTTTTAGGCTACATCTAGACTGCAAGCCTCTTTTGACCAAGAAAAAGAGTGTCTAGACAACAAGAAGATTTTTCAAAAAAGCGGCTCACTTTTTTGAAAGAGTCTAGGCACTCTTTCGAAAAACCCCTGTTTTCATTCAATAGCGCCTTTTTTCAAACTATGACTCTCTAAAAATGGAGTTATTCCTCGTAGAATGAGGTTTACTACGATCAACAAAACTGCCGTGTTCTTTCAATTTACTTTCAAAAGAACACGGCTGCAGTCTAGATGCAGGTGAAATTTTTTTGAAAAAAGATGACTTTTTTCGGAAAAAACCACCTGTAGTCTAGACACATCCTTACAGTCTTGGTCAAAAGACGTTTTTAACTTATTCTGTAGAAGCTCATGAATTAAGCTACAGAAGTCATAAGTTTGATCCTGGCTGATGATGATTGGGATCTGTTGATGTTATATATTATATTAAGCCCCAGTCCTGCAACTGGTTTCACATAAGCTTACCTCTGCACCTGCGCAGAGCCTATTACAGGATTGGTGCCTTAGGCTTGAAAGCTCTTCAGAACATCAGCTTCCTGTGTATTTACAAAGCATATAACACAATGATGCCTCAGTTCAGATTGGGGCCTTTGGCCCTGCCAGAATACAGTTTAAATAGGCATTCCAATTTCTAGAAGTACAATTTATAGATGCCCATTCCCTGCTGTGGGCACTTATTCCATAAATTTAAAAAAAAATCACAGCATAAATAAAACTCTGCCATAAATATGGCACTCACACTACTCTGTGTTCCACGATTTGAGAGAAGGGAGAAAAAAAAACCATGCATGCCAAGTTGCTTCACCAATGTAGCTTAACTGATAAACCAAAGTAAGGGGTGTGGAATCCAAACCTGATTTCCCTGTCAGGAGCTCCCTCTTACTTATATTGACAGAGTCCTGCCCAAGTTTCTCTGCAGCAGTATGTTATGGTAGTGAAATGAGATGTGTCAGGAAGTCAGGCCCTGAACCATTTATGGCCCTTATAGGAGAAAACCAACACTTTGAATTCAAAACACTACCAAACAAATTAAGGAATGTTATGGCCATCATCACATTGCCTGTCCTGTGAAACCAAATTTCATGACTCAATTGGCCAGTTGCTGATTAGTATATTATTCACATTTATTTCATATATTCCTGCCTGAACTTATCATCTCTCCTCTCCCACCCCATCATTCATCTCAGGCATTGTGATCAGCTGAGATGCTTTAATTAACAACCCCTAAAATGGAACTTATGAGGGCTGTAATGTTCTTGGTGGATGGACCTCAATTCTGAAATTCATCCTCCTTAGTTAGTCTCATGGAGCACTGATTTGTGCATTTAAGTGATTTTATGGCCCCAATTTATTGAGAGTTAACTTGTTCAAGGAGAAGGTAAGGGCAGAATATAGGACAAGCATGGAGGTCTTCTTAGGAAGGAGGCCATCTTAAGATATAATGAGGTTATTATTCTGAATGTTAGTATGTTGCACCTACTGAAAAAAAAAGCACATCTCAAAAAGAATAAGTGTGTTGATATTGCTTCACGGCAAATAAAAGAGTACCTGGTCAGTAATAAACTACTGGTCTATTTTGCTATAAATGGAACTGTAGGACATCTTCATCCTGTTGGTCTTGCTACTCGTATAAGAAAATGGTGAAGACATTGTCAAGAGGCAAACTTTGTTAATACCTTGGACATTTTTAATTGAAATAATTGTAGCACTTAAGTTTCACAAAGGTTACATAATATAGTAATATCTCACAATCTAGAGCTATATTTATATTGAAAGAGAGAGAGAGAGACTCTTTTTAGGTAACAAATCTGAGGAATTGTCCCATTAAAGGAGGTTTTGGAACAAATTGATAAACTTAACAGTAATAAATCACTGAGACCAGACAGAATTCACCCAAGAGTTCTGAAAGAGCTCAAATGAGATATTGTGGAACTATTAACTATGGTTTATAACCTATCCTTTAAATCAGCTTCCATACCTAATGATTGGAAGATAGCTAACATGTCACTAATATTTAAAAAGGGCTCTCTAGGTGCTCCTGGCAATTACAGACCGGTAAATCTAACGTCAGTACTGGGAAAATTAGTTGAAACTATAGTAAAAAATAAAATTGTCAGACACATAGATGAACATAATTTGTTGGGGGAAAATCAACATGGTTTTTGTAAAGGGAAATTATAATTTACTAATCTGCTCGAGTTCTTTGAGGAGGGTCAACAAACATGTGGACAAGGGGGATCCAGTGGATATAGTACACTTAGATTTCCAGAAAGCCTTTCACAAGGTCCCTCACCAAAGGCTCTTAAGTAAAGTAAGTTGTCATGGGATAAGAGGGAAGGTCCTTTCATGGATTGATAATTGGTTAAAAGACAAGAAACAAAAGATAGGAATAAATTGTAAATTTTCAGAGTGCACATTGGAAAAAATAATCACAACTATACGCACAATATGATGGGGACTAATTTAGCTACAACTACTTAAGAGAGAGATCTTGGAGTCACTGTAGATAGTTCTCTAAAAACATCCACTCAATGTGCAGCAGCAATCAAAGAAAGCAAATAGAATGTTAGGAATCATTTAAAAAGGGATAGAGAATAAGACAGAAAAATATCTTATTGCCTCTATATAAAACCCGGGTATGCCCACATCTTGAATATTGCATACAGATGTGGTTGCCTCATCTCAAAAAAGATATACTGGCTTTGGAAAGGTTCAGAAAGGGTAACAAAAGTGATTAGGGGTTTGGAGTGGGTCTCATCTGAAGAGAGATTAAAAAGACTTGGACTTTTCAGCTTAGAAAAGAGGAAACTAAGGGGGGGATATGATAGAGGTCTATAAAATCATGACTGGTATGTAGAAAGTGAATAAGGAAAAGTTATTTACTTATTCTCAGAATATAAGAACTAGGGGTCACCAAATGAAATTAATAGGCAGCAGATTTAAAACAAACAACAGTAAGTTTTTCTTCACTCAATGCACAGTCAACCTGTGGAACTCTTTGACAGAGGATGTGGTGAAGGCTAGGACTTTAACGGAGTTCAAAAAAGAGCTAGATAGATTGATGGAGGTTAGGGCCATCAATGGCTATTAGCCAGGTTGGGTAGGAATGGTGTCCCTAGCCTGTTTCTCTGGAGGTGGGTGAAAGGGGAGGGATCAAGTGAGGATTACCTGTTGAGTTCCCTCACTCTGGGCATCTGGTATTGGCCATTGTTGGCAGACAGAATACTAGGCTGGATGGATCGTTGGTCTGACACAGTATGGCCATTCTTATGTTGTTCTTATTGGTTATCACAAGTTGAGTGGAAGGGCAGAACTGCTTAACTGCACATGGTAATACGTAACAGATTACTGCACAAATGTGGAAAACAACTCATTCAATGGAAGTTGCAGGAAAATTTTTCTAGGCAGAATGTATCTATGAATGGGAGAGTAGCCAGGACACACAGGTTAACATCCAAACCCTTACAAAGTGTTCTGTGCAACTTATACTATTAGTAGCAACCATCATAATAATCTCCTCTGACCTCCTGTAGATGGCTGGCCACATAATCTCCCCCACCAACTTCATAATAGTCCTCTGACCTCTGGCTTAGTTACTTAAGTGCTCACATCATGAGTTAAAGACTTCAAGTTAACAGAAAATCCACCAAAACCACCTGCAAGTGACCTGTGCTGCAAAAGAAGGTGAAAACTTCCCATGAGTATTAAGACCATGAATTTAAAAAGAGACCATCCCCAACAGCACAATGACCTCCTGCTCACATTGAGTGAAAAGGAGGTTACCTACTGACTAATCATTTCCCTAGAGGCTTTCCATGAAAGTGGCTACGGGGCCTGACCCTGTTGAAGCCTAGATAGCTGTTGAATTTATAGTAGAAGTTTGCCAGTTAGGATGATCCAGAGGTTAGGTTACTGGCCTATGACTTGGTAGATCTGGATTCAATTTTCTGCCCAACTATAGTCATCGTGTATGACTTAGTATCTCAGTTCCCTGACCATAAAATGGTGCATTGCAAGGATAAACACATAAAAGATTGTGAGATGTTGTGGTATTAAAGTAATTAGGACTAAAAAGCACTTTAGGGAGAGGGATCTATGGATTCATAGGAAAGTTAACCCAAAGTAGATTAACACAAAGTAGAGCAAGTAATTAAGGAAATCGTCTGTAAACACTTGGAAAGCAGCAAGGTAATAGGGAACAGCCAGCATGGATTTGTAAAGAACAAATCATGTAAAACCAATCTGATAGCTTTCTTTAATAGGATAATGAGTCTTGTGGACAAATGCCAAGTGCTCCACTTAGGAAGGAACAATCAGTTTCACACATGCAGAATGGGAAGCGACTGTCTGGGAAGGAGTACAGCAGAAAGGGATCTAACGGTTATAGTGGACCACAAGTTGAATATGAGTCAGCAGTGTGATGCTGTTGCAAAGAAAGCAAACATGAGTCTGGGATGCATTAACAGGTGTGTTGTGAGCAAGACACGAGAAGTCATTCTTCCGCTCTCCTCTGCAATGGTTAGGCCTCAGTTGGAGTAGTGTGTCCAGTTCTGGGCACCACATTTCAAGAAAGATGTGGAGAAATTGGAGAGGGTCCAGAGAAGAGCAACGAGAATGATTAAATGTCTAGAGAACATGACGTATGAGGGTAGGCTGAAGGAATTGGGTTTGTTTAGTTTAGAAAAGAGAAGATTGAGGGGGGACATGATAGCAGTTTTCAGATATCTAAAAGGGTGTCATAAGAAGGAGGGAGAAAACTTGTTCATCTTGGCCTCTGGGGATAGAACAAGAAGCAAGGGGCTTAAACTGCAGCAAGGGAGTTTTAGGTTGGACATTAGGAAAATGTTCCTGTCAGGGTAGTCAAACACTGGAATAAATTGCCCAGGGAGGTTGTGGAATCTCCATCTCTGGAGATATTTAAGAGTAGGTTAAGGTTAGATAAATGTCTATCAGGGATGGTCTAGACAGTATTTGGTCCTGCCTTGAGGGCGGGGGACTGGACTCAATGACCTCTCAAGGTCCCTTCCAGTCCTAGTATTCTATGATTCTATGATATTTGTACATCTTTTTAAATGTTATTTGGCTGCTGCTAGGTCTCGTGTAGAAAGACTCCATTATCATTTTAAGAGTCTTTTTTCCCTCTATTCTTCCCTCTAAAATCTAAAGAAAAATTTGGGGGCACAATCAAGCTAGCTTACCATGCTGGATACTGAGCCATGTGTACAGATTGCACACCAAATCTATTTAAAACCTGGTGCCATTTTTGCTCATTTCCTCTATACTGAATTGTCTGACAGATACTTCTGAAACACTGAGGGTACCTTCCACGGTCTGTCACTTAGTTAGGCTTATAGATCAGTAATGTCTTGTTAGTTTAATAGAGGAACCATATTATCCACTCTTTCTCTAGTCCTCCATGTCCTTAGTGAGCCATCACAAATCTTTGCCAAAGGGCTTTCCTGTTTTCTTTGCTATTTCTCTCAGAATTATGGGATCTAATTCATCTGGGAACTGGTGCTTTGTCAATTTTTAATAGTTCTAATTGCCTTGTTATCTGCTCTGGTGCAGTAAGAAGCCTTTAACATTCAGTTTCCCTCCAGGAAAATCTCTGTCTAACTCAGGGATGTTACCATACTTTCTGCCTCCTTTGTAAATAATGAGAAATCATTTAGGCCCCAGTGACATCACACTCATCTGTCACTAACTTTCCACTTGGGTCCTTCAAAGGCCCTACTTGCAGTCTTCTTGGTTGTCTGCTGGTCAGAAAAAAAGCCACTCCTTTCCCCATCCTTACTGCATTTGCCATCTTCATTTTGTACAATTCCTCTGTTTTTGGAGAGTGGTATTCCCAATATGAGAGGCAATGTCTACATGACTATTTTTTAGCAGCATACCAGCCTCTGAGATTCACTGCTGTGGGTTATGTAGACTTGCTTGCACTCTTCCTTCTCAGTTCACCATCTGTAAAGTCAGGCAGTATATCTTTTAATTACTTATATTCATAACACCCCTGTATAGTAGAGATTGAGAGATACCATGGTAACATGAACCATAAGCTCCTAAGACAGACTCATCTATGGTAGTTTAGTGTAGTCAAAACATTTTTCTTCAAAGGGGACATTGTCAAGATTTGATAAGCTCAAAAATCAGCTACCTTAAAAAGTTACATTTAATACATCAATGAATTAGCTTCCTCCTAGTACTTAAAACCTCTATGTGTTCATATTTTTCAATACTCTGACTGCTCAAAAGAGTGGAGCAGATTAATAGAGTGCAAGAATATGATTGACTTTGCAAAGTGATGTCAGCAGGTAAACAAAACTGGTTGGTCTCAATTCACATGTAGCAATATTAACAATGGCTCGACTTTTATAATTTCCCTGAAAATTCTGGCCTGATGTACCCAGGATAGTTAAAATCCTGGTCTAGGTATTGGTCCGTACCTCTACGGTTTGCTCTCTTGGTTTACTTTGACCCCAGCCAGGCCACTAAGTAATTCAGTCCCCCTTCTGGTTGGGTTTTCACTGTTCTGTTATAGGCCAATTCACTGTGGCCCCAGTCTTCATCAAACCTCGAGCCTTACCTCAGGGCTCATCTAAATTCAGGCCCAGCAGGCAGCCAGGAGTGCCTCTTGACTTGGCCAGTGTCTTCCAGCATTGAAATGTCCAAGGTGCTGCAATTTCCTTCAGTCAGGCAAAAATACCATGTGCACATCGCTGCCCTGAGCAAAGAACTAGCTCTATCTCTGAAGCTCTTTTTTATAGGGCCTCCTAGGTCTTGCTTGGCAGTCCTCTGCAAGCACTCTAGCATGCTTGGAGGACTCCTCTACTGCTCCTTTCTGCAACAGGTGTGGCAAGTCACTGATGCCTCCAGCAAGGAGCCTTTGGGCCTATCCCATACCATCCCCATCCCTTTATTCTCAGTGGGAAACTCAGGTGTCCATATGGCTTACTTTATGCACAGTGTATGTGTGTGTTGGGAGGTGTGGATATTGCACACAAAACTAACTGAAGAAAAATGAAGACTGTAAAATCAATACTTCAAAACTGAGGAAATGGCAGAAATAAATGCATGTGTGTGTGTAAAACATTCAATTAATTGCCCAAGTGGCATAATTATTTAAGTTATGCTGAATTCTTAATTATCTTAGAAATAGAATCAGGCAGATAAACCCAAGATGGTTTCATCTACAAAACCATCTTCCACAAGCTCTGTAAGAAAATTCCAAAACTTTAAAATCCCCCTAATTTAATCTCAGTCTTTCATGGAACTAAGTTTTTTTTCTGTGAGTGAGACAGAATATCAGACTTTAACATGCAATCTTTTTCCTCTGTCATGCAATGGTATTGGCAAACACTTCCACTGCTGGAGACAAGCTGAATACCCTGACCTCCTAAAATGATCAATTGTGCGGTTGTTCAAATTGCTTCCCTCTTGGACTTCTACTACCTACTTTTCCTGCCAGTTCAGTTAGATGTGCTTTTAATAGACATGTCTTAAATTAATGTGAAAAGATGCCTGACCCACTCAGAGATAAATTTCTGCATAGGTGGTCTGGCATGTTGTGGAATGTAATTAACTGAACATCTCTGATCTGTGAAATCAGTATATTCGAACAAGCTGGATATGCACACTGGTGTATGGCAAAAAGCAGCTTGTGCCTGTTTCTTAGTAGACAGACAAAAAATGAAAAAAGGAAGAGGATCAGACACTCATGAGAAACAATGTGGCTTTTGACTCCAAAACACAGGAAACTTCCTGATACCATATGCAGTTGATAGTTATGTTGCTAATGTGCCAACACAACATTTTCTTCTTATTTCAACCTTGTCCCTAAACACTTAAACATCTTGGCTGCATCTAGACTGGCATGATTTTGCGGAAATACTTTTAACGGAAAAGTTTTTCCATTAAAAGTATTTCCTCAAAAGAGTGTCTAGATTGGCATGGATGCTTTTGCGCAAAAAGTGCTTTTGCGCAAAAGCATCCGTGCCCAGTATAGACGCGCTTTTGCACAAGAAAGCTCTGATGGCCATTTTAGCCATCGGGCTTTCTTGCGCAAAAAATGAAAGTGCCTGTCTACACTGGCCCTCTTACGCAAGTATTCTTGCACAAGAGGGCTTATCCCTGAGCGGGTGCATCAAAGTATTTGCGCAAGAAGCCCTGAATTCTTACATTAGAACGTCAGTGCTCTTGCGCAAATTCAAGAGGCCAATTTATACAGTTGGCAAAATCTTGCCGGTCTAGATGCACCCCTTCTGCAATATCCAAAAAAAAGATCAATACTGATTTTAAAACACCCAAAGCACACACCAAGTTATTTTTTTCTCTTGTTTATCAAATCTGATTCTTCTGTGAAAGGACTATCTTCAATGTTGTGTATTGACCAGCTCCAAACACATTTTTATTGTTTTACTAATGTATAACTCTAGAGTCAATGCAATCAGGACTGTGCCATCCTAAATCTATTTTTCAGCTTCAAAGTAACGTGTTCTTTAATTTCTCTTGGTTAGTCTCAGCTTAAAGATGATTTTGTTGTGGGAATTTTGAATATTACCTTGCAAGCCATTTTGGAGTTGTAGGTTATATGAAACAATTTTAAAAAATCATCAAAAAGGTAAGATTTATTCTTATACCACTGTGGTTTTCAGCTCATTTTCCCTAAAAATCTAGAGGATAGTTTAATTTGTTCCTAGTTTTTGCACAGAAGAGAAACATTGGACAACTGGATGTTGGCTTCTGTGATATGCTATGAAAAGATCAATACATCAGTTTTGGAGCAGTTTGTAGGCATAAGAGTGAGTGATGGATGCATTTGCTCTCTGAAGGAGTTTGCAGAAACCACATCGCTGTGTAAAATATTCTTAAACCCATTTGACTAATTGTCATGAACAGCTACCTTGAAAACAGTCATGCTGGGCCACAACTGCTTACTCTACTGCTAGGGCACATTCTACCTTCCATTAAATGCCAATGAAAGCAATACATTTTTGGAAAACTTCAACCTATTCACAATAATTCTAAGTTTCTGTATGAGGGACAAAGCAGCCAAGGAGTGGATTAGGGTAAAGATAGATAATTGTACAATGATAAAGACAGTCCAAGGTAAATAGACAACAGAATTGGATTTCAGATAACCAACAATCAGACTTTGGTGTAAAGCTGTAGCAGAAAGAGGATTTGAAATAAGAAGAAAAAAATGTGCTCGGAAAATCTGCAGCCATGCACTGAAAGGTGTTAAAGGGCAAGAGGGAGAGAACACTATCTATCCAGTCAAAACTGAAATCTAAAAGCAATAACATCAGGCAATCATGCTCAGTAAACAATTAGGGGATAGAACAGAAGATAAACTGAAAGTGTTTACAAGCTATATGATCTGGAAAATGGAAAGAAAGAAGATTAGGGTAAAAAGAAAAAAATTAATTGAGGCCAGAAGAAATATAAACATTAAATGGCACAGAACTTCTCAATTAGCAGTCAAACTTTTTTTTTCTTTTTAAACATATACAAAATGGGAAAGTACACTTGTTCAAATAATGATGAATATTACTGGAGGAATAGTGAAGATTAGGTCTTTAATTTGTACCAACTCAAGAAAGAGACGAGAGAACTATTGAAGACAGCTCAACATAGACCTCTGGTCAGAGTGCTACTGCAGTCAGAAAGTTAACAAGTTGCTACTACTAGAGCTGCACAAGAACTGGATTTTTCCTTTACAAGGGAGATTTTTGAACTTAAAATGTCTGCTGATCCAGGGTTCAACCTAAACCAAACATTTTCAACATTTATTGAAAATGGAAATTCTGAAAAAAATATTGCATTTCAATTTCCTCAAAACATTTTGTTTTGGTAAAATTAATTCCAATTTTATTTCTTAAAAATTAAATGTATCTCTATATATATTTCATATTATAAAACTTTAATGAAATTAGAATGAAAATTAAATTAAAAATACAAAATGGTTAAAGTAGAATGCGGCAATCTTATCAAAACAATAACATATTTGTTTCAAAATGAATTATTTCCAGAGCTGACATTTCCATGACACATTTTATTTTTGACAAATCAAAACTTTCTGAAGGAAAAATGTTCCATGAAAAAAATTCTGATGTGAAAGAAATGGGATGGTTAATAATACATTAATTTAATAATGTCTTTTTTCTAAATTAGTAGCATGCCCTCATATGGAATACTGAATGCCTTTCTGCACCAGAGAAGAGTGAGGAAATGGAAACACATTCAGATGAAGAGTACTGACTAGATTGGGACTGTTTACCTTTAAAAAGCAGTCAAGAAATGAAGACCTGATCAAAATATGCATAATAATAAAAAAGGAAGACGGGGAAACTTTTGTTCTTCCTCTCTCTGTCTCATAACAGAAGGAAGTATTTTTTCCACAAAGCGTGCAATTAGACTGTGGAACTCATTGTTACAAGATGTCACTGAGACCTTAACAAGAATAAAAATGATTGGATAATTACATGGTTATCAAGAATATTGAGAATTATAAACTCTGATGTGGGAGTTGGAAAATGGGGCAGAGTTGTTCCTGGGCCTGGCAATTCAAAAGGGCCCTGGGCTTTCAGATACTGCTACTTGAGTGGCTATCACATGCCCAGGCCTTTTAAATCGTCCCCAAAAGTGCCACACACTGCCCAGCCACACTCTTTCCACCCCAAAGTTCCTCCGCTTCTGGGAGTGCAAAGCTGCCCCCTCCCTTGCCCAGGGGGAC
The DNA here is from genome assembly GCF_052426305.1 of Pelodiscus sinensis. Classification (NCBI taxonomy): domain Eukaryota; kingdom Metazoa; phylum Chordata; order Testudines; family Trionychidae; genus Pelodiscus; species Pelodiscus sinensis. The sequence continues at coordinate 337,944,495 of NC_143052.1, read as the reverse complement.
CAGCAAATCTGTCAGCCCTGCTGCTGCTAACACTTTTTGGAAGGGGTATATAATCTTGTGTTTCTTAAGCCAATATGTAACTACTGTACTAGAAATCAGGATGAGATTTCATGTGGGGGTAGATTATCCTATTCCTGCTTACTATGAGATTCTTACACTTGCCTCTGAAGACTCTGGCATTAGCCACTTACTAGACTTTAAGTCTGAGCCAACAGGCAATTCTTAGGATCCTACATTCTCCAAACACGGAATGTGCTTAATTTTTTGCAGAAGTAGTCTCAGAACCAAATAGAATTATGTATTCCTGCCTCTGACATGTGCTAGGTGCTTTTTTTGGAAAGTCACTCAGTGTTTCTTGGTTAATTCATCTGTAAAATGGACATACTACTAATTACCTGTCATTACTCATGGTTGCAGTAAAACTTAATTTAAGAACCTCAGAGCACTTTGCAACTATTAATGATCTGCTTAAGTGTGACATGTGTACAATCTTATACATACATCTGCTATATATTTGAGAGAGTTTGTCTGTGACTGTTCAAGAATGCCTCCTATATGATAAGAACTAGGACCACCAAATTCAGCATACAGCTTCCTCTTATCATAACTTAAAAGCAATGCAAGGGTTTGGCTATGCAAGGAAAATCAGATGTGCCTGGACTGGGATTGCTTCTCATAAAACTATAAACCAGCCCTCCCCCCCAAAAAAAAGATTCAGAGGGGTAGCCAAGTTAGTCTGTAACTAGAAAACTTTAAAAACAACCAATAGTCTAGTAGCACCTTAAAGACTAACAAAACACATAGATGGTATCATGAGCTTTCATGGGTATAGCCCACCTCTTCAGATGACTGGAGTATTAGAAGTCCAGATCTAAGAATAAATAAGGGATGGGGGGTAAGAAGAGAGATAAAAGACAGTGAATAGATTGTTCAAGTAGTTACAAGAGGTTGATAAGAACAATTAGCACCTACAGGCTTTGTCTTCACTACCAGTTCTTCCAACAGATAATATGCTAATGCGGGACTCATTAGCATAAGTCGTGATCTCATTAGCATATCTTCTGCCATTTCTTTTTATGCAAGGGGTATTTGTGCAAAAAGAAGCAGTTTGGACAGGGTTTTTTGGCGCAAAATCACCATTTTGTACAAGATCTTTATGCCTGTCCTTATGCACAAAAACAAGCAATGTAGATAGGCCCATTTTGTGCAAAAAAAACCCTTTTGCGCAATATCCCTTATGCCTCAAAAAAGGCAAAATGGACCTGATGTTGTTGGATCCAGTGATGAAATCACTATCGTAGATGTGTGGGCAGAGCTGGCACTAGGGCTGATTGCAGGGGTGGGTTCCTAGATAATTGATGGAGGTGTGTTGTATGGTTACTGGAAAGAATTTGTTTGAGGTTAGGGGGTGGTCTATAGGTGAGGATTAGTCTTCCCCCCCTCCTTCCCCAAGGAAGGCCTGTTACAGTGAGGGGTCATTTTCCAGGATAGGTTGTAGATTGTTGATAATGCATTGGAGGGGTTTGAGTTGTGGACTGTAGGTGATAAGTGGAATTCTGTTTTCTCTTTTGGGCCTGTCTTGAAGTAGTTCATGGCGGAGTACTCTTCAGGCTCTGTCAATCTGTTTTTTCACTTCTCTGGGTGGGTATTTCAGTTTTAAGAATGTTCTCTATAGCTTCTGTAGGGCTACATCTACACTGCAGGCTTCTTGTGCAAGAAGGCTACATCTAGACTGGCATGATTTTCCGGAAATGCTTTTAACAAAAGTTTTCCGTTAAAAGCGTTTCGGAAAAGAGCGTCTAGATTGGCACGGATGCTTTTCCACAAAAGCACTTTTTGTGGAAAAGTGTCTGTGACAATCTAAACGCGCTTTTCTGCAAAAAAGCCCCAATCGCCATTTTCGCGATCGGGGCTTTTTTGCGGAAAACAAATCTCAGCTGTCTACACTGGTCCTTTTGCGCAAAAGGGACTTTTGCCCAAACGGGAGCAGCATAGTATTTCCGCAAAAAGCACTGATTTCTTACAGTAGGAAGTCAGTGCTTTTGCGGAAATTCAAGTGGCCAGTGTAGACAGCTGGCAAGTTTTTCCGGAAAAGCGGCTGATTTTCCGTAAAAACTGGCCAGTCTAGACACAGCCAAACTGTTTTGCGGAAGAGTTCTTATGCAAAAAAAACTTCCACAAGAGCACGTCCACACTGGCATGTGCTTTTGTGCAAGAGCATCCATGGCAGTGTGGACGCTCTCTTGCGCAAGAAAGCTCTAATAGCCATTTTAACCATAGGGGCTTTTTGTGCAAGAAATTCATGTTACCTCTCTACACTGCCCTCTTGTGGAGGAGCTCTTGCACAAGAGGGCTTATTCCTCATGGGGAGAGGAATAACTCTTTCTGAAGAATCCCTGTTTTCTGACGCTATACTGTAAATTTACTTGCGCAAGAACACACGTTCAGTGTAGACAGCCAGCAAGTTTTTGCGCAAGAATGACTGTTCTTGTGCAAGAAGCATGCAATGTAGACACAGCCTTGGTGTTTGTCTCTGTCTGTGGGAAGGGAGCAAAGCTGGTTGTATCTTAGGGCTTGGCTGTATACAATACACTGAGAAATGTACCTGGAATGGAAGCTAGAGGCACGAAGGTAAGTGTAGCAGTGGGTAGGTTTCTGGTATAGGGAAAATTGTGGGTGGTTATTTTTTTGAAGAGACAATCACCAGACAGCCATCAAAAAGGGGCTGGCTGGGGGCACTGCCCCCCTCCAAGTACTACTCCAGCCCCTAAGCCTCCCAGCTCACAGGAACCCTTTGGGGGTACTGAAGCTTTTGCCCCATTTGTATGAGGTATTCTTCATGGAGGAGCAAGGGGAAAGGACACAGTTTGCTGCATTCCTACCTGTGGTTGGGGAGCTCAGCAGGGAGACAAACCTAGACATGCTCCTGCTGGGGAACATGCACCCCTCCCCCAGCTATGCCCACTGGAGCTGCAGCAGTCACTGGGAGGTGCTTCTCATCTAGCCCCAAGCTGCAGTGGCTAGAGAGGACTGGGGTAGTTAGCTCTCCCTGGGACACCCTTCATACTGACTCCCTCATCTCTAGCCCCACCTGGACCCAAAGATTTCAGTGAAGCATGCACACAGTTTATTTTTTTTCCCTCCAAATACCTAAAATTAATTCACATAATGCTAAGTAAATGTTCTAGTATGTTATATATGTAGTGGCAAGGGCCCTTCTTTCCCTTACCAGCCTCTGCACTTCTTACCCTTTGTGAAATGGGCCTCAGGTAAAGCATTCACGCTCTTCCAGGCAATCAGCCTTAGCAAAAGGTTATCCCCCTGGGGTAAGGCACCCATCCTCATCTCCTGAAGCTGTTCACGTCCCCATTGTCTGGGGGGGCGGGGGGCTTTAAAAGGTCTCAGCAGGCCTGAATTGGAACCAGATGACCCTAATGCTTTCAAGGTAGCCTTGTCTCAGCTGCTCCTAATTAGTCTGAGGCAACTCCTTGTTAGCTGACCATCACTGGCCTGCAATAACTTACTTCTAGTTAATAAGGGAGTGGGCCTTTTACCTTCTAGGGCTGCCTTTCCCCACTCTATTACAGCCTGCTGGCCTGACTTTGTCACAGTGTGTCCACACTTTATATGTTATATGACTAGTACAGAGTAATGTAATAATTGGGAAAGTCATTAAGGATCAAGAAAGTGACAATCTCTTTGAAGGATCCACTTTCCAGTTGAATAAACATACAAATGAGATACTACAGAGACCAGTGTTGGCTTCAGTTTCCCATGATTGACATTGGATCCCATCACCCAGACTGCCTATGTCAAATTTCAGAGGTTCAAAATGATATTAAAAAGAGAATGAAGAACCATGAAGCAAAGACTAAGGGGACACAGCTCAATCAATTACATGGACTAATAAACAGCTAAGGCAATAATGGTGGTCAGTGTGAGAAAGACAAAAATGAAAAGACTTAGAACAAAGAATAAAAAAAACCCCACGTCTTCAAAATGGAACCAGCTGTAGTCTATAGACCAGAAAAAGATTTTGGAAATTATTGCAGTAAAATCTCTAAAGCCTCAGCTCAATGAAAACTGCAGTGGAAAAGGCAAACCAGATGCAGGTTATATTTAGAGGAACATAACTGAAATCTAAAGAAGAGAGTGGTTCTGCTACAATAACAATGCATTACAAGGTTCCAGATAAACCCAAGTGTTAGTGCTGTCTGCAATTTCAACCACCTGAACACATGCAGAAGGAAGAAATAGTTTTGGAAGGGAGGCAGCACAAAGCAGCCAGAATGCCAGGCTTTGGAGATTATGGTATAAAAGCTCCCCCCGCTTCCTAGCCAGAGGCAAAGTAAAGAAGATATTTAGCAATAAAATGTTGATGAAGGAGACTGATAGTAGCATGCCTATTAATCCCTTCACATTTGCAGAGAACAACTTCACATAAAACTACAAGGAATGTTGGCTCAAGAGAGATGAGGCATGAGTACTAAAGGAGACTAAAATTCGTAGGCAGATGGTGTTACCAATCCGGGCAGTGTAAATGAATTAAAGAGATTTCTCGGTAAGATTATAAAGACATAAATGCAGGGTTAGTACACTGATTTTGCTGAGTCCGTACACTATTGTTGAGCATGTACTGTGTTGGCTTGCCTCCAGCCCACTCGCAGGTCTTTGTGAGGCTCCATATTATTTTGTAGCTAAAGGTGACACCGCTCCATCCAGATTTCTGGGGCAACTCCCTCCTGTTTCCTGACTGGCAGACTGGCTCTTTTAGCCCCAGGTACTGCCACGCCTTCTTAAATGGTCAAACTGGGAGCCCCTGTTCTAGCACATGGAAGACTGGATCTACTTCTTTTGAAGGGGCCACTCTGTGGCTTACTGGGTTATTTCACAGCTGATCACACCCACAAAATCTACAGTCATATTTCTTCTTGGTTGAAAGGAAACTTTGCCGAAAAATTACTACTTATGAACTCTGTGCAACCTAAGAGATCCAATTGAAATGGAGGATCTTTTTTTCTTTTACCCTAAAATTGTATAACCAGTTTTAAAAAAAGATCTTACTGGGAACAGCATCTGAAACCTTGTGTCTGAAAGGACACCTGCTGCTTCAGTGAGGCTCAGCACAAATACACATCTCTGCCCATGTTCACAGTGCAGGATATCAGGGTCACAGGGCAAAATTTTGCCCTGGTATTTCTGTACTGTACTAGGAATCACAGCAGTAATTCCACCAAAGTCCAAGTGCCATCTGGCTTTCCCAGGGTGGACTGCTCCAGGAGCAAATCATTCTGCAGTGAACATTGCAGCTCCTCACAAAGAGCTTGATCTAAAGTTTACAGAAGGTAAGAGAAGTCTTAAATGGATCAGATTTTCCAAGAAAAGTCACAAGGAGTCAAGAGCTTCATCTTCCCCTCAAGAGAGTCACCAGTTTCAAGAAGGCTTTAAGTCACCCTTCATGGCTATAGGTGCTAATATTGCTAAATGTATCTCAAGAGATGGATGAATTATTCCCCTCCCTCTCACAGAAGCATTACTTTATGAGTAATGGGATCATACACTTCCCTTCCATCATATTTTCCCTGGCTTGCTATGAAAAAGGACAGAAGACAAAACCAAAAAAACAAAACGCCTCTTAAGCCCACTATATACAATTATAGAGAAGCCTACCCTCACCATCAAAAAAGGGAAGGGGTGGACCCGTATTTTCTTTTCCTAGTCACTTTAAATGGGTGTATGTAATCCTTTCTGCTAGGAAAGGATGGTGATTAATTAATCGAAGATGGAGGCTGTCAGTTTTAGGTCTCCAGTTCATACAGAGTAAAATAATGTTGTTGGATACATGTAGGTTAGAAATGCCACTGCGGTGTCTGCACCAGGGCTTAGATTGCACAGGGTGATGTAACTTTTTAGTGTAGATCAGCCCCTAATGTGAAACAAAATACAGGACTATGTAGCACTTTAAAGACTAACAAGATGGTTTATTAGATGATGAGCTTTTGTGGGCCAGACCCACTTCCTCAGATCAAATAGTGGAAGAAAATAGTCACAACCATATATACCAAAGGATACAATTAAAAAAATGAACACATATGAAATGGACAAATCAAATTTCAGAACAGAAGGGGGATGCAGGGGTTGGGAAAGGTAAATGTCTGTGAGCTAATGGTATTAGAGGTAATAATTGGGGAAACTATCTTTGTAATGGGTAAGATAGCTAGGGTCTTTGTTGAGACCCACGCGTAGAGTGTCACTATCCTAATGTGAAAGTAATCATTCTTGGACCATGGTTCTGTTGCCCACATGAAATGGTTGCATGGTCACAGCCAGATTCCAGATGGTAAGAAATCCACATCCCCACAACCACTGCCTTTGCTGGCCACCTCAGCAGAGGGTTAATTGGTTAACATCCCTAACATAGAGTTAAACAAAGATATTTTTTCCATAAATGTTTCATACCTAAAGCTCATCTCATGGCACAAGAAATGCACAAAATAACCCAAGTAACTATACACACAGCAACTAATGCAACCCCCTCCTTTCTCTACTCCTCCCTCACAGACTGTCACTATAATTTGTGCCATGTCTTTATTTAGGGCTTGATTGCGCTGTCAGAGTAAGTGCTGGGAGACATTCTGTCTCAGAGAGCAACAGAGGCAATGCACCTATTATTATACAGCTTTGTGGAGTGGAATTTATGCTCCTTCCTCTCACCCCTCCACCCCATCTAGTTGCTGACACTTAGGGGCCCTGAGCCATGCCCCTACTTCTCTTCCCTCCAACTCTTTAGGGTAGCATACACGCTTAGGGGAGCAGGTATGGAGTAGGCTCTGCATACCTCCAAGCTTCCTGGCTGTTATGCATTCTGGACACTATGCACTCCTAGTACAGTGGCTGGCAGTTGATACTCCTCCTTGTGGGGCTTTACCATTTAAATATCCAGGACAACTAAAGCATTATCATCCATCCCCATTATGGACAGGGAAAGCAGGGACATGGATAGGTAAATTGCCTAGCCTAATGTCACACAGTAACTGTGTGGCAGACACAGAAAGTGAACCAGCTCTTCCAAGTCCCAGTGCAGTGGCTTGACAACAAAACCATAATTATGCCCATCTCTGAAGTGCAGCCACCTATTGAAAATGAACACAAGAATTGTTTACCAGTGTACATCAACAGTTTGCACCAGTTTAGTAGAGAAAGAGATGATTATTGCCATAAAACAATTTGGGGAATGTAGGAGGGAAAGATATACTTTCTTGATGGATGAAAAAAACGTGTTGCTGTGTTATGAAACCATTTGACAAGTACTATTTGAGAGGTGGGAAAGGTCTGAATGATGCTCCATTTCCCCGAGACAACTTTAGTTGATGATCTGTACCGTGTTACTTCCATTACAAATAATATAATTTCAGAAATAATGCATTTGCAATATTTACTATTCCATCTTAATGTTCTTTCCACCCTTAGGTTTAGCGACTGTCCTGCAGGACTGCAAGAAAGGTGACTTCCCCCACTCATGTAATTCAAATTTTAAATGATTTAATCTACCTTGTGATATCATGAATGCAAACATAAGCATAAATGACCTGACATACTGTACTCTATAGGAGCTCTGTGACTTGGTTGTGAAGCTGCTGACCTTTCAACATGGACATTTTGACGGTGATACTACTTTTGCTACTATATGTAAAGCACTGCATTGATTTAACAATCGGAAGTGAACATTACAATGGATATCTTTTTCTCACATCTGTCCTGAACATGGACAATTTGTAAGAGCACTTATGATAATCTGACTCATAAGACTCAAAGCATTTTATAGATATTACAGCTTGAAACTCTCTAACCTGGCACCCTTGGGATCTGATTGGTGCTGACCAAGATAATTTGCCAAACAATGGAAGGTCAGTATTATCTAGCAGCTTTATCATCACTTCTGCTGTCTACTAGGCTCTTCGAAGACATTTAGGGGCAAATTAGAGCTAAATAACAGCACAGAACACTGACAGCAAAGATTGATGGCTGTAAACAAACTTTATGGGTCTGTGGGAAACTTGGCCACACCCATGATAAGTGGACATCTGGCTAACTAAAATCTTGCTGGACCACGGATGTTGCTAGATCAAGGAGTGCCAGGCTAGAGATGTTCTATCTATAATTGATTCTCAGAGTACCCATGCAGGATAAATGTATATGTTAATACATATACTACATGCAGCAATTAAATTGATTTCAGCATTTTCTTATCTAATTTTAGGGAACATAGACTATAGTATAGTAAAACATATTGCCACACTGCAGTAATAACCTGTCAATTTGAGAGGGAGGAAAATCACTCTCAGAATCTATGCTTATTTTCTCAGCAGATACACACAGAGCAACATTTTTATTTGTCATGCATTGAGGTTCTGATCTGAGAAGGTCTGTGCCCAGGTTTAAACGCTCCCTGTTAACTTCAAATGCAGGATTCAAAGTGAGGCCCATGTTTAAGTAGTGTGACGAATTGAGGCCTAATTTTCTTGCAATCAAGAGACTCCCCATCTTTCCTCTGACACACCTTCCAAATTACATTAGCAACTTGATTAGCTTTAAAAACAAACATTCTTTTTTTATTGCCTTCCTGCTTCATTTACACATTGTCATTTGTCTTGTGATGACACAGCAAAAATAATACACTGCTTGGCTGATTTGTATTGTAGCTAGCAATGCTATTCGTATTCTGTAGACTTTCCTCTTGATTTACAGTATCCCTGCTCGTCCTATCACATCAATCACCGCATCTCTCATTACAGAAAGAGCAGTAACTAGAAAGATGAAAGGGGAAAAAAAAGCATCCAACACATAATTGCCACACAAGGAATGGTTGGTGTTAAATTTCTGTCTATAGAGATAGAAGATAAAATCTGGCACATAGGAATCTCCACTAGGAATGACTGTTTGCTCTTCATTAAAAATAAAACCCTGTGATTATTACTGAATATAGGGAGGAAATAATGTCTCTTTTAAAGGAACATACAATCAGTAGAACAGCTCCTTCCCTAAAGGGAAATCAGTATGACAAATAGCTTGAATGATGAGTATGAATTTTAATGGTAATTCTAGTCTGTTGTCAACATTCCAAAGGCAAATGTAGGTAACTATAAGGTAGACAATACACAAGTCTGACAAGTTTCAGCATTTTATTAGCTCCTTGCTGTATCCATATGCCAGCACATACCAATACCAGACAGTTCCTGATTGCATGGTTTTGGAAATTACCAGCTCATCTCTTTGTGAAGTATAGATTGATTACTATCCTCAAGCTAGATCTCTCAGTTCCCCATGTGCACTATACTATTTCCATTATCAATTAAAGACACCTTATGTTAAACCAATGACTTTACATTTATTTTCTCTGTATGCTCAGTTCTATACTGAGTCCCAGTCATACATATTTGCCAGTCACATGCATTACATCAGGTGCATAGCCATTAACATCCATTTTTGTTCCCCATGCTTTTATAGGACGTATCATTTATCATTATAACTAGCAATGAGTCTGAACAACCACTCTTTAGCAAATCTCCTCTTTTATCACCAAACTCTAGGGAAATTTGACTTCAGAGTGTTTTTTTGTGGCGCAGATGACTCTGCTGCTGATTCTGCACCCAGCATCCCAGTTTCTGCCCCGCGCATCTAGGGCTCTGCTGCTGGCCCTATATGCCATTGGGCTCTGCTTTGTCCCCACATATTGGGGGGTTTGGTACAAGTCCTGTGCCCCAGGTCCTGGCTGCTGGTCCTGCATACCAGGGTTTGGCTCCCAGCCTCAGCTGGGGGGACAAGGGTAACAGTGAGTGTCAGCACCCCCCACTCTTAATAATGGTCCCACCCCACTGCATAGAACTTTTAAGAAAAAAATATGACTTTGGAAAATGTGTTATTTTACATGGTGGTGGCCTTTATGAAGAGGCTCACAGTTTGGGATGGAAAAATTAGATGATTTCATCTTTCTTCTTACTTTTTAAATTATTATTAACATACAGAATCTTCAGGGGGTAGCCGAGTTAGTCTGTTACAGAAAAAAACCAACAAATGGTCTGGTAGCACTTTATAGACTAAGAAAACATGTAGCCGTTATTCCTGAAAAAATGAGGAAGAATGGCTTTTTTGGTTTAACAGCTAATTTATTGCAGAAGGCCATTTTGGGGGTGATCTAAAAAAATGAGGAACAACGGCTCCTGCTCAAGAGGGGGGTTTTGCACAAAAAGGAGCCTTCTACACAGCTCCTTTTTGCACAAAAGACTCTTGTGCAAAAATGGCCCCTAATTAATTATGCAAATTAAGTGCAGCAATATGCTAATCCGAGCTTCATTTGCATAGGCTTTTGTGCAATAGAGGTGCAGTGTAGATGTAGCTTCTGTGTTGTATGTTCTGTGACTAACCATAGGTTTTAGGTTGTCACATTACAACGCTTTTCTCAACCAGTAACCTCATAGTGCCAACAGCTGCGTTTCACGCTACATATGACCCTGAGTAGGCAAAAAAAAAAACAAAAAAAAAGATATGATCTGAGTGCTAAAGCTGGATTTTTTTTCCTAAAATCTAGATTCAAAGTCTTGACTAAATATGTATCACTTTCAAATATTTTCTGTGGTTTTTTTTCCTCAATGGCTTTGTTGTTTTTCTGAGGTTGCTATAACAACTGTGGACAGTTCTCCTGAGCAACCTTTCTGTAAAGCAACATGCGCTCAAAGGCAGAAGACCACATTCTAATGTCAGCCACAGTGCTGTAAATTAGGACTAAATACACTAGACTTGATTCTGTATGGCTTTCTACACTTTGGGCCTGATCCACTATTGTTTTACCCCAGTCTGACACCAGCAGAACTCTGACATGATGCTTAAAGAAAATTAGAATAATGCAGTAGTGAATAAGACCCCAGGTATAGGTAATTTACAACTTTCCAAAATAAAGTAATGTTTTGCACTCACTTTGCACATATGTACATGACTGCACAAGGTGCAAAACTATGGGACAGTGAAGCTCAATGATTGCAATGACATAATATTTATACCCCAGGGTCTGTAATAATAATATATATTTAAATCAATTATTATTCCACCATAACCATTGTAACGTGTTAACATTTCCCAATTTTCCCGAGCTATTTGGTAAATAAGTAACAATTGCTATGTACATCTCTCCATTTGCTGAGAGGAAGCTCTTTTAACTAATGTATTCAAAATATCACACTTATTTTTGTTTGCAAAACTAGGCATGAATAACTAGGAAGCTATAAAAAGAAATGATTAAATCATCTAAGTTTTAATAAGCAGACTACTAGCACTAAGGAGCATACACACACACAAACGGATATAAATAATGCTTTTTACAAGGAGATAGTAAAAAAAGAAAGAAAAATAGTTTTAATTTAAAACATAATGAATTAAATTAATTCAGGGAAAGGAAAGACTGTCGCTTCATTTAACTTTCTATTAGTATCTTCTATAATTTTAGTAACATAAAAGAGCCTTTCTTGGAATGTTCTTTATATTTTAGCCTGTATATTGTATCACTGATTTCTTTCAATGGTGTTCCCCATCTAATGTCCTTAAATACATATGAAATGTGTAAATAAATATAGAGTATAGTGTAAACTATTGTTGATCTGAAATAGAGCTAAAGAGTAGGGTTGCAAAACCTGCAGATAATTATTTTAATTTAGTTTATACTAGAGGAGACTACAAGAAGCTTCATTGACATTTAAGGCTAGGGAAACTTAATGGCAGATGGAGAGCAAGGCTGACAAATGCAAAATAAGTGCACAGTATAAGGAAAAATTTTAACTCCTGAAATAATTTCAGACTCTAAATCACATGAAACCATTCAGGAAACAATTCTCAACTTAGATCTGTGTGCAATTTTTTGGTTGAACATCTAACTTATTGCAAAAGGCCATTTTGGGGGTGACCAAAATTTTGTGCAAATTCACGCTGCCTAGCAGTCGTGGGGAACAGGACTTTAAACCCCTTTAAATAGAAACAGCTGAGAGGGCTCCCAGCTTCCCAGACCTCTAGCGTATTGCTAGGGAGTTAGAGATGCCAGCCCTTTCAACTGTTTCTATTTAAAAGGCTTGTGGCTTCCCCGCCCCTGCTACTCAAGGCTGGGGAAGATGCAAGCCCTTTAAATAGAAGCAGTTAGAAGGACTCTCACCCCTCTTCTACTCCAAAGCAACGAGTTATGGGGCGGGGCCTAGAACTGCCTCGCAGGCTGGCTCAAAGCCCTAATCTGGATCCAGCGTGCTGAGAAGCTTTTGCCCACCTCTGCTCTGTATAACTATCCCTTGTAACTGCCCTCCTCCCCCTTTCTGTAGGTATGTCTACACTACCCTCCTAGTTCGAACTAGTGGGGTAATGTAGGCATACCGCACTTGCAAATGAAGCCCGGGATTTGAATTTCCCGGGCTTCATTTGCATAAGCGGGGAGCCGCCATTTTTAAAACCCCGCTGGTTCGAACCCCGTGCAGCGCGGCTACACGGGGCTCCAACTAGGTAGTTCGGACTAGGCTTCCTATTCCGAACTACCGGTACACCTCGTTCCACGGAATAGGAAGCCTAGTCCGAACTACCTAGTTCAATCCCCGTGTAGCCGCGCTGCACGGGGTTCGAACCAGCGGGGTTTTAAAAATGGCGGCTCCCCGCTTATGCAAATGAAGCCCGGGAAATTCAAATCCCAGGCTTCATTTGCAAGTGCGGTATGCCTACATTACCCTCCTAGTTCAAACTAGGAGGGTAGTGTAGACATACCCTGTGTTATGGAAAATAATCCATTCCAGGATTCAGGAGTTAAAATGAGGTGTACAGGATCTGTCAAAAAAGGGTATATTTTTGACAGATCCACATCTAGACTGCCGGTTTTTTTCGAAAAAACTCTGTTTCAAAACAAAGCGGTGGCCATGTCTATGCTAATGAAGCACGGGATATTTAAATCCCTGCTTCATTAGCAATTTTGATGTGCCTAATCTACATCTCTCTGTTGATACATAAATGTAGTCTAGACACACCCTCGGACAGATGGACAGACACAGACAGATGCACATTTCTAAAATATATAGTAAATGATGGCTTGTTTAAAAAAATTGAAACATGTATGTTACACCCTCCCAAAATATGATGAAAAACTAAAAAAAGAAAAAAACCATTTTGGATTAAAAGAAACATTTTGTTTGACCCAAAATGAATCTTTGTTCCTTTGCTTGATTGTGTTTTTTTGTGACATAAAAAGAAATGGAAAAATAATGTTGGGTGCAAAACTAACCATTTTTTAATGCAGCTGCAGAACTGAAAAACAAAGTACTTGTTTTGTTTTCTCTGTATCATATTGTGGAGCGCTCAATGAAAAATTCTGCCCAATATGCAGCAGCAATCAAAAAGCAAATAGTGTTATGTATTAAGAAGAATCTGACCTAAAATATTGAAAATATTAAAATGTCACTTTTTAGAGAATATCCTCAGCAGTGCTCAGTTCTGGTTACCCTATCTCCAGAGACATAATGGAAATAAAAGCATGTAAAGAGCTAAATGGTTCAAGAGGCAGGGAAATCTTCATGATTTTCTTATTGCTTCCTAACTGGGAAAAATTAGCATACATAAATAAAGTTTGGGAGAGTGGAGGGAAAACTTTTCCCTATATTTTCAGAATTGTGAAAGGCTATTTTACCATGAAAATTTTCATGGGAAAAATTCAATTTAGTGGCCAACTCTAAAATCTGAATTTTTGCTCTTTAATCTAATTAGATAATTTTCTAAATAACATTCCCACCTTTGTGGTATATCTCTCACACCGCTCTTTATGCCATACAGCCTTCTTCCAATTTTCAGGAATTATATAGATGCAAAAATGCCATAATGAGACTTCCCTACTTGTCCTTTTGTTTAGTGTTGCCAGATACTTTCACAAAAAATCCTGAACATGGCAGGGGAAAAAATGGATTGAGCAAAAAACCCAATGAAATGTCACTGCACCTTTAAATCCACACGCTATCTGATCCCTCCGCTCCTGCCAGACGTGGCAGGGGAAGAATGTCCCCACCAGCCTTCCGTCCAAGAAAAACAGAAAATATACGTCTGGTGTTTTCTGGGCTTTTTTTACCAGACAGGGGCCACAAATATCAGACTGCCTGGGCAAAAACTGGACACCTGGCAACACTACTTTTATTACCTCTTTTAATGCAAGCATGTTATCTTGACTTGTGGTCCATGTTAAAAGTATAGTTACTGGTAGACAAGAGAGAATGTAAAAATGGCACTTTCTTAATCTGCCAGTCTGCTCCACGCATTGATCTGAATCATATCTTCTTACCTAAACTCATCAGAGACAGACTGTACAATATGGATTCTATTTCTTGTTTACTGTCAAGAAATTTAAGTTCTTATTGCAAAATCTATTACTGATAACAGCAGAAGAGAAGTAAGAGTGTAGCTTTATTTACAGATTCTAGCTTGCAGCACTAGAAGGAAGCACATTATTTTTATTTGTAAAGTAATCAAATTGAATCCATATAGTACTGAAAATTTTTTTTAAATCCCCAGAATCCTGTTATTGGTACTCCACTGTCACTTTTCCAATCATAACCTTATTTAAGAATGTGTATTTGCAACTATTTCTACCACTACTGTTGTTTGCATATCATCCCACTGCTGCCTCCTACTCGATCTAGACTTATTTCTGTGATAGGCAGCTTTCTAAAGTCTGCTCTTGCTTTAAAGTCAGATGGAAACAGCTATTTAATGAAATTGTCCTTTCCTTATTGTCTCCCTTTCTGCAGCCCGATCATTTGCTGAGTAAAGAATTGTCTTTTAGGAGATATTTCTTATAGGATGAACAAGTCACATTTTCTTCTGTATTTCCAATATTTACGTCACCTTGGAAAAATCCTCTTAACATTAAATCTTTAATACCAAAACATCTAGGGAATAAGCTGATACATTAGACTTTGAATTTTATATGACATTTTACAAGTCTGATCTCAAAGGAAATTGTCATGTTGTCAAAGGAAATTCTTTTGCTTGGTCATATGCTTATGAATTGAATGCCATTTTGATGTTTGATGGAAGTAATTTAAAATTACATGTTAAAATGCCACATATCATACACTGTATTGTTGGAGGTGTAATGGTACCAGGATATGAGAGAGACGTGGTGCATGAGGTAGTATCATTTGTTAGACCAGGTTTCGAAGGTGGAAGAGATAAGCTTATGAGCTTCATGGAGCTCTTCAAGTCTGCAAAAGGTAAGCAGAATGTCACAGTTAACTACAAGGTGGGACTCATTGTTAAGGATAAGGGGTTAATATAGTAGCAGGAAACTGTGATTTTTAGTGTCATCAGAATAAACCACAGACCAGGACTCACCAACTCACAGCAGTACCAGATCCTACTAGAACAACAGACACAAAATCTGAGACCTCTGCTGCTATGCTAATCAACACCCTCCATCACACCTTTCAAGATTCAGTGGTCTTACACATGCCTATCATAACATGCCTATCCTCATCCAGTACAGGCAGTCCCCGGGTTACGTGGATCCGACTTACGGGGGATCCCTACTTACGAACGGGGTGACTCACCCCGCACTAGCTGCGCCCCCCCCAGCAGACCGCTGAGACGCGCCGCAGCGGTCCCACTGCCCGCATCCTCCGCAGCGAGAAAAGCTGCTCCGCGTCTCCCTGGTCTACTGGGGGGGGCCCCCCAGCAGACCAGGGAGACACGGAGCAAAGCCGCAGAGAACGCGGGTGGTGGGACCACCGAGACGTGCCGCGGTCCCGCCGCCCCTGTCCTCCGCGGCGAGAAAAGCCTGGTCTGCTGGGGGGGGGGGGGGGCGCAGCTAGTGCACCCCCCCCCCCGCCCAGCAGATCAGGCTTTTCTCGCTGCTGGTCAGTTTCAGCAGCGGCTGAATCAGGATGCCTGGGGTAGAGCAGCTGGGGGGCTGCCGGGTTGGTCCCACAGCACCGAGGTGCGGCGCTACTGGACCAACTCAGCAGCACCCCAGCTGCTGTGCCCCAGGCATCCCCAAGTCAGCCACTGCTGAAACTGATCAACGGCTGATTCCAGGAAGCCCGGGGCAAAGCAGCTCTGCCTCGGGCTTCCTGTAGTCAGCCGCTGGTCAGTTTCAGCAACGGCTGAATCGGGGACACCTGGGGTACAATATGTACCAGTTCCGACTTACATACAAATTCATCTTAAGAACAAACCTACAGTCCCTATCTTGTACGTAACCTGGGGACTGCCTGTACAGCAACTGCCCCAACTATGTGGGTGAAACCAGACAATCACTGTGCTCTCAAATGAACACATATAGAAAAATGACATAAGACAAAAATCACCCTGTGACAGAGTGTCCACTCCACACAGGAGAGAAAGAGGTAAAGGGAGGTCTTTAGCATCCCACCAGAGCTTGCCCTATAAAGGAGAAGTGGAGTTGAGTCCTCCAAGTGGCCTAGAGAGACTGCATGGAGTGCACCCAGAGAAAGACTGCAGGCAGCAGCCGCTCCAGAGCCAGCAGGCCCATAAAAGAAGAGCTGCAGGGCAGAACAGGGTCATAGAATCATAGAACTGGAAGGAACCACAAGAAGTCATCAACTCCAGTCCCTTGCACTCATGGCAGGACCAAGCTTCATCTCAACCAGTGGTGGGCAACCTGCAGCTCATGGGTCACTGTGGCTCCACCTGCAGCCTGCGCACCCCCTATCTGCCCTCCTTCCCCATGCCCTTCTGGCACTCAGGGAACCGGAGCCCTGCATTTCCTACTCTCCCCTCCCTCCCAGCACCCTCAGAGTATGAGAATAACCTGATGTGTGTTCCATCCCTGCTCCTCTCCCTCCCTCCCAGAGCTTGAACAGCTGTGAACAGCTGATTCACAGTGCTCCAAAAGTGCTTGGAGGGAGAGGGGGGAGCAGGAAGTGCAGGGTTCCAGTGCCGCCATGTACGAGAGGCACATGGGTGAGGGGGGCCGCAGGTGTAATCCTAGTGAGTAGCAGGTTGCTGTGGTCTGCGGAGGTGAAGGAGGGCCAACTCATGTAGTCCACTCCCTGATTTTGGTTACCCATCTCAGATCTACACCATCTCTGACAGATGTTTGTCTAACCTGCTCTTAAAAATCTCCAATGATGGATATTCCACAACCTCTCTATGCAATTTATTCTAGTGCTTAACCACCCTTACAATTAGAAAGTTTTTCCTAATGTGCAACCTAATACTCCTGTGCTGCATTTTAAGACCATTGTTTCTTGTCTTATCACCAGAAATTGAGAAGATGGTTTCTCTCTTCTGTTTGTAACAACCTTTCAGATTCTTAGAAGGTGTTATAAAGTCCCCTCCGTCTTCTTTCCAAACTAAGCAAACCCTGTTTTTTTAATCTTCTCTCATACATTGTGTCTTCTAGACCTTTAAACATTTTTGTTGCTTTTCTCTGGACCTTCTCCAGTTTGTCCACATCTTTTCTGAAATGCAATGCCCAAAACTGGACACACTACTTCAGCGGAGGCCCAATCAGTGCAGCATAGTGTGGAAGAATTACTTTTTTGTGTTTTTCTTATGACACTCTTGTTAATACATCCCAGAATAGATTTTTTTGTAATAGTGTCACACTGTTAACTCATATTTGGCTTGTGGTCAACTACGACCCCTAGATCCCTTTTTGCAGTGCTTATTCATAGGCAGTCATTTATCATTTTGTATGTGGACAACTGATTGTTCCTTCCTAAGTGGAGTACTTTGCATTTATCCCTATTGAATTTAATCCTATTTACCTCAAGTCATTTCTCTTGTCTTCAGGGTCAGTTACTGCAGGGAGCTCAGGGAGTAAGTCCTGTCTCTCTAGCAGGCTGAGACACCTGTGGCACTTTGGACAAAGCAAATGCTGGATGGGACCTGGGAAACAAGGGAGATTTACTGGTGTGATGCTGGGACAGGGTTGTTGCATGCCCTGAAGCAAGGATGAAGAAGGTACTGGGGCCACGGAGAAGTTGCCTAGGGAGACATAGCAGCACTGAGAGAAGTTAAAGAATCACAGTAAAAGGCTGCTATCTAAAGTGTCCCTGAGTCAAGACTTGGAGAAGGTGGGCCTGGAGGAAGTGGCTGGACTATTGGACAGTGTTACCAACTCCCAGAAGTGGAGAAACACAGAGTGGCCTATCTGTGGGCTTGGGGATGGAGGGCTGAGTTGTGAAGAGGATGTGTCAGTTCCTGAAGCTGAGAGAGAGGCCATGGATGTGTGATTTGGCTTTAAACTAATCATCAAAGTGAACAACAGGAGGTGTCAGCTCAATGGTGAGTGGTAAATCCTGAGACACACTATATTACTCGTGTAGGTGAACACTTTTCACGTAGCAGTCACTCCATAGCTGACTAATAGGTCCTTATCTTAAAGAAACCTGCATGACATTTTCGAAAGACAAGCCTTGGAACATAAATTCATAACTCTGATAGACACTAAAAATCCTGGTCTCAGAAAGACCAGTTTTAGGGTTCATTAGAAACACTGTAGCCTACTAACCTTCCTTTGTCCAGTGATTGCAGAGATATTGATTGACCACTTCACTGTGAAAACCTAAGGTTTAAGACATGTTGCAAGAAACAATTTGTCCCACCTCGTATTTAGCTGTAGCACTGGTTACCTTTTCCACACTAGGAGAAGGATGCTGTAAAAATCAAAATCTTGTCTTTTCCAACCACCCCAGCTGGTCCAATAAAAATATTACTTCACCAACCGTTTCTCTCACATCATAGAAAAGCAGTTTTCTCTGAACACCAGATGATTTTTGAAAACATTGACAGTTACCACGATAGTACTAGAATATACTGTGTAGTTGATATATATTGAATGGCAGATCCAGGATTAGAGTGAAATACATCTGCATGTGAAGATAAGGGAGGATGGGAGGAAAAGGAGGATAAAATTACAGAGATGGGAGGGCATATCTAAAAGCATTTAGGACTATAAATTGCAAGTTAGGATCAGAACCATAAGAAGTCAAGTAAAACATCACCTGAGAAATTATATGTAGAAATCCAAAGGGACTAATACACTTTCTAGTCTAGTGAGTACACATGACCTTCCCCGGATAAGTGTAAACAAAGCCATTTTAAAAGAGCAGCATATATTGCACTAGAGTGATAGAGTATGATTTTCAATTTAGAATTGCTGTTAAGGAAGAATTATTTCCTCTGTTCTTCTTTTTCTCATAATCACGCTCTGAACCCAAAGCTAATATTCACACTTTTACTGTGACACAAATTCACAATAATCGTCCCTCTCTAAATGATGGAATTTCAAATGTCAAATAGAAGTCAATTCCTCTTTATAGCTTGTGTCGATCTGGGAGGAGACACACAAAGACAGAACGTTGGATCCCTCAGAACCTGCTTATCAGCTGATCCTTTCACTGGATCAAGCCCAATGATTGTCTGGGAGCTCTTTTATCAGTAGTTTGGCAACTAATGAGCCCGTCCTTCTTTGTAACTACACAGTCTGCTACCTGTGCACCCAGTGATCATGTGGTTCACTTGAAGTAACTTCTTTATGATTTGCGCTCATTCTAGCATCAACTTGAGCACCAATGATTTGTATTGCTCAATTTTTCATCTCTCTCATTAAGGTCTCAATCCTGAAGCCCTTACTCATGTAAAGCTTGCTTTCCAGCCAACACTTGAATGTCTACACTGCTATTCTGAGTCCTACAGCCCAAGGTCTGTGTCCTTCAGTCAATTGACCTTGGTTCTGAGACTTTATCTTTTTTTTATGGCAATGTAGATGTCCCCGCTTTTACCTGCAGCCATATTGAGCTTTCAATAGATTCCTTTCCTCTAACAACCTGTTCTAAATAGGCGAAAAGATTCACAATATTTCCTGTACTGAAATACTGTATTTAAATTATTTTTCATTCTGTTTTTAATCCATCAGATAGAGTCCTGTACTATACATATTCCTGCTGGAAACTGAATGCCATTGTACACTTATGAAATATCTGACAATGAAAGAAACAAATGGATTTTTTTAATGGTGGGAATTGTTCAACAAGGAATCTAAGGGAATATATCTATAAGTATCCCCGATACAAAAACCTTCCAACAATGCATTTTATTTACTTTGTTGGTCATTTTTTCTGTGCCTTACCACTTAAGGTTTCATAATTTGCAGTTGTGCACATTTTACTCGACTAGTTTTAAGTTTCTTCCGTATGTGAGATGCTGCCATCATTTAGAAAAGCAGATAGAAAAGCAATTTCCAGTTACAAACTCTGTTTAGTTCCATTCCTGAAGAATGTGTATAAGTTACACATCTTGTATTAACTGCATTTTGAAGAAGAATAAAGTATAAAATCACTGCAGAAATATGAAGTACGT